>NC_056522.1:67558087-67683420 GCF_019175285.1 Sceloporus undulatus | reverse complement strand
GGAGAAAGGGGCCGCTTGGCCCCTGTTCTCCATTGGCTTTGCTGGTGCAGCGTCGGAAGGCTGCGCCAGCGAAGCAAAGCGGCGCCGCAGACCAAGGAGCTCCAAAACGGAGCTCCTTCCGGTCTGCGGAAAGGCCGCCCTGCCGCGGATTGAGGACGTCACATCCGCGCTTGCCCCGTCTAGAGGCGGCGCGGGCCGTGAACGTCCTCACGGGCTGCGGCCGTATGGAAGGGGCCGCCGCCTTTAGTAGTGCGTGACGAGCAGCATTAGGTTAGGGTGGGTGGCAGAAGCAACGCCCTTTTGTAAACCTATTGCGTGCTCGTCACGCACTAAAGTGCCGGTCTGTAACCGGCCTTCCTTTCTTTTTTAGGAAGGGTTTGTTTTTCAGTCCTCTTCAGATTGGCAGTCTTATACGTAATATATCAGTTCTCCCAATGGCTTGTTTTGTAGGCTGAGGAAAATAGTGATTCCGTGAAACTCAAGGAAACCTGCAAGGGGTGGGATAAAAATAATTCGTGTTGTTGTGGATGCTTTGCCTCATTCCCTTGAGAATCGTGCGCTTCCAATCCTGAACAACTGATAAGCACTATGTTGGGAGGAGAGCGTATTCTTTGGGTTTCTTCTTGTATCTTATTTGGAACAGTCATGTAACAAAATCAGTGACAGCAGTTTGCAATGGCGAGAAGGTAGGATGATCTTCTGTGGTGTATTTTTTTGTTATTGTTGTTTCAAAATGCATTGTAAGTTAATGATGTCTTACTCAAAACTCATGTTGTTTTCCTCTGCACCCACCCCTTTTTCGTTTCCTAACTCATCACTTAGGCAGGATAACAGTTTTGGGAGACTGATACAGAATTCTGGATTTCTGTATACTGTAGGTTGTTAGTGTAACAGAACAACTGCACAGTCTGATAAAGTACTGGACTATTTAAAAAAAACTTCCCAGAGAACAAAGAAGTTAATTGCTAGTTAATACCTTACAGTGCTCTCTGCATAAGTACAAATAGTTTGGCAGAAAATTTGGTTTTAAACCATATTAATCATTCCTCTCTGTGTAGCATTATCGGCCCGATAACAGATGGGCAGAAGGGTGGGCTTCTGCCGTTCCGGGGGCGATTGTGTTATATGACGCATGCGCCCCCCCCCCCCCCCGGTGTGCCCTGATGCCTCCCTCTTAAGCCACCCCAAATCCCACCCCAAAAAGAAGCAGATCTTTTCCCAACTCTTTTTTTAACTTGATATTCTCTCATAAGAAACAATACACTGGTACGGGGAACGTCGCCCGGATAACAATGCGGGGGACGAAATGCGAAAAAACCAGTTAAAATATGTTCCGGTTACGAAGTTTTTCGGGTTACGAAAAATTTGGTGCTTTTCGGCGCTTTTTCGCACAAATCGGCTTTCGCTATAGCGCATATGGGCTTCGCTTGCGAATGCTTTTCGGTTAGAATGGCCGCGGAACGAATTAATTGAACCCGGGGAGCCTGTAGAAAGAACAAAGTGAAAGTGGGAACCTGCAAATTGAAACACCTCATCTAATCCCTCAAATTTTAAAGAAGAGACATTTTAAACAATTAAAAGTGTGGTCTAGAAGTGATTTCTTGTGGTAAAATTATTTTATGTAGAATTTTGGTATCACTTCACTTTGCTTACATGGGAATTAAATCAATGTCCTGTAATTACTGCAGTCCTTCTTGGGGAATGGCATGTTAATACGTCCAATCTGTAGGGCCATGAGTTTTCTTTTCATATTGTTGACACATCTGTTAGATCCTCTACAGATTCTCTCTGTTGTAACTGAAGCCTTTCTATTGGTATGCATCTGTTCACTTGGTGATTATTTCTCTGTAATGTGCTCCGAGTGCAGCGTCCACTGGGGGGGGGGGTGGAGTTAATTGTTGGTGTTGAACTGAAGATGAAATGAAGGATGGATGATGGTGGGAAGAAGGTGAGGAGTCACTCCCCACTTCTCTAAAATTGGAGGTCCCTCTCATATTGTCTTCCTCAAATGAATCTGTCACCCTTCATCCTTTTATATAGTTCTTCCTTGTATTGTTTCCATCATCTTTTTATTTCTTCTTGGTACGTAATGTGTTCCCGCTGCAGTCATAGAGCATTGCTACTTTGGATTAAATTTCCCTTTGATTTCTCAGATCTTGGGAAGAGGTTCTCTTGTTATTCTTTTTGTTGCTTGCTCATCATTCTATAATACGAAAGACTGATAACCACTTGCTCTGTGTAGAAATAGCTAAAGCACCCACATTTGTTACCTGCCTTTCAAAGGTGTTTTGTTTTTTCTTTTAAAAAAGAGGACACATGCCAAAGGTAAGTTGTTGCCTGTCAATAGCTAAGAGGCGTCAGTAATTGGAATGTGAGATTGAGCTAAATTTTAAAACCGAAGAACATAATGGTCTATAGTAGTAGAAAATGGCTTTACATGTGCCTCGTATTACACTAAAGTGTGTTTGAATATTGGGGGGTGGAGGTGTACTAAGATTTCTCTTTCTGGGTTAGCGGCTGGTGGCCATACTTAGAATAACTTGCGGTGTGCTACAGGATTCCCGGTGGTGGGTGGGGGTGTGGAGGATGTGTATAGTTAGGTGAGTGTTGTGAGTTAGAATGGTAGTTAGGACTTTGAGCTTCCATCATGGGTGTGAATAAAGCTTGGGGGCAGTCAGCAGTGTAAGGCTCTACAGGCAGGAATTATGAGATAGTTGGAGTTCAACAACAGTTAGAAAGTCAGTGTGTGTGGATTACCCTGCCTCTGTAGGACAAAAGAAAACACACCACCATACACATACATTGCTCAGCAGGCAGAGCTTCATGTTTTTTTAAATTATTATAAATCATAGTAACTTTACTATGGCCTATAATAAGAAGGAATGGAGTTGTTGCTTCGACTGTCCTAATATAGGAACAAGAACGGGCTTTTTGTTTGTTTGAGGAAAAGCTTAAAATAGTTTTGTTAAGTTATACCTCTAGATGCATATAAATGTCTGGGCTGGTCACAGGCCTAATTGCAGGTATGGGTGGACAGGGGGAACTTTGTCCCTTATAAACTGTTTTGTAACCTTGCAACTCCCTTGCTGCTCTATCCAGGCATGCGTTTATGGGGAATTGTAACCCAAAACATCTGGAGAGCCAAAGGTTCTCCCTGCCGCCGCGGGGTGTCCTTGGGGCTTGAAGCCCCAGGGACACCCCTTTTCAGGCTGCGGGGAAGCGGTGTTTTTCTGCTTCCCCGCAGCCTGAAAAGCGGCGGATCGGGGTCTCAGCGGCTGCCGCTCTGGCAACTCAGGCCCCGATCCGGCGGGGAAAGGGGCGGGTGCAGCCCGCCTCAAAGAGGCGGTCTGTAACCCGCCGAAAAAACAACTATAATCAATGCTTGAGTATATGAAAACCTAATCATGTAATGAGACCGTGAGATTGGCTGTTGAAAAAGGGGTCAATAGAATTGTGTGTTTAAATAGAGGTTAGGCTTTGGAAGTCAGTGACTGGACTTGGGGGCTGGTGGTGATCTAACACTTCAAAGAACAGAAGAATTTGCCAAGACCCAGGAGTGCATTACTGTCCTCGAGCATGCAATTATGGATTGTTCCTCTGCAGTGAACGGTTAGGTTATGAAAGATTATTGAGGAAGTTCTTTTGACAAAATTACATGTCAAGTCAGATGGGGTTAATTACCAGTAAGGAGTGCTAATACACATGCTTCCAATTAAAGCTTCCTCCAAGTTATGCGCCTGCACCACCTGCACTATTCTTGATCACTTCAACACAGATAATGAGCCCCTTCAGTTGCAAACAGTCTTTTTACTTTTTTAACATGTAGTTTGTTCTGCCAGATAATCCTATCTAACCAAACAAGGTAAACTCAGCACCAGACATTCTATGGTGCAGGGGTGGAGTTTACCACTGTACAGAACAAGAAAACTCTGTTCATAATTAACTGAATGTTAGCCAATGACTCTGAAATCTTAATTGAAGGGAAAAGGAAGAAGAGCTATTCTGTTCTGCATACAGGCCAAACCTGTATTACCCTATTTCAGTCTTCAACTTAAAATGTCTTACCTGTATAAGAGCAGGGATGACCATCTTCACTGTCTTGTTAATCACCTGGAAACTGTAAATATCATCCAGACGCATCACATTTGCCCCCATGAATGTAAAGATGGGCATGATGTTGTGCAGCACTTTACCCTGAAGAAGAGAAATCAATTGCAAAATAACAAATTGCCATTTGGTTTTTTTTCCTACTGAAATTAAGTTAGCGACTTTCTATTTTCCTCTTTAAATGACCAGAACTGGTCATCTTTTTCTCTAAAATGCAAAAGCCTAATACAGTCTAATGTATTATCATGACAATGAGTCAATTTATTTATTTCCATCTTATGTCTAAAAGTCTGTTTAAAATAATGTAAAAAAAAAAAATAAAAGCAAAAAACATATTAAGCAATTTTAAAAAATTAGGAAGAAAGATTAAAATTGATTACAATATTTTAAAATGATTTAAAACTATTTGAGTCAAGGAAACCTATGTGTTTTGTGTTAGCTGGAGGGTGGCTTTCCTGGTTAGGATCAGTGGTATAGAGAGTGGTATGGAGAGAGATTATCCCATCTGTCGACCAAAGGCACACTGAATTGAGAGTAAGAGCAACGTTTGGAGGATAAGGAATATTCTCTCTTATCCAGCACGAACAAATAAAAAGCTATGCCAACTATTCAGCACTGAATGATTAGAATACCAAGTGCTATTCAAGTCATTCACTCCTTGTCTGGATCAAAGATAATGGATGTGGGACAATTCAGGGACCGACATAACAAATATCAGAGATGGGAGTAGGATAGAATGATGCATGTTTGACCAGGGTGCTTCTATAAGGTTGACAAAGTCATTTTTGAGGCAGAGAAAGAAACGATTGAAAAGCAAAATTTGAAAGCTGTTTCAAGAACAGGAATAGGGCAGCAAGGATAAATTAACAGACTCTGGTATAAGTATCTGAAAACTAAAATTACTAAATTCAAAGACATAGCTGTGTTAGTCTGGAAAATCAGTATGCAAAGGATCATGTAGCACCTTTGAGGATGCATCTGTTTTGTGAAACATTTAGCCTTCTTTGTGAGAGAGCTCTGGTACAACAATAAACTACAATTCCCAAGATTCCCTAGCACTGAGCAAGGGCAGTTACATTGGTCTCAAAATGGCTAATTTCTGCAGTGTTTTGGATCTCAGTCTACAAAAAGCTCATGCTACCAGCTTCTTTATTTCAGTTAATCTCAAAGATGCTGTAAGATGCCTTTGAATACTAAAGTAACTAAAGTTTCAAACCAAAGCTCAAAAAGGGACCCAAAGCCAGAATAACTGCGAAGTGCACCACTTCTTGAAATCCATTTCAGTTTGAACACTCACTTTTCCTTCTGGGTAGCGTGCATATGAATGAGGCATTGGTACTTACAGGAAACATCCCAGCAGCAGTGCCCAGCAGGAGTAAAGCATGGTGATGTGTCTGAGGCATTTCCGAAACTCGGATGCATTGAACTATCAACTCCACATTGAACTTCTCTTCGTCAAGGATACCTCAAAATGTAAAGTATGGCTTATTTTAACATTAGGTTTGTTAGAATTACATCCAGATATCTATACATGTTATAATGTTTTCCCATTAACCTGTACATCAAAAAGGCATTAATGCACATTAAGCCCAGGGCTAATTTTCCAGCTTTTCATTTATATCTCACCTTTCTTTAACCTGCTGCCATCCGGAGACAGTTTCTGACAAATATTAAGTAGACCACCAAGTATAAGTTGTTTTACATATTCCAGATTTTCCTGTCCTGCAGAAGGCTCTAGACATCTGGAAATTCAGAATTCAGTTAAATAACAATTCAGGAGAAATAAAACATTATATGACATAATTTCAAATTATATTGTCCAATAAATTAAGTCCAGTGTCATACATTAAAACTCAAGACAGAAAAAAAACATTTTCTGGGAAACAGTGATGGCTCCCGTCCACCTTGTCCAGGGTTCATTTCCAAAAATTTAACACAAGTTTGCCAACAGGAAAATCATTCTTTTACTCCATACCTCTCTACTGGAAGATACTGTTCATACCACAAGAGATCAGAATTAAAATACCTATTTGTTAGGATACAACAGTTGTCAGTTTGTGTTATGCTTTTTAAGTAAGGATGTGACTTGACCATAGCTGGTATGTACATGGACAACATTTATCATACAAATAAAGACTTTATCTGTACCACAGGTAAAAGAGGAAAGTAGTCTTCCAATAACAGTAGCAAGACAATATCCTGCTCCCACCTTGAACTGTTCCTCAGCCCACACTCTCTTCAGCTATTAAACTTCTTCTTTCCATTTGCAAAGAAAAAGCAAATATATGCAATTTTTGACCTTTCTGAGATATAAAAAGGATACACTATATTTTAAGTTCTACCCTACACTACTGAAGAAAATGACAAGAGAAAAAATAATATAAACATATGTGTTATGTGACTCCCATTCCATTGTATTTAGGTGTTCACACGATAAAACTTGAGAACATAAACTGCAATGAGAACCAAGTGGCAAGAAATCTGCACCTTTAGGAGGGCAGCCAACTCTGACAAAATGTCTATCTTCATTACCTTACTCAACAAGCAAAAGACCACACACACCCATTCCCCACATACTGGCATTCTTGTTCTCTAGCAATTAAGCTATTACATATAAAGGCAGGACTGAGCCCTATTATAGTCCAGTAAGAAAAGTGTTTTCACAGTTGCTCTCTAAATCCAGTGTTATTACCTAGCAAGCAAGCTGAAAAGGGTAGGTATCAGTGCCTGTGGCTGCTTAAGCTTCTTCTTGTGTTGTAGTAATTCCAGTATAAGAGTGACTCTCTGCCAGTTCACATTGCTTTCTTCCTGTATGCATTCCTGATCCTGAGCTTTTCTGGAGGAAGAAAATCAGAGAGTAAGAAGAAATTTACTATTTACACATGCTTGTTCCAACAATTTTCAAAATAACTGTTTTTGTGAAAAGCACAATGTAAACAAAATAGGGATCAGCAAAATGGAACTAACATAGCAAAATAGAACTTTTATATGATGAACACCAGATGGTCAGAATCTGGTGTTAGACCATATTGTCTGAAGAAAAAACCACCCATATGCTCTAGAGCCCATTTGCAATGTAATTAATTGATCCCATTAAGCTGGGATGTTATGAGGAAGTATCTGCCCAGATCCCACCTCTCCTCTTGCCTTTCTTGACAGCTGACTGTGAGCAATCACACTAGTCTAAAAAATTAAATGGGCACGCATATTAAAAAAGGAACCTAGATCATTTTGCTGGCTATATATTATTTAGATATTGGAAAAAGTCAAATAAAGACCACCTAAGTGTTAATCTTTGAAAAACTTAAGTTATGCAGCTGCCTCACACCAGTCTTTCTAGTCTACCAATGTCTGTTCTATGATAGCCAGAATGATATAGTGGTTTCAGCATTGGGTGAGACTTTGGGAGATAGCTTTGCTGAGCCACGAAAACCCAGTGGATGAACTTGGCAAGTCATGCTCTCTCTCAATCTCAGAGGAAGACCATGGCAAATCTCCTCTGAACAAATCTTGGCAAGAAAACCCCATGATAGGTTTGCCTCAGGGTTGTCATCAGTCAGGGAAAAAAAGGCACAGCACAACACAGACAGTAGGTAGGCAACCATTAGGGTCATTCTAAGTCAACTTGAAAGCACAAAACAACAAAATGTTTGTTTGACCATCAGCAGCATTTTTCCAGAATGTCAGCCATGGTTCTAACCTTCATGGCCATAAAGGAACTGATTAATTAAAAGGCCTTTACAGATGGGAAATTCCATTCCTGAAAGCCATGCAATAAAATCAGCTGTAGGCTGGAACAGTATACTGAACATGGTGACATGTTTGATGTCTTACATAAACTTTTGTCAGAAGTTCTGCAGAATGGACAGGACAGCTAATTCTTTCTTCTATATAAAAGGCTGTAGTGCTACTCAAAGAGGTGGTCTGTGGAATGGTGGCAGTCCATGAAACACTGGCTGCCTATCCACAGTAAGTTTCCAGGAGAGAAAGAAACTGTTACATCCAATGAGCAGACTCAGTTTCAGTCCCTGATATGTGGGGGAAACCTCTGCCAGTGTACTACATCAAATAGCTTTAGAATATTTGCCCTAGTGGACAGAAAAGACCATTAGATGGCAACAAGATGTGAGAAAAGTATTCCCTCCCATACACTTCCAACATGTTCAATTATTTTCTCTACTGATACAATGAATTTCAGACATGTCAGATGCCTATAGAATTAAAGAACTGTGAACGGATGGTAACTTTCTGTAAGTATATACTTTCAAAAAAAAAGGCTACATTTATTTTACCATGTCTGACCAGATTGCTTTGTCTCTTCTCCCATGCC
The DNA here is from genome assembly GCF_019175285.1 of Sceloporus undulatus. Taxonomy (NCBI): domain Eukaryota; kingdom Metazoa; phylum Chordata; class Lepidosauria; order Squamata; family Phrynosomatidae; genus Sceloporus; species Sceloporus undulatus. The sequence goes on along the minus strand of NC_056522.1, from coordinate 67,674,983 downwards.
ACCCCACAAGAAACTTTATTTTGTGTGTGTTATGTTTTCATGGGATTAATGTCAGTTGCTTTGATGTGACTATTTTGGGATAAGCAGCAGTGTCACTACAGATGAGATCTTTGCCTCCTAAAAGAATTTTTCCTCCCTCATTAATTTTTCCTTTAGTCCCCAAATTTTTAGTATTGCAGAGTGTGAAGACACACCCAACTAAAGGTGGTGGCAGGTTTGGGTGTGCAACGCCGGTACCCTGGTGAGATCAAACTCTTTACCCAAAAAGGCTCTGAAGCTGAATGTAAAGTTCAAAAGGGGGGAAATTTAATTTAAAGGACAAAAATAAAGAGTTTTCTCCTCCCCAGTTCTAAATAAAAGATACAGTGGTACCCCGGGATACGAATGCGCCGCCTTACGAAATTTCCGGGTTACGAAAAAAATCAATTGAAAAAAACTGTTCCGGGTTACGAAAGAAATTTTGGTGCTTTTCGGCACTTTTTCGCACCAAATCGCGGCTTTTCCCCATTAGCGCCTATGGGTTTTCAGCTTGCGAAAGCCTTTCGGGTTACGAAAGCGGCGGCGGAACGAATTAAATTCGTAACCCGGGGTACCCCTGTACTTTACAGTTTCAGCAATCTTCCGTATGTCATCTTTCTGGGTCTGATGTTGGTTTGCTCTCCTCACTCAATGGAGCTGGTGCAGGGTCTTTCAGCTCCTGAATTCCTCTATTTTCTTGCTGATGGTAACTAATTTGGTTAAACTGGTAACTAAAATGGCTAAAACCTGGTAACTGAAATGGCTAACATGTAAGAAATGCCCTTTCCGGCTGTCCAGGCCTGTTTGCCACCAAAAAGACAGCTCTCTGCCTGCTCACAGCAAAGACTGCTCCCAAACTAAAAGGTTCCAGCTACAACAGAGCATGCTAGGAAAGGGCAAACCAAACCTGGAAATAATGCAGGGGAATCCTACAGCTCCTCCCACAACTAATACAAATAACTTTTCTACACTAAAATAATCTATGGCCTGAACCAATGTGAAAGAAAATGCAGGGGAAAATTCAATCAGTCCTGGCAGGACATCACACAGAGTGAGACACTGAAACTGTTCACACCTAGAACTCTTATACCTGCTGTGTTTGCATTCCTTGCTAACATTATGTACCCCTTTTCTTTGGCTGCCTAAACTGCATTTCTATATATTCAACTTAAAATTTTAAATTACTCCAATGCTAACAATTTGGAGATTAAAGAAAAAATTGATTACAAGAGGGCAGAATTCTTATATGGGGCAGTGCCCTCGTTGTCCTCTCAACAGTTAATCCTGTGGCACAATAAGAATCCAACAGTTGAAGAATCTTTACAAACAGGCTATTATAAATTCAGCATCTCTATCAGCCCTGGGTCCATGGCTGCATCCACACTACAGAAATAATCTGGTTTGACACCGCTTTAACTGCCATGGCTCAATGCTGTGGAATTCTGGAACCTATAGTTTGTTGTGGCCACACAGCGGAGCAGAGGCTCTGGGGCCATAACAAACTACAGTTCCCAGAATTCCACAGCTTTAAGCCATGGCATTTAAAGCGGTGTCAAACCAGATTATTTCTGCAGTGTGGATGTAGCCAATGTCACATTAATTTCCATCTATACACACTGTACATGTAACATTTTACCTCTGCTGCTGCATCTTCTGCTTTCTTGTTTGCTGAACAGTGATAATATTCTTAGCTTTCGGCAGAGGTTCCAGTTCCACACTAACTTGCTCAGCATCAATTGAAATCTAAAGCATATACAAGGATGTAACATTTATTCTAAAAGAATGCTGGACAAGTCAACCACAGGCCATATCACCAAAATACACCAGAATCTGGAAAACTTATTTTATACTAAAGGTAAAGGTAGTCCCTTGACATGAATGTCTAGTTGTAAGCAACTGTAAGGAGCAGCACTCATCTCCATTACTAAGCTGAAGAGCCAGCGTTGTCTGAGGACTGCTCTGGTGGTCATGTGGTCATGACTGTACTGAATGCTGTTATCTTCCCACTTAAGTGGTACCTATTTTTCTACTTGTATTTGCATGCTTTCGAACTTCTAGGTTGGCAGAAGCTGGGATTAGTGACAGAAGCTCAGCCCATCATGTAGCACTTGGGTCTCGAACTGCCAACCTTTCGATCTTCCAACTGTCAGAATTAGCATCTTAACTACTAAGCCACTGCATCCCTCCTGTTTTTTTTACAACAGCTCCTGAAATCCACTAGCCATCATGTTAATTGGTCAGGGGATTCTAGAAGCTGTTGTCCAGATGAGTAGATTCCACGTTCTGGAATATGCACAGAACACATGGGTGAGTATTGCACAGGGCATTAATGGCTCAGTAGGAAAACATATCATGGTCATCCCTTCATCAACTGATATGGCAACTTCATGTCTGTATACATGTTGAGGACAGATATACAGCTGCTAATGAGGCCATCAAAAGGTTAAATATGCTTCACTGTGCCCGGATCCAGCTCCAGCTAAGTACCACCCTACCATCATGTTCTGGTACCAATGGCCATCACAGGTGTCACTGGTGGAGGTAGGAGCAACCCTTCCACTGCACCAAGATCTAGCTCTATGACCTGCTGAACCTTGTGAACTGATGAGATTCTGAACTAGTGTTAGAATTTGCTCCCCTCCTTTCTTCCAGATTTCCTTTCTTATTGTATTATATTTTAGCAGATTATAAACCTGAAGGCAGCACTATTTTACTTCAATATTTTTAAGCCACCATGGGAACTTTTTCTATTTGAAGAGTGAATAAACATGCTATAATTAACATGTCTCTTAAATGAATCATTTGTACTATATACACAAAGATATATGAAAACACAATTACATTTCTTTATCTGAAAGGAAAAACTGGGTTGGTGGAATGGAATGGGCTGAAGTTGATTTTTCCATCTTCTTTCTCCATCAACCCCAAGTGTGTGGGGACTGAAGGGGAAGATTTTGGAAAATTAGACGAATATAATTTCTATGTGGAAAGCAGGAAGTGTATCTGTTCAGTTTTCTGCAGCCTTTCCTCACCCCTTAGCTCCTCACACTATAGTCCATTTTAGCAGCTCCATCAAATCATGAGGAACAGGCTCTGCCAGAGGAAGGATGGGATACGAAAATCAGCTTTCACACATCATGTTATGCAAGTGAGTATCTGGACTTGTTTGAAAAAAACTTCCTCTCAATATTATTTATTAATGTATAACCCTCCTTACATACAACCAAATGCCTTGTATATTGTTGCAATTCCTGTTCTACATTTTCATTCTTCCATACTTTGAATACACACTTTAACTAATTTCTATGGAAAAACATGCTGACAGCAATAACTGCAAATGTAATCATCCCATCATGGGGGTATAATCCTATTGCACTTAGAGAAGAATGATATTCTCATAAACCAAAGAGATTAAGACCATTTTACCCCTTTAAAAACACTGCTGATCATCTGTGCACAGTGTGGATTTTTACAATTCAGAAGTAAATCAAACAGGACTCCCAAAATCTTTTGTTGAACCTTTCCATCTGGCAGTGCAGCAAAGAATGACTTTGTAATCTAAAGTTAATAATAAAAAGATTATTGTAAATAGTGCTATATTATTATTACTATTAAAACAGTTACAGCACAAAAGGTCACATCTTACAAATGTTAAATATATAATTAAATTGTCAAAAGACTGGAAATAGGTAAAAACATGACTATTCAGCAACAAATATACCCGGCACAGCACATTCTGAAAGGCCCATTCTACCTGAGCAATCAGCCTTAAAAGGCATGCAGAAACAAGAACATCTTCACTTACTTGTGAAAGGATAGCAAGGGCCACCAGTCTACTCTCTCTAGGAAGGGAGCCAGAGCTAGGGAGCAGCCACTGAGAAGGTCCACTGTTCAGATGTATCTCTGTGATAGTGTGACAAAGAACTCCCCCCCCCCCCCAAAAATCTCAAAACATGGACAGGCTCAGATGGGAGAGTACGGTTCTTCAGATATAACCTGGGCCTGAACCATCTAGAGCTGTATAGGTATTAACTAGCACTTAGAATTGTGCCCAGAAACAGACTGACGGCTAATGGATCTGATGCAACAAGGGAATTGTGTCCTCCCTGTACCCAGCTCCAGTTAGCAATCTCCCTGTAACTTTTTGGATCAACTGAAATTTCCAAACATTCTTCAAAGGAAGCGTCATAGAGTGCATTACAATAATTCAAATGGGATATAACTAAGGCATGTATCACTATGGCCTGACCAGCATTTCTAGAAAAGGATTTACCTGGCTCACATACCTTAACTGTTCAAATTAACCCCTGGTCACCAATAAAACCTCAGCTTCGAAGCATGGAACTGAATCCAGGTGTACAGCAAGCTGTTAACCTGTGTTTTCCAGGAGTATAACCACACCATTCATATGTCATCTAACCACATACACACTCCTGGTGTCATTTTCTTTCCATACCGATACTCTCTCTCTCTCTCTCTCTCTCTCTGCATAGGTAAAGTTATTGCTAACTCCAGTCCCAAGACTGGAGACAACAAGGATCCTGTTCCCCCACCACCTGCTTGATGTTTCCACTAAAGAATGCCACTGAGAAATACTGCTGCTCTCAAGACTTGACCAGAGTTAGCTGCAGGGTAAAAAAATGATTAGGGACAGTTTTCTGAAAGTGGCTTTGGAGACATTTTGTGGACAAATTGGAGATAAACCTTTCCATTTTAATGGTTCTGCACACTAATACCCATTGTGAAGCATTACAGTACTGAGCACTCTAGTCCCCACCCCTAGTTCTCACAATCTTACCTGTCCAAGAGTTCTCATTTGGAAAGTGCAGAGTCCTTTGTAGAGTTCCTGTGAGGTGTGTAAAGCTTTGATGAACAAATCTAGACTCTGTTGGTTTGTGCAAAGAAGTCCTGCTGAATGCTCATTGTATTTTCCAAGGATGAGATGCAAAAGAAGAGCTTCATTTTTTAACATCTCCTCTGGTTTTGTAAGAACTCTCTCCAGTAATCTATCCATGACAGGCAACAGATGAGAAAGCACTACCTGAAAATAGAGATATTCAAGATCAACTATTGTTTAACAAACCTTCAGAAAGGTGACCTATATATAAAATGTAATGTGTCGCATAAAAATGTTGCTACAGTACAGTATAAATAAGTTCAGGGGCATGTAAGTCATCATGCTGAAAAGAAAATGCCTGAATGAGTCAGTTTTCAAAACTTGGGATAATATATTTCACACACCTTGCCATTGACTGCCTGAAGAAGTTTCATCAGGTTTTGTGCAACATATGATGGGCACTTGCTGCTTTGGGCACATTCAAGCAGTGCTCCTAGCGCTTCTGACAACTTCTGCTGTTGTGGCTTTTGTTTTGTTTGAGTATGTAGCTCCTCAAACAATTTACCAAGACTCTAGTTTATAAAAAAAGGGTGGAAAACATCAAGAAACAATGAATTATTTATTTATTCATTTATAATACACACAAACATTTTATTTTTTATTGTAGAATAAAGTTCCTAAAATTTAACTGCCATCAGGATATAAAAATAAAAACAGAATTGCTTTGCAATGGGGGATGAAATAAAAGAGCTTTCAGCTAATGGAGGAATCTTTTCCACTACTGAAGAGATAAATGTCTGTGTTGAAATAACATTTCTGTATTTTACAACTGTGTAAATATGCTAAGGCCATTTGTACTGCCACAAACATCCCACAGTCCAAGAGCGCCAGTCTTGGTTTAACACTGCTGCCACATTTTTTTTCTCACATTGGGTGGGAAAGACTTGTGTGGCTGCAACATCTACAGAAATACTGCAGCTGCACAAGAGATAGGAAGGTGTGAAAGTGGCACCAGCATTCATTTGGACATTTGACCCATGCCGTGAGAAAACGCAGCAAATTTCAGTGTCAACAGGAAACTTCTTTCTCAGTTTGTCCGGCAGATAGAAAAAAGCCTTAACCTGAAGCAGTGATGATAAACTTATGTCTTGCCACCTTTCTCACAAGTTTCCTGGAGGTTTCCCAAATGGCAACCTGATCTTCAGGTTAAAAAGAAAGGAAAAGACAAGATTTCCTGCCTAACTCAAACCTCATCATAGGTCAAATTTGCCCCAGTAAAATGAGAGAAAGTCAGACATATAACCCAGTGCACTATATTGTTCACTACCACTGCTTGAAACTTTCTCCAGAGAACCTGTCTCCTACAAGACAAAAAGAACCACTGGAAGGCAACAAGTACAGAGAATCCCATATTCAAAGTACGCACCAACAATATCCCCCCCCCCCCAGGTTACCTGGATTACATATGTTTGGTCAGATGTTATCTCCTCAGCTTTCTGTACTAAATCTAGAAGTATAGGATGATATGCAGACTCTTTTATTCCACTCAGGGAATTAAGGCAGTTAACAGCAGCTCTCCGCACTTCACTCACAGGACTTCCCAAATTAATCAGCAAAGATACAATTACTGGAAAGTAACAAGTAATAAGAAACAGTTGTTTTCAATGCAGTTATTAACTGTTGCCTTAAATTGTGGATGCCTTTCAAAGTAAAAGCACTTTTTACAGCAATTAGAATCCCATCAGGTTAGCTTTGAAATAACTAAGTGCTGTATTTCAGAAAAAGACATCTCCTATATTTATGAGATCGTGATATTACTGAGAAAGAGAGGAATATAAATAAAAAAATCATAGAATCATAGAGTTGGAAGAGACCACAAGGGCCATCCAGTCCAACCCCCTGCCATGCAGAAAATCTCAATCAAAGCATCCCCAACAGGTGGCCATCCAGCCTCTGTTTAAGGACCTCCAAGGAGGGAGATTCCATTACACTCCAAGGGAGTGTGTTCCACTGTTGAACAGCCCTTACTGACAGAAAGTTCCTTCAAACGTTGAGGTGGAATCCCTGTTAAGCTTCTGAATTTAAGTGTGTTCAGGGTAGTCTGTTGATGCTATTAACTGCCATTGACTCATGGGAACCCTGTGGATGGAATCCCTCCAAGACCCCCTGTCCTCCATTGCTCTACTTAGGTCCTGTAAGTTAAGACCTGAGATCTGCCTGAGTCTAGCCATCTAGCGTGTGGTCTTCCTCTCCTTCTCCTGCCTTCTACCTTTCCTAGCATTATTGTCTTTTTCTATTGAGTCATAGAATTGTAGAGTTGGAAGAGACCACAAGGGCTATCCAGTCCAATCCCATTCTGCCATGCAAGAACTCTCAATCAAAGCATCCCAGACAGATGGACATTAAGCCTCAGTTTAAAGACCTCTAAGGAAGGAGACTCCACCACACTCTGAGGGAGTTTGTTCCACTGTCAAACAGTCCTTACTCAGGAAGTTCCTTCTAACATTGAGGTGGAATCTCTTTTCCTGTAGCTTGCATCCATTGTTCTGGGTCCTGTTCTCTGGAGCAGCCGAAAACAAGCTTGCTCCCTCCTCAATATGACATCTCTTCAAATATTTAAACAGGGCTATCATATCACCTCTTAACCTTCTCTTCTCCAGGCTAAACATCCCCAGTTCCCTGAGTCGTTCCTCATAGGACATGGTTTCCAGACCTTTCACCATTTTAGTCACCCTCCTCTGGACACGCTCCAGTTTCTCAATGTCCTTTTTGAATTGTGGTGCCCAGAACTGGACACAATATTCCAGGTGGGGCCTGACCAAAGCAGAATACAGTAGCACTATTACTTCTCTTTATCTAGACACTATACTTCTATTGATGCAGGCTAAAATCGCATTGGCCTTTTGAGCTGCCGCATCACACTGTTGACTCATGTTCAACTTGTGGTCTACTTGGACTCCTAGATCCCTTTCACATGTAGTCTCGTTCAGCCAGGTGTCACCCATCCTATATCTGTGCATTTCATTTTTCTGCCCTCAGTGCAGTACCTTACATTTCTCTGTGTTGAAATTCATTTTGTTAGCTTTGGCCCAGCTTTCTAGTTTATTCAAGTCATTTTGAATTTTGATCCTGTCCTCTGGGGTATTAGCTACTCCTCCTAGTTTGGTGTCATCTGCAAATTTGATAAGTATGCCCCAGATTTGGTCCTCCAAGTCACTGATAAAGATGTTGAATAGCACTGGGCCCAGGACAGAGCCCTGTAGGACCCCACTGGTCACTTCTCTCCAGGAAGAAAATTAGCCATTGTTGAGCACCCTTTGGGTTCAGCCAGTCAACCAATTACAAATCCATGTAACAGTTACCTTGTCTAACCCACATTTTACAAGCTTGTACTGAAATCAAGATATACTAATGCTTTAGTATAGTGATAGGCATCTTGTGGCCCTCCAGATAGGGCTGGACTCCCACTAAAATTGGCTGACATAGCCAGTGGAGAGGGATAATGAAAGCTGAAGTTCAACAAGAACTGCAGGGCTACATTCTGTTCACCCTTGTTTTAGCTAATGGGGCATATACCTGGAATGATGCCTTTATTCCAGATTTGAAATTCAGCAATTTTCCGAATAAATGAATAAATGCCCATGACTGTCTACTGTCTGCTCTTCTCTTCTCATGTACGCCATCTACATATCCATTGTTTGTCTGTACTAACTTCTAAACTACCTGCCTAACCAGGGGGAATGCAACTTGATTACAATAAATTCATAGCAGAGAGTTCTTGGCATTTGAATTTTATGGTCTTACTAAACTTTTTTTCCCCAAAAATTGATTGAGTCTGTAGATTCTGCCATTGTTTAACCAGCTGGTGGAAAACTAGGGGAATATATTACGAATATTAAGCACTGATTTTAAGTCACAGGAGACTTTTCATGCACATAGAAGTGGTCTTGTGGGGGCTGATTCCCTAAAGGGTATGTTAGAAATATATAAAACAAATAAATATTTTCTCCCTGCCTCCTCTCAAAAAACCTACAAGGCTACTGACAGCAAATGTTAGAATCAAACCTGAAAAATACCTGGAGACATTGTTGATGCCAGTTTCCTTTTTGTCTGCATGGTTTGGGATGCAAGCATTGCACAACCTATATACAAAGCACGAGTCTGTAGCACAGCATCTACTGCAAAGTTCAGCTGATTGGAGATGTTGTAACTGTAAGTCCACAAAACTGAGAAAAATCGGAACTGATCCTCTGGTCTTTTCAAATGAACCTTCAAATTAAAAAAAAAAAGCAGGGGACACTTTTATGAATACAGAGTGTGCGTTAGCTTTTGTTCTTCTCTCCCTTTGAAAAGGCAAACTACTACATTTAATTCATTAGGTACTCAATGTAATGGTTAAAATAGACTAGGACACTGAAGTCCAAATCTCTAACTGTGCATGAACCTCAATGGGTGAGTGAGTAACTGGGCCAGTCACCATCTCTCAGCCTAATTACCTTACATAGCTGTTGTGAAGAATACATGGGGAGGAGGACCAAGTACACCACTTCGATGTCTTGGGATGAAAGAAATGAAAAACAAATGTAACACACAGATCAGGGGTGAGCAACTTCTTCAAAGGTTTAAGGGCCAAACACACCTACTATAAAGACTGAAGGACTGTCCCTGCTCTCTGATGCTGCTAGCAGCTTCCCGTACCTTTTAAACATCCACACTCACACTTTAAAAGATCTCTGTGTGTTCAAGAGCTACTCAAAGTGGTCATCCATACACTGATTCCAGTTTGTGGTGACTTTCCAGGAAATAAATAGCTGTAGTCAATGGGCACAAATATGGTGCTGTCCCTGGAAAAAAAACTCTTGCCAGTCTCTTGCATCAAATAACTTAAAAACAATAGCGCTGCTTCGGAGGATGGCAACTGGGGAGATTTCACTACTTTTCCGAAGCCCCCAACAAATGTTGCAGGGAGAGGGCTCTACATTGGAAGTTATTTCTTATTACGAAAAACATCCCCTTGCCTAAAGGAGATTGGGAGTCAAAAACATGGTGATGTTCTCCTGCATTCTCTATATAAATTGCCTTTTTGAGAAGAAATTGTTTTCTTTAATGGGGAGGAGGTGGAAAGGGAGGAGGAATCAACCATAACAGTAAAGCTATGGGTCAAGGGTGGAGGGAATGGTTGACTGCATTTTGCCCACCGCAATGTAAGTATTTAAAATAAAAAAAAAACTTTTAAAAATGTAGATAGTTTGGTATTTCAAAAGTTTCTTGGTCAGAATAATAATCACCATCAATGTTGTCATTTAAGATTATAGCTAAAAAGTGTACCTCAAACAGAAGTTTCATCATTGTACGAAAATGATCAGCATGGATTCCCTCACTCGCTCCGTGAACCAGAGTGTTAAAAAGCCCCAAGAGCAGATACAAATAGTTTTTGTTCTTTTTATTTAATGTTTCAGGATTCCACCACATCTCATCTGTATGAATAAATATACAGAAGCAGAAATCAGCAGCTGAATTATACGTATCTTTGATAAAAAGACTTCCTGTAGGTCACAATCTAAGAATATCGTCCATTTCCATAACTGACAACATTGGAATCCATAGTAAAGAGCTGAACAATTTTGTGGACCATTAGAAGTAAGTGACAATTCTTTTGAAAGAGAAATGAGGGAAAGTAGCAGTTTTAGGCATGGAAGAATAATGTGAGAAATAATGTGATAGTTGATCTTAACGTACATGGTTTGATATTTACTCTGTAAAAATATACAACATATAAAGAAAAAGATACAGATGACAAAATGTGGATAAATAATATTAAAAAGTGGAAAGATATTTAGGGATATATATAATAAAATATATTACAACTGTAGGATGTAATGAAAAAATTGTGGCTTAGGAAGGGCTGGAAAGAATATAGTGGGAAAGCAAGACTTATTAATATTTAAGGGTTTTATGGAATTATACAAAATTATATAAGATGTGACAGGATAAGTGTTGGTGTACAATTACATTTATATTGGTGAATAAGGAAAATAGATATGGAAATGTGCAAGAATATGGAAAATAAAAAAATTAAAACAATAGTAGCATCGTTAGAAAACAAATGCAGAGCACCACAGCGAGCAAAACAATGGCAAGAACCATTTTTTAAAAGCAGTTTCTCCTGCAACTGAGAACTTACCTTTCAAAAAGGAATCTGGAGGGACCAGGCCTTGGATGAAGTTTCTCAGCAACACAATGAGCAAGACAAAATTTTCTAAATCAGCAGACTCTTCAGCATTTAGCTTTTGTATACATGCTTTTAATACCTCTAAGAACAGCTCACTGTCAGATGAGGAATATTCCCACAGAAAATTCTAAAAAAATAAAATACATCTGTTTATATACTGCAGCGATTTTTCCTCTGCCTCCATTTACTTTTTTAAAAAAGCAATGTATACTATACAAATTTAAACAACATAAGTCACTAAAAGCTGTGGTTATTTTATGTAATTTTTAACTACTAAAAGAATGTAATATTGCATGTTTAGGGAAGATAATGCTTTGTGAAAGAGGACAGGATCGAGGTGCCACTCCTTGAGCTACTGCTTCAGTGAGAAAAAACATACAGTTCCTAGGATCTATATAGTTTTGTTCACTCTTTGCCTTATTTTCTTCACCTCTGCTATGACAGACTGTTGTTTTTCCTGACTTATATAAAGTGCAAACTGTGAACAGCTCACCAAGTTTGCTCCTTGCCATCTTCTTCAGCTCCTCATTCTTGCCCTTTCTACTAAAGACTATCTCTCAAGATATGCCTTTTAGGTACAGTGCTTCCTCGGGTTACGAAATTAATTCGTTCCGCGGCCGCTTTCGTAACCCGAAAAGCCTTCGTAAGCCGAAATGCCATAGGCGCTAATGGGGAAAAGCCGCGATTCCGTGCGAAAAAGCCGAAAAAAGCACCAAAATTTTTTCGTAACCCGAAAAAACATTCGTAACCCGGAACAATTATTTCCTATGGGATTTTTTCGTATCCCGGAAATTTCGTAACCTGGGTATTTCGTATCCCGAGGTACCACTGTATTCATCTTAGCTGGCCTCTGACTTACAACTTCAACATGTATCTCTGCAAATACCCTGGAAATACACAGATCTCCCTTCTCACTGTCCAAAATTCCCAACTCTGCAGTATTCTTCCTAAACCCTATATATTGTAATTCCTTAAAGCAGAATATGAGTTACTTCTGACAACAGTAAACTACTCTGTGAGGTTTTTGTTTAAAAATGCTACAAATATACAATCAAATAGAGGCTCACGCCAGAGAACTGCACCCTATGAAGTACAGTGTGCAGTAAAGAAGAGCAAGTTTCTGACTTTAGCATCAGCTGTAAATATAAGCCTGAATATAGTTGTCAGTACCTTTTTTTTTTTAGAACTGTTGATAAATACAGTGGTGCCTCGGGTTACGAAAATAATTCATTCCGCGGCCGCTTTCGTAACCCGAAAAGCCTTCGTAAGCCGAATTGCCATAGGCGCTAATGGGGAAAAGCCGCGATTCCGTGTAAAATAGCGCCGAAAAGCACCAAAAGTTTTTTCGTAACCCGAAAAAACATTCGTAACCCGGAACAATAATTCCCTATGGGATTTTTTTGTATCCCGAAAATTTCGTAACCTGGGTATTTCGTATCCCGAGGTACCACTGTATGTAACATAGAACTAAGTGTCCCTTCTCTTTCTGTGCTTCATCCTGTTTCTTCCATCATGGTTTTCCAAATCAAAATCCTTACCTTGTCTTCAAATGTTTGCATTTTTCTATTCAAGAGTTCAAAGACCATCAAAGCCAGTGATGAATAGCGCTCTTCCATTTGTGAACTATCGGAACACGACTGGACAACAACAGCGCTGATTACATGCGCTGTTATCTTCTGCTTCACATTACGAGACTCTTTCTCAGCAATGCCAATGAGACCTTGCACCTTGGAAGTGAATCACAACACATAAGACAATTTGATTTTCTTCTACATTTTGGTGAAAGAAATTATTTTGCAAGGTGCTTGAACATGAGCTTTAGTGAATTCTTTGCTGTTCTGTTTTTCTCATATATTTTTTCAGACATACCAAATTTGGCTTTAAGAAATAAAACAAACGTATGAAGCTACATAGAGTCCAATCCATTGGTCCATTTAACTTAGTGCTCTCTACACTCAGAGGTAAGCAACCAGGTGTCCCCCCGATGTTGTGGACTATAACTCCCAACATGGCCTATGGTAGTGAACTATGACAGTCACAGTCCAAAACACCAGGAGATTAGTGAACTTTTGTAGTCAGCTGTGGAAATGCAAGCTATGTTCATTCTGCTTAAGAGGAATCTCTAGGTGCAAGATGTCATTCAAACATTTCTCCTCAAAAATGACATTCTCAAAGGGTAGCAACATGTTTTAAAAGCAATAACCAGTCTCCCAATATGTGAGAATGTGAAAATATCAACTTTCTATCCTGCGAGTACAAATAAAGTACAGTGGTACCCCGGGATACGAAATCACCGCGTTACGAAATTTCCGGGATACGAAAAAAATAAATAGGAAAAAACTGTTTCGGGTTACGTTTTTTTTTTTCGGCTTACGAAAAAATTTTTGGTGCTTTTCGGCGCTTTTTCACACGGAATCGTGGCTTTCAGCTCTAGCGGCTATGGCTTTTTCAGCTAGCGAAATTTTTCGGGTTACGAACAGCGCCGCGGAACGAATTACATTCGTAACCCGGGGTCCCACTGTACATAAATATAAAGATGCAACAATATTAAACAAACTATGAAGAGAATAGGCGATATCACTGTAAACATATGGTTTGCATATAGACAATCCTAACTAAACCAATTTAAAGAACAGTCTTCTTTTTTAAAAAAAACATACTGTAAATTGGGACATGTACCATTTGTGACACAAAAGATGGATCTTTTGAAATTAGGTTCTCTGACAAGAGCTTGATCAGTTTTCCATTAGATGCATATATCAAATCTTCAAACTTGGCTGATTTAACCACTTTTTGAAAAACTATTTCAGAAAGAAACAAGAAAATAACTATGTCAGACACAGCAGAAAACATTATGGGTAATAAAAATGGGAGTCTATTTTGCTATATAAAATTATTCCAATGCCTTCATATATTTAATTTAGATAATATCTTTCCCTATGTCCAGAACGCAACAAAGATGGTGAAGGGTCTGGAAACCAAGTCCTATGATAAACAACTGCAGAAATTGTGTATACTTAGGTGGGAAGAGTCATACATAAGAGCCACCTTTGAACCTTAGAATTCTTGTCATATGGAAGATAGTGCAAGCTTGCTTTCTGCTGCTCCAGAGATAGGACTCAAGCCAATGGGTTCAAATTACAGAAAATGAGATGCCAACTAATCATTAGGAAAAGCTTTTTGCATGGTAAGAGCTGTTGGACAGTAGTCCAACAGCTCAGAGAATGGTGCGCTCCCTGATATCTGAGATTTTAAAAGAGTTGATTTTTTCCCTGTTTGTAAGTGAAATGGGGAATGTCTAGGTGTGCAAAAATTCAGAAAATGTAAATTTAAAACCAAAATATTATTTATTTACTAGAAACATGCAAATGTTGAACAAGAATCTGTTGCTTTTTGGAGACATAGAATGCTGGGATGTGTCCCAACCCCACCCGATTATATTGCTACAAAATGTATTCAGAGCTAGCATTCTGAAACCGTACCATAGGAAGCTGCCTTATACCACATCAAACCTGTGTAACCCAGTATTGTTTAGTCTTGACTCCGTGAAGCAGAAGTTCCCCCATCAAGTTCTATCTTGTAACAAAAGTGGCAAAAAATCTTTGTGTGTGTATATGTGTGTGTCGGTGGGGGGGGGGGGGAAGTAAGGAGGTATCTTTTTACAATTCTACAGTTACTTTCCAACACATACACTTTAAAATCAACATTCTGTTACCTTACTAATTCCCTTTCCCAATATCCAGCAACAAATAATGCATCTTCCCCTGCTTGTATATAATCTTAAATCTTCCAATGTTTAGTTAACTGCTGCTTCATTTTTTTTCCTGAAAACAGGACCATGCTTCCACAACTGTGCCAACATCATGCTGTTTGTACTTGATTTACCATTCTTCTGTGTAACCATTTCAATAAAGACTGTATTTCTGTTTTCATTGGGCAACCATGTTTACAATTCTGTAAACATCAGTCTAAAAATAAATTCAGTCCTGCCTTTAATCTTGCACAGAATTTAATCTCGCCTTCTGTTACCTTTCAGCATCAAAATTTGACACTGTAACACAGGGGTAGGCAACCTTTTTGAGCCGGGGGCCGGGTTGCTGTCCCTCAGATAACTGGGGGACCGAAGCAAAAAAATAAATAATAATAATAAAAAAAATTAAACAATAAATAAACTGGGACAAATGTAGGACAAAAATTTCAAGTGGAGGACACTTTTTATATAAAAAATGGAGGACACACTAAAAATTTGCTGATTTAAAAAAATGTTAATATAAATGCATGTTTCGGAGGCTTCTATAGACAATTGCCCCACTTGCCCCCCCTTGCCCACCTCCTCCTGATAGGCCAAAGGCCCCACGCCCTCATGTGAGAGGCCAAAGGCTCCGGCGGCAGGAACAGGCTGGGGCCGGTCCCAAGGCCTTGCCGGGCCGCATCCGGCCCACAGGCCGCAGGTTGCCTACCCCTGCTGTAACACTATAAACCTAAGAAAAGCAAATAACTGCAGTTATTTTCTGAAGGAGCAAGTGCCATTAATAGGAATTACTTTGCACAGGATTAAACATGATGTCTCTGGTATCTGAATACTCGCAACGGAAGCTTCAGATTTTAATTTGTGCAACCATAAGTGAAATGAGAGTGAGCAGGTCCATTGTTACTGGATACAATAATTCTACAGTGGATTTTGTCTCGCTACACCCTAAACGTCTATTTATGTCAATTTACTTGCCATTTTCATGTTATAAATTAATACTCACATCAAAATTGGCTTTTTTCCCCAAATCATACTTCTATGGGTGTTTTAAATAAAAGATAAACAAACAAACAAACAACATGACAAATGCAACACTATTACTACTTCTCTTTTTAGGGTAAGTAAGCTTTAGTGGGATGTGGTGGCTCAGTGGTTAAGACACCAATTCTGATGATCAGAAGATCGGAAAGTTGGCAGTTTGAGCCTCAAGTGCCACACCAAGAGGTGTGCTCCTGTCACTAGTCCCAGCTTCTGCCAACCTAGCAGTTCAAAAGCATGCAGATGCAAGTAGATAAATTGGTATCACTTGGATGGGAAGGTAACAGTGTTTGGTGCAGCCATGTTAGCCGCATGACCACTGGATTTGTCTTTGGACAATGCTGGCTCTTTGGCTTAGTAACTGAGATGAGCACCACCCCTACAGTTGATTACAACTAGACATTCATGTCAAGACACTACCTTTACCTTTTTAATCTTTAGTACTGTATATTACTGTGACTTACTTTCTGGCCATCCTTTCAACAAAGGATGTAGATAGCAAAGACCAGACTTTGATATGGACAGTGCTAATTTGCATTCAGCAGATTTTGCATCATTGCTTGTTATTACTATAAATGGTAGCAACTGCAGAACTAATTGGTTTAAGAGTTCTTTATTCTTTCCAACCATTCCTTCATTGATTAATAGGTGGATTGCAGTCTCCAAGATCTTGCACCTAGCACACATAAGGAAGAGGAGAAGAATGGATATTTTTGATTTACATCTCCATAAACAGGTTTTGCATCAAGATTCTCCTTTGTTTTGATGGGTATAATTTAATATGACAGAGGCATATTAAATTATATTCATTAAGACAAATATCCAAAAAAGCCCTGGTGGCGCAGTGGTTAAATGCCTGTACTGCAGCCACTCACTCACAAACCATAAGTTTGCAAGTTCAATATCAGCGAAAGGGCTCAAGCTCGACTCAGGCTTGCATCCTTCCAAGGTCGCTAAAATGAGGACCCAGATTGTTGGGGGCAATTAGCTTACAATTTGTAAACTGCTTAAGAGAGTGCTTAAGTGCACTGATAGGCAGTATAGAGAGGTACTTGCTGTTGCTACTTCCAAATGTACATGCAAGCCTGCTCTAAGACATTTTACTGATCTGAATCAGGCCAATTATCCAAGGTCAGTCAAGTTATTTTATTTTATCATTATAATTACATCTTTCTGATAGAGAAATAAGTTTTTGTAGACTCAGCTTACTCCATCAGATGCATTTGATGAAGTAGACTGAAAACACTGTATGAGACTGCATAAGTTCTGCTTAATTTCTCATGTGTCTGGTAATTTTAAAGCAACTGAAAGATTCTGTACAAAGGTTCTGCATTAAGCATACAAAGTGATTTACATGGGAAGAAAAAATTAAACCTTATTAAAATGGGGAAATGATCATTTACCATTTTTCATCCTTCAAGAGGTCAGCTCTTTCAAAGAGACACAATAAGCTGTAGCCAATTTGTTCATCAAATGTCTTTGTAGTAAGCAAGAAAGTCTAGAATAAAGCAAAACAAAAATTTTAAAAATGCTTTTATAACGTATATCACTGTAAAGTCCAGTTCAAAATTCTATGGAAATATGTATTCTTCTCAAGAAGATGCATTTCATATTCTAGAAAATGCTATTTGTTTTTTAATAGTAAAACCAAGAGGAATCTGAATTATTCTGTTCACATGGTAATTGGGTCTCAAGGATATGTCCATTCTTCTATTTTGGTGGCAAGGTTCTGCTAATGTGAGACCCAAATTCAAACTCCAAAAATGCCAAAACCCTTTTTTGGTTTAGAATATCTATAAACCTTAATTATTATTTTAAATTTAATGTTATAACTGAATTCTAATCAGTTAGTTCCAAGAATTATGCTGTATTACCAAACTATCAATAGGTTTGATATCACTATAACAACTACTGGATTTTTTTAGTAAACCATATCAAAAATCATAATATAAATTACCCATTTAAAAAGTACAGATATATTTATATTCTAACACATTCACACAGTTCCTACACTTCTCAATGGCAGTGATCAAACTAGTGAAGAGGTCTCTGCCATAAAGTAATGGATGTCCTGAAACTTCATTTCTGAAGCCACGCTCCACACCTAGGGGTCATTCAGATGATGTTTTTTTAGTATGGCATGATGTGAACAATCTCAGAACCACATCTCTGTACATCTGTGTTCTGTTGCTCACACATGCTCATCAGCCCGGCATTTCTCATGCAAGAGTGCTGGCAACCCGTGAGAAACTGTCTGCAGCCAGATGAGTTGAGACGGCGGTGACAACATCTCCCATTTCTCCCTGGAGCCTCCAGCTGCCAAGAGACGGTGGGAGTGGGAACGAGACAGGGAGAGTCCTCCTCTCCCCTCACTAGAGGGTAAAGACACAACAGAGCATGGAGAATTTAAACCCAGAGTTTAATTCTATTTGCCTCAGTTATTCATACTACCGATGATGGCAATCTTTTTGAAAAAAATTGGGAAAACACTTGGTATCAATTATCTCGGGTTAAGTGAGGTTTTTGTCACTCCCTCCCCTCACATCAAGTAGATGTGAACAATGGAAATTTAACCCAGATTCATCCTGGATTATTTTCATCATTCAAATAACCCCCTTGATAATTGTTTTGAGAACTCATTTCCCTTAGAAAAAATGACTCATTGAGATGAAATTTACTGAGAGGAACTAGTCACCTCATAGTCCATCCTAAGAAAAGGGGGAGGGAGAAGAAAAAAGATTTGGCCTCCTGGACTAAGATTTTCTCCCTCAGACAAAAATAAATAAACAAATACATACATACATACATACATAACTTGTGCTGGATTGCATCAGATATCTGAATAGCCTCCAGGGCAATATTAACTTAAAGCACAATCCAATACATCAGTCTGCTCAAATGTAAGGCCTACTGAGTCCATCTTATAGGAGGTAGAGGAAAGAGGTTTAGTTTTCAAATCTGTAGTGAGCTGCCACATTTTTTAGCCAAAGGGGCAAACTAGAATTGACAGGAAATCTACTTCTACTTTGTACTTCCAGGACTTTGGACTGGATGGGAAAATCTAAACAGCAAACTGAATTACCGTTTTATCACTTTTTCTGCTTCTGAATTAAAAAAAAATTGGGGGGTTCCAGAGGCTTTGGGAGTATGAAGGGGTCTTTTTGGAACACAAAAACAGTAGTTGTGAAGGAGCATGAAGCCTATGGTGTACAAACCCTGGCCTAGGAATTGGAATAATTAGAAAAACAGAGATCAAATCTGCTTTTGTATTCTATTCATTGTTTTACAATGGAGAGACCTAATAATGAATTGTTGTCCAGAGATACAATATCTAGTTTTTTTGTCTAAACCAGGCATTCCTGACTAGTTGTAAATACCAACAACTTTTTGATCCTCTAGGTGAAGACATACCTCCAATGTACCAAGAGATGACATAACCACCTCTAAATTATCATCTTTAAGTCGTGCTACAATTGCCTCTTCTATGAAAGAATCATCAAAGCCCTCCTAAAAAAAATAAGAGGGAAGAGGAATAAACATTTGAAAAGTAAATTAGATTATCATAGACTAAAACTTAATGAAAATAAATCTTATTCAGAAGCAGACACAATATCGTTATTGTAATTATATATTTCATGTGGCTTAAGCCATATGCCAAGCGGGCCATGGAATCATAGTTGAAGTAGTAAGCTAAGACTTTTAGGTGTCTTATGGCATCTCTGCAAACTAGAATTATCCAAAGATTTTCCAAGGTTCTTATTCTTAGTTTTACAATACAAACTGCACTTTATGCACAAGCCTCAATAAAGAGAGGAGCAGAACGATAATGGGAATACTGTACCTTTCCCCTCCTAATACTTTGGCACTGAACAGCAGAATGGCCATAGTTCAGCAGCAAAGCACATATTTCATGTGCAGGAAGGCCCAAACACTATCCCTGTCATCTCCAGGTAGACCAAAGAAAGACTAATTTAAACCTGAGAGACACATTCCCAGTGCATAAAGAAAATACTGAACTAGATGGACCAGCTGACTCTGTAAAGGTAACTTCCTGTGTGGCAGTGATCTATCAAAATTATTACTCACATTAATACACTACACTACACACTTCATATCAATGTGAAGAAATTGAAAATCTGTCTCCTACAGTTAGTTTCGAAATAAAATATAGACTAAATGAAAAATAAACATTGAGAATTTACTTCTGGTTATTGTAAACAATTGTCTTTCTGTCATCAATTCCTGGCGTGTTGACTTAGATTACCAGCGCACCTGCATTTTACATGGGTGCACCATACGCATCTTTCAGCATATGCTGAAAGCCGCACTGGAAGAGCCTGTTGCACACCTCGGAAGAAGGGGCCTGCGCTCATGGTGCGGGTGCACGATTGCGCTGATATGCACCGCGGGCGCGAGCCCCATTACTTCGAATTCCCCTTATGCGGAGGAATCTGGAATGGATCCCCGTGTAAGGGGAGGGTGCACTGTATTATATTTGACCAAAGGTCTACTGAAGCCAGCATTCAGTTCACACAGTGGTCACTATATGCCTATGGGAAGGCTATAAGCAAGAAAAACATAAACTTAGTAAGAAAAGTACAGCCACCCGGGAACTACAGACAAGCACTCAAATGTAAAGATGAAAAGGAACCAACCTGTGATGCTTTGATGATTTCCTTCAGATGCTGAACAGCCAGAACCCTGACTGCTGGCTGCGGATGATTCAAGCTAAGTAGCAGAGATGTATCAGAATCTTCTAGAAACTAGGAATATAGTTAAGTTATATTTTTAAAATTGTACTATTAACAGGCTACACAAATTATTCAGAATAAAACATTTTTGAATAAAAGACAAAATGTGCTAGCATGTAAGTGATCTAAATAATGTAATTATTGGTCTTGTTTGCATTTACCAGATATCCAAATATTTGAGCTTATAAATCAGATGGGTGCCTGTGCCTCATCCATTAGACCCTCATATGAATAGCAAAATGAGGCAAGATTCACCACTTTAAACATGGAGATGTTTCATGCAAACTACAGTAAAATGCTTCCAGCATCAGAAGCCAGATTTAAACCAGTTTTGAACCTTGCTACTAATCTGAGGCTTATTTGGAAGTACGTAATTGCAATCTTATTTCTCATAGAAAATGATGTTTAATTGGAAGCAACAGGAAGCTATGTTTAAATGCTGAATTGTGGAAGTTTTGTTGCTTATGCAAACAGGACTAAAGTGGTAAGAAAGGTTAGTACGATGTGCAGAAGAGGTTGTTATGTGTGTGATTATTTAGATGCAACAACAACATAACCTGTTTAGCCATCCATTCCAAATAAATTACTAGTTGCACTTCTGAGTGATCTTTAAAAAGTGAAACAACTGCAAACCAGTTTTTAAAAAAACAAGCAAAACAAAACCCTGAAACTAAATTATTGAATGGAATAAACCAGAAACCAAAATTTCATCTTAAAGTATCCTTCTATCCTTCTACACTGACACGTCTGTCTCCATCTATGGGGGAGGATTCTAGATCACCCATTCAATTTGTGCAAGGCTCATAGAACTCCACTGGTTTTCTCAATTAAAACTGTAGCTTAAAAAACAAGCACTGCTCTTTTGTACCTGATGAAAAAAGCTTTGAACATCCTATCTTTTGGAAGGTACATCCATCATTACTAATTTCATCGATAATCCCTTTTAAGGGCCCCCAGGATTCTGCATAAACACAATCAGAATCACTGATCTATGTAATAGGGTTATCTTTCTTAGGGCTGCTCAATATAAACTAATATCAATTAAATAGGCTATTGAAACTCTATGATTGTAGCCATTACAACACAGAAATAATGCTGGGATTCATGTCATCGTGTAATGACAACAGTTTAGAATATATAAGTGGTTTCTTTTTAGTAACACTGATCATAGGAAACCAAAGCAGCTCCAAGTTCAGTTTGGAGATTCTAGCAGGGGAGCACAGCTATTGTATATCTTGACCAAAGATCAGTACGCTCCTTCTATCTGGGATGGTTGTCCTCTTCCACCAAGCACACAGCTTTGGGAGGGATGCACACAGACTAGTGAGGGAGGAAGACACCTGCCTAGCCAGCCAGATCAGCCGAATCAACCCTAGCGATCAACGGGGTGATAGATGTTGCAGCCGTATTGCCCTCACATCCAAAAGTTCAGTTTAAAAAGTAGACAGATATGACCCCCATTATCTTTAAAGTGGCAATGGCAGCGAAGAAAAAAGAAAATTTTTGCATAACAGCATTACTTACTCACCTGGTATTTACCACCACTCAGTGAAAGGGAAATAAACTGGTGGAAGAGATCTTGCTCCACTGGATTTCTAACATCCTTCAGATACTCCTCAAGAACCAAATCTAGTGTTTTAGGGTATCTGCCATAGATAAAAGAAGGTGACATTGTATTTTAGGGAACATTCCAAGGCAGCCTGTTTCTAAAATTTTGGGAGAGGTGAAATAATTTTTCACATTGTTAACAAAGATACAGGTTGAGCACCACTAATCTGAAAATCCAAAATTTGAAATGCACCAAAGTCTGAAACTTTCTAAGTGCCAACATGATACCACAAGTGGAAAACTCCACACCTGACCTCATGTAATATATGGTTTGGATGCTGAAGTCCTTATACATAAAACAGTATAGGGCAGTAGCAGAGATGACAGGAAACCCTGGCTGACTGGTGTGCATTCTTTGGGCCTCCCATCTCTGGCTTTGAAGAGGCAGCTGCTGTGCTTCTAATAGTTTTTACATTCCTCTACTGATCCATTTCTAACTTGCTGTATTGAATTGTTTTTACTGCTTGAAGTTGCTAATTGCTTTGATACATGTTTTTCGCTTTGTTATTTTCAGTAATTTTATATTATCATATTTGTTTCAGTTCACTGTTGTAAGCCACCCTGAGGTTTAAAAAAAAAGAAAAGAAAGCAGGGCATTAAAGTTTAAATAAACAGAAACAAAAATGTTTATTGTTCAAACTGAAGAAAAAATAAATATTCCTGAAAGACCTTTTCCTGATTTTCCTTATATAGCTTCTATTTATATTTTTTATTTTCCTTATATATTTCTATTTCATTCATGCAAATCAATTTCAACTCATCACACAGTTCTTCTGCTCCTGATTCTAAACAGTCTGCCAATATTTTAACAGCTTCAATGGGTTCCAGCAATATACTTGCAATGGTAGCTGGGAATGCAAATGGCAACAAGGAACAAAAATTATCCTTTGTATTTAGTTTTGAAGACAAGAGCACCAAACTCCATATTCTGTATTGGGGGTGAGCCATGTGTAGGTTTCAGACAATGCTGGGCTGCATCATCCTTTATTATTGGCTATGCTAGCTAGAACTGGCATATTGAAATTTCTATTCAACAATAGGAGGAGGCTCATAAATTATCAGCCCTGCTCTACCATTGGTTTATGCCTGAAAGCTACAGTACTTTGAAATTGATGGACAGCATTAGAATGTGCCACTTCAACAGATATTCCATTAAGATGACTTTACAGTACAAGTTCTGCAATGGCTTCCTACAGACTGTCAGTGCAAATTTACAAATTTGATTTGTCCAGAGAGAAAAATGGTAATCTGTTACCAGAAATGTTTTCTCTCACTTACAGTCAGCCCTCCATATCCACAGGTTCTTCATCCACAGATTCAGCCATCCACATCTTGAGAATATGAATATATATATTTAATGGGACTTGAGCATCCATGGATTTTGGTATCCACAGAGGATCCTAGAACTAAACCCCTGTGGATACCAAGGATCCATTGTATCTTGTTACATTAATTAAGTGGTAGTGTGGATTCATTGAAGGGGTAAGAGATAAAGCAGAACCAAGGGATGGACTCTCACATAAAGAGTTTCCTCACTGCTCTGTTTAATTAGTAAGCTTGACATGGAATAGAGTGAAAAATGACTTGCTCCCCTATGTTAGCACTATCCAAGTCAAAACAGTCCACAACATGTTTTACCCATTCTCAACAATGAAAATAGGACATGCTTCTTCTTCTTTTTTCTTTGGCAAGGCTCACTACAGTTTAGGAATTTAAAGGGCACTACAAGGTCTTCTTTTTGACTAGAGGACAGAGATTAAGAAAACAGTTTCAACCAATTAATTTAATCTGTATTCTCCATCTGTTTTTGAACTAGCACTTTTTACTAAGGCTCAGTTTTAACAAATTCTATCTGCTTCTAAACTTGTCCACCTGGCCCAGCAACTGTTTGGAAAATTGTGAAGTGTGATAAAAATGGAGAATAAAACAGATTTATACACAGGTAAACATATAAATATATTCTAGTACCAATTTTTAAGACCACTGACTGATATAAACAAAGACACTGGCTTAATAGGCAACACATTTATCTTTACTTACTTCCTTTCAAAAAGTCTGATTAAAGGAAGCAGTTCTTTATTAATCTCAGTCATTTTGGTAGGATCACCATCACACTCTGTACCACAGGAGATGTATTCTTCCAGAAATTTACTGAAGTGGCAAGAAAAGAGAGAGAAAAGAGAGGAAATGACATAATCCATGAGGGATCAAACCAAAGCCCTATCTATTCTAACACTGACAACCAAAAAGCTTTCCCTAAAAGCTGACAACCTACTGCAGTGCATCTCAGCGTCTCTGACACAGGAGACACACAACTTTTTTTTTTTTTAGTATGCCAGAAACTGGCACCATATCTGTGTGTATTGAGTATAACTGTTTCTTTCTTTCCAGGAAACAGACAGCTAATGGGTTATGGACTCGCATCAGTCCAGGGTTCCCTACTTTCATCAGCATTTGGCTATGGGAAGCCTACAAAGAGATCACATGTACAACAGCTGTCTGCTAAAGCAACAAAACCATCTTGTGATTACTTCAGCAATTTTCTCAATTCATTTTAAAACATAGTACTGTCTGTGGATAGCTCACTGTTTGCTTTCTAAAAACAGATCTCCACACAGAGTATTTTTTTCTCAAACCTGAGTGACTTACACATATAGCTATTTGCTTCATAAAAGTACCATGAAACTACAAGCATTGAAATATCAAGACATTTTCCATTTACCACATGATGAGATGGGCTTTGGAGGGCAAATGAGTCAACGTCTATACAGACATTATCAAGACCACTAAAGATAGAATGTAGCTTACCAGGCCAACAAATGATCCATATCTTTTTCTAATGGTATGTTAGTAATTATAGCTTCTAGATGTTTTATGGAGATTTGATTACCAACCATGTCAGATTCTTCTTCTATTTCTGAAAATAAGCAGATAACAGCCAAAAACTGAGTGCTTTAAAAATAGTAATTCAAACACTGCCAGTTTACTGAGCTCTAATTCTACAGCACAGCATACAATAACATTTTTTGCTCTAGTCTGGCATGAGGGGAACAATACAGAAGTTAGATTTACATCATACCAAGCCATGGTTTTCATGAGCCATAGTTTGGTTCTTTAGCCATGATTTGTACAAACAAGCTACAGTTGGCCCTCCACATTTGGGGCTTTGACTTTTGCGGATTTGATTATTTGCAGATTTAATTAATATGTTCTCTCTAGGAATCTCTAGGTCTTCCAGTGCAACTCTGCCAAAATTTGACCATAGAGTTGTGCTTGAGAACCTAGAGGTTCCCAGATAAAATACTACTCTAGGCATTTGTAGGTCCTCCAGTATGATTCTATAATCAACATCTGGCAGAGGAGGTCAATATAAACAACATCTTACTACTGACCCCAAATAATGTATTTCTAAGGAAAGTAGAAAAACTAAATTCCATTTATATGTGACAAATATATATTGACATACCTGTCTCTCCATAAATAATTGAATGAACTAGATGTGGCAACATATAACGCAAAATTGGACTGACATCATAGTCTGCGGAAATTTCATGAAGGGTGGAAATCAAGTTGGATACATTACAAAGATATGTAAATGGCCTGTGGAAGAACATTAAAAAATCATAGATGTGTTTGTGCATGTACATTAATAAGTCTCATTTATCAGCACCTTGTTATTAGGGTGCTGGTAAGCAAAAATGTACTAGCAGTTTAAATCAGGTTCAAATTTCATCTGACAAATATGGAATATTATGAGCTTGTGATATTTAAATACTGTACTATACATAGTTACAGCAGTCTTTTATTCCCAAAGATGAACCCTTATTTCACAAATGGAACTTTCAGGTTTTGTTTAGGCCCACTCAAGTTCATGAAAAGCTTTATTGAGCCTAGCTAGGCAGACATCACATTTCAGCCCTGTTATGAAGTGCCAAAATACCAGGATGAATACTGTAACTCTTCCAAAGTCACGAGTAAGCCAATCATCCTAGGAGAGCCAGAAAACTGAGCTCTTTTGCTCTCCTATCCATTGTGGGAAGCACTCACTAAGGTCAAGCAGTTAATCTAGCCACTCAAATGAGCTTCTCATTACTTCTTTGCTAAGTCTCAGGAGATATCAAAAAAATAACATGAGACTGGTTCTTTCTTGGTAGCTGGCCATACAGTGGATCCTCTGTACCGGCAGGCTGAGGATCCACAGATTTGATCACTCATAGATTGCCATGCCCCATATTATTCAATGGTGCTGTGTGCATGCAGACAAGCTAATGAGTCCATGCACATGTTGCCATTATTGAACAATATGTGGTGCAATCGTCCATGTTTTTTTTGCCATGGAGAGGGGGATGGAACCAAGCCCCCATGGATAAGAAGGGCCCACTATCCAATCTTTGGAAAAATTCTTCCCAGCTGTGCGAAACTACTCTACCAGCTTTCTCATTTCTGCATTTTAATGCATCTTGGTGGTGAAACTCCTAGGACACTGATATTTTAATAGAGACCCTAAACTAAGGCTGAAAGTCCATTTCTTTCAAGTGCATAAAATCTGCACTTTCACATACATACAAAAGAGTGTGTGTATGCATGTGCTGTGTATAAACAGTTGAATCAGGAAGAAAATAAAAGAAGAAAGAGTTCAATGAGCAAAAGAAGAGTGTAACAGCATCTAAATCTATTTAAGGTAGTTCCAATAATATGGTCATCCACCTGTGTCAAATTTAATAAGAAAGAACACTTTCAACACAATTTCCACTTCCCACCATTATGGAAAACAGCAGTTTCATGGACTGGTTAATATTATGGCGTTTTTCAAGGAAAAAGTAATGATCAGCCTGAATGAAAACGTTGTGAAACAGGAAACAAACCCACAAACAAAAACCCTGTAACAACTTATTTAAAAGCTGTTTCAGTGACTGATGATTGATTTATCTCAAAACTATAACTTTCAAGTTCTTACTTTTCCCCAAGATCTTCTTCCTTTTGACTCTGTAGCAAGACAATCAGACAGCCTAGTCCATCTTTGATAAGAGAAGGTGTTTTAGTCAAAGTCTTGCTGATTTGTAGCACCAAGGAATGAACTAATGAGTTTTCCATTGTCACTTTCGCAGCCAACTGGCAGGTGATCATGTAGGTTGCTGCTTTGTAATCCACCAATGAAGATTTCAAACCCTATGGCAAGAAAAGGAATGTATTTGACAATTTAAGTATGAAAAAACAGAACAAGTCTTTAACAAATTCATATTTCTCATGATCAACAGCTACAAAATTGAACACAAACCTGTACAACCAGCACTGAAATCCCATTTTTTTCATTCTTGATGCTCTAGACCAGGGGTTCCCAACCGTTTTGACTCACGGAGCCCTTTTTAGAATCAATTTCTATGGGAAGCCCCTTAGAGGCCTATCCTGTGTCTTACAATTTAATGATGGTTAGGAGTAGTGTTGCTTTTTGTTTTTTTATTCTTTAATTTCTTTCATTTCCCTGGAGCAACCGCAGAGCATCTGGGAAGTGCAAGCAGAGCCCTAAGGGCTCCTCAGAGCACAGGTTGGGAACCGTAGCTCTAGACTGTAACATGTCACATACTGCAAATAAGGATGAAGGAGTCATAGAAATATATTAATTTTAATGCACAATTCAAATATAGGGAAAATCAAGAGCGGTTAAATAGTTAAAGAGTTAATACCTAATACAAAATGTAGGAGACTGGAAATGATCACTTGAAAAAGCCAACCTGCTGTTTTCTTATAATGCCATGGAAATTTTGGCAGCTGTTTCCCTAACAACTATAATTCAACATGTGACAAATTAAAAATGCAAGTCTCTTCACCAACTGCAAAATATTTCCTATGAAACCAAATGCTGAAATCAGAAGGGGAGGGAGCATCTGAGAAAAATGTTGTCCTCACCCTTTGGATATAAGGAAGCAACTTGGAGACCAGTGTGTCAGTTATACTTGCTGCAGCTCCAAGAGCAGACACAATTGTAGATGCATAAAAAGTAAACAGGACTCTCATCTGTGGTACACTTCCAGAATGTACTGAAAAGGCCTACAAGGAAGAAAAAAGCATTTAGGATAACAATACAACTAAGAAGAAAGCTTATGACATGGCATTCTCTTTTCTAGGTGGAAGGTCTTCTATGACATGTTGAGTAAACTTTGATTATCACAGTAGAGTCATAGATCCTGTGCACATGGCCATGGGTGTTGGAATGCACTCACCTTCAATTATACATTGAGGTAATGTGTGGCATGCATATGTACAATTTGTACTTTCAATGTACTTTCTGCTCAGATAAGAAATGGACAAAGCATGCTCCATCATTTTTTGTATCTTCTGATCTGCCTAATAACAGTATCAGCAGTGTGCACTTTTGATTTTAGACTTTTCAGGGGAAAGCCATTTTCCAGATCTTCCCAGTGTAAATGAGCTCCAACACAATAACTTCCACTCTGTATAATTCCTTTCTGTGTCTTAATAGAATCTGTTTCATTTCATGTATATAATTTTAGATAGTAAAGAAAAGTTGAAACTGGTATTGCAGTGCAACATTACACCAACCTTTACAGATTTTGTAACTAGCTTGCATATGAAATCTATGAAACCAAGGTCTTTGTAACAGTGTGTAATCAAAGTTCCTCTTGCAAGAGGGACTCCTGGTTTCTGTAATTGAGAAGATCAAAAACAAAGAATTAGTAAAACATCAATATACTAGAACAGTCAAAGTTCAAACCATACAGACAAAATATAGCTCATGGAAGCACCTCATTGTGAGTCCTAGAATTCATAGTTTTTTGTGGGTTTTTTGGGCTATGTGGGCATGTTCTAGAAGAGTTTATTCCTGCATAGGTGGCTGGCATCATCAGAGAATGCTGGCATGGAAGCGAATGGGGTATGTGTGTGTGTGTGTGCGCGCACACACACACACACACACACATATATACTGTGTGACCCTGGGTTGGGAGGAGTGATTTCCGTTTTAATCTGTGTATTGTCCTGTTGTTGAATAACAAGGCCTCAGGGTGGGAGGATATGCAAAAAGGATTTGTGTCTGTTTAATCCTAGAATTCAATTCAATGGCTTTTGAAACTATGCCAGTAATTTCACACATACAGTGCCTTGCAGCAGTACTGACTTTCCTCTGACATTATCACATATTTTTGTGTTACAATGTGGAATTGAAATGAATTCCATTGACCATCAGAAAGGCCCAGTCAAAGCACAGGTCTCAGTATGAGAATCTTTAGCAAGACTTGAAAATTGTTATTCTAGCTTGACAGAACTGGAGCAATTCATTCAAGAAAGGGAAAATTTCCAGGTTTCACAGACAGAAAACCGAAACTTACCCAGGATTCACAGCCATAATCACTAGTAAAATGTTTCAAGCAAGTATTGACTCAGGCAGGGTGAATACATTTGCAATTAAGAAGTGTCTATTGGGTTGTTTTTATTTATCTTTACAATAAAAATACTTTGCACCTTCAGTGTAGAGTATCTGTTGCACCTCAGATGGTAACAATGTTAATTAAATCCATTTCAATTCCAGGCTTATTTATTTAGTTTATTTATTTATATGCCACCTTTGCCTCAACAATGGGACTCAAGGAGGCTTACCACATGTTAAAAACAGTACAAATTGCAATTATACAAAACTTCAATAAAAAGGATAAATATTGAAGTTACATAAAAGATAATTGAACAATATACAGTTAAAACCATTAAAATTCATTCAAAGATGCAAAATAGCATCGTATACAACTGAAAACCCCATTACAGTTAGTTTCTACAAGCCTGTCAGTATTAAAATGTTTTGACTTGACAATGGAAAGAGAATAATGAACTGGTCATCCTAGCCTCCTTAAGGAATTCCAAAGTCTGGGATGAGGCACAAAGGGGGTCCTCTCCCTTGTCCCCACCAAACAAGCTTTAGAAAGTGGCGAGACAGACTGAAGTTCCTCTCCTGAAGATCTCAAAAGCACTGATCCTACTCATCGGCCACTCCTAAACTTTGGAATGACCTATTGGAGGAGATCTGTCACATAACATCTGTTGAGGCCTTTAAAAAAAGTCACCAAGACAGATCTCTTCCGGCGGGCATTCCCAGACTAATACATGGGCCCTTTCCAGTGTCACACAATTATGCCTTCTTGACTCTCCCTTAAACCGCCTCATTGTAATGGGGATTAAATGTTATTGTAATTTTTATTCCGATTTTAATAACTGATTTTTATGCTGTTGTATTTTAAATTGTGGGTTAGGGATTATGCTATCATTTTACTATGTTTTATTTTTTATTGTAACCCACCCTGATCCTCCAGGGAGAGGCGGGCTATAAATAAATAAATAAATAAATAAATATTATTGGGTTCCAAAAGAGAAATATAGCACTTCAAATAGCATGAGCCCAAGCTACATAGGAATTTATAGAGCATCACCAGCACTTTCAATTGATCAGCAGCCAGTTGTATTGTATCAACAAGAAAGTTCTATATTCTCTCTAGTCAGTCTCAGTTAATAATCTGGCTGCAACTCGTTCGACCAGCTGAATTTTCTGAACAGTTTTCAAAGGTTGCTCCATATAGAGTGCACTGTACTAATCCAAGCAGTAATGAAATGTGAAAAAGTCAAAGGAGCCTGAGTGAATGCTTCTGCCAGGCATTGTACTTACCTGGGAGCAGCAGGCTGTTCTTTCCCAGAGTACAATAAGTGTAATTCAGTGGGCTGGGTGTTGTTGCAGCCTTGCATTTCTGACTGCTTTCAATATTATTGTGTTTTAGTGTTATAATTTGGCCAATAATGTTTTAATATTATGTTTTGTGTGCTTTTATTTATATTATTTTAATCTTGTGAGCTGCCTTGAGTCCCTATCTTGGGAAAAAGATGGAATAAAAAGTAAGTAAATAAATAAAAGGGCTGGGGATACTTAAGTTCCAATCCCATAGCCATGTAGCTCATTAGTATCTTTGGGACACTCAATCTTTCAGCCTAATATATCTTTCAGGACAGTTGTGATGATAAAAGTGAAGGTACAGTGGGAGAAGAAGGAAAGATAGTGTGTTCTATTCTGAACTCCTTGGAGAAGGACAGATAAAGTGTCACTAATAAATGTCTAAGGAGAAGTCAATCCAACTCAGTATGGACTGTGGGCATAATTCTCAAAGAATTTTATATTGTACTGCAGATGCTTTTGGTGAACATAAAATTGTGTGTCTAGCATTATTGTTAATGTCTGAGTAAATCAGCTAAAAGCTGAACAGCTATAATTAAAATATTAGTGGATCTTAACCATTGTCTTAAAAGACTGTACAGTCAACTGTCTATGCTGGGAAAGGAAACCCTAAAAAGCAGAGTAGGAACACAGGGAAAAAATAACACGGAAACTATAAAAATTAGGCCAAAAAGCCACGTAATCCACATTGGTTGGTAAAATCTGGATTTGATCAGTATAGTCTTCTCAGAAAAGCCAAAATGCAAAATAGGCAGATCCCTTTGGTGTGCCAAGTACAAGCTAACTGTATAAGTTATTATGCCAAAGTGCTGGGGGCAATCACATATAATCAAACTGACAACCCCACTTCCCATACATTTTTATTTATCTTTCATGTCTTTACCTGAATTGGATGGAGCCAATGCCATTTATGAGTTGGGTCACTAATTTTGAGGAGCTGGATAACTCGCACAAACAGTTTAGTCTCATGATAGGGCAATACACAGCCAACCAAACTGTCCTGGTTGTAGAGATGAATATGAAACCTAACCAAAACAAAGCACAATATACCTCTAATAGTTATACATATGAGTTTCTAAATTTAAAAAAAACAAAAACTTGACTCCATAATATCTGTTCATAGCACTGTTTGGTTCATCTTCATTATGGCTGTAGACAAGCACTGTGATAAATGCAGAGTCCCCACCCCCATAAACTTACTGCAACACAAAATGGGAATTATGTACACAGCTGGAATAAAGCTCTGCATTGCTCTGGAAGGTTGCCTCCTTATGGCTGGGAGCCAACCTGGATAGGTGATTGCTTGAGATAAACACACTGTAAAAGAGGCATAAACAGATTACCTGTGAATCAGCCATTCAAGACATTTCTGTGCTGGTTTGAGCATGAAGTAAGGGGACAAATGAATCAGGAACAATGAAATGTTTTCATCCAACTGCTGGTTCACTGCTTTAGTTTGCACACTGCGCTCCAAACCTTTAGACATTTGACTGAAAAGTGTTGGCTGAAATGTTTCAAAGGATGGATCTATCCCAATCAGCTCCTCCAGCCCAGTGCACCCTAGAAGAGATATCAATATCCATTTCAAAACACCACACACATTTTGAGAGCTCATTCAAACTCAGACCAATACCTGAGATAAGAGATACATGCCTTGGATCCCATCCTGGGGGAAAGGCAGGTACAAACCCAATAAATAAATACATCCATACATCCTGTTCCAACTTTCCCTGAGTCAAGAAACCAAGCTCTGTTGATCCTTTGCTATATTTGACAGTGCTCTTAAGAGCCACACTTACCTATTGCAAAAAAGGTCTCTCTGTCAATATTGGCAGCTTCCTTGCAATCAAACAGCAGTGATGCAGCTTCACTTCGAGATAAGAGACTGGGATCGTTCTGAGGGAGCGCAAGGCGCTTCAGTTGGTGAGCAAGGGATGTCATTTTTCA
The DNA here is from genome assembly GCF_019175285.1 of Sceloporus undulatus. Taxonomy (NCBI): domain Eukaryota; kingdom Metazoa; phylum Chordata; class Lepidosauria; order Squamata; family Phrynosomatidae; genus Sceloporus; species Sceloporus undulatus. The sequence goes on along the minus strand of NC_056522.1, from coordinate 67,642,073 downwards.
CACTTCTGAGAAGAAAACAGAGTCAGTTCTGTGTTCTCACAAATCTAGGAAGTATTTGACAAACCAAAATGTACAAGAAGAATCTCTTACTGCTTTGAAAATGGTTCATTATTAATAAAATCTTATAAGTTTATTATACCACTTTTGGCTGATAGTGAAAGAAAAAACATACAAGCTGCTTGACTAGTGGGCTATAGAAAAGCACAACGACCCATCGAGATTCAACAGTGAGGCAACATATTGGTTAAGAACACATGGTATGAATCTTGTTTCTTAAATGTTACCTCAGCCATTAGGTTACTTGCAACCTCTGACTTTTAAGAGCCATAAGATCCTCATGCAATAAGTAGCCCTGTAGCAAAGACTACTGATAGAAAGCAAAATGCTTTGTACACCCAAGAAAAGCACTGCACATCTTTCATCATCATGTTTAAGTGCTCCATCTTACTGCCACTACCATACATGTGCATATTATGTACACAGAAACCAGTCATGTGGGCCTGTTGCCTAATCGTGAAATTAAGAAGACTCTTAAGAAGACTGGGCACAATGGCTGTAGTGGCCTCCTACTTTGCTTCTAAATCTGAAGGCTCCCTATATACTCCATGATTAATATCAACTCATGCCATCCTCCAAGACTTTCTCTGTTCTCCGCTTTAAACCTAATTGATCCAGTAGCCTCACATTTGTAACAGTGAATTCAATCATTAATAATGCGTTGGGTAAATAGGGATTTCGTTTCGTGAAAACCCAATGCCTATCATTTAAAACCTTTACTGTTAATTACTGTGTATGCAATGTATATATATATATATATGCATGCGCTACTTAGGCTGAGCTCAAACACACACATCCATCACCCATGAAACAATCACTTGCTTTACGCGCCAGGCGGATTCCAGCGTGTCCTCTTCTCTTTCTGGGCTTCCTCAGCCACCGTCGAACGGAATGCGAGAAACCAACCTCCGTGAGTCCCTACTTCCACGGCTGCTCCGCTTCCTTTATCCACGTGCTTAGGAGTTTTTTCCCCTTTTGCCCCGGAAGTAGAAGCGCGCGGAGAACTACTTCCGCCTTTGAGAAGGTGAGGGCGGAAGAGTGGCACACTCGCTTCCCTTCCCCGCCATCTTCTCGCGCCGCTTCTCTCTTTCTCTCTCTCTGCTGCCCCCTTGAGGTCTCTGCTGCCCCTCGCAGGCACTGCGCTGTAATGAGGAAAGGACTGGAGAAGTCTTTCTCTCTCTGCTGGTCCTAAACACACAGTGCAGCAGGAATCATCCAGTTTGAGGAACTGTTGTAAATATTAAGGATATAGCAATAAAATATTAAGATATTGCAATAAAATAATAACAATAAAGAAGAAGAAAGAATCCAGTTTGAGGAATTTTTGTAAATATTAAGATATTGCAATTAAATATTGCAATAAAATATTAATATATTGCAATAATAATAATAATAATAGAAGAAATAATCCAGTTTGAGGAATTGTAAATATCAAGGAGAAACACACAATTATATATAATGTTGCAATGTGTGTGTGTGTGTGTGTGTGTGTATATATATATATATATATGGATACTGCAATAATAATAATAATAATAATAATAATAGAAGAAGAAGAAATAATGCAGTTTGAGGTAAATATTAAGGAGAAACACACAATTATATATAATGTGTATTTGTGTGTGTGTATATATATATATATATATATATATATGGATACTGCAATAAAATAATAATAATAATAAGAGGAAATAATCTAGGTTGAGGAATTATTGTAAATATTAAGGAGAGACACACAATTATATATAACATTGCAATGCATATATATATGGATACTGCAATAAAAAAGTAATAATGAAATAAAGAAGAAACAATCCAGTTTGAGACTGTAGCATTGACCCAGGGCAGTTAAAGTGCTGGTGAAACCAGCGCTGTAGTCCTCAAGCAAGAAATACATTTGATTCAAGATATGCATAATAATAATAACAACAACAACAATTTATTTATATTCCGCCTTTTCCAAAGGGAATCAAGGCAGATTACAAAAGTAAACGTAATAATAAAATATCATAAGAATAAAAAAAATTCGCAATTATAAACAACTGCATATCGCAACCCTCCCCCATCATATAATTATAGTCAAAGAGCAATAACATAGAGATTAATGGAGATTAAACAACATGATAAATTAAACATTTAAAACGCAGGTTTTCTAAAATTAAAGGTAGATTTGAGGCAAGACAAATCTTTTTCTGGGGAGGAGGAGAAAAAGAAACATGCATATTTTAAAAGTGGTATTATCTACAGTTTTTAAGAACAAGTTAAAATAAATATCAGTTGAGAGAAAGAAACTTACTAGTGTTTTACATTTTAAAACCATTTGGACACAGCAGTTTAGGGACAGAACACACTGCAGAAATAATCTAGTTTGAGACTGCTTTAACTGCTTGGGAACTGTAATGCATTTGAGGAAGGATTGGGCCCTATGTCAGCACAGTGCTGTAAAGAGATATTATTAAAATACAATTAATCTGATGTCATCTGTCACCGGAAGGACAAGGATAATTGAACCCACATTCCCATTGCCTATGTGTGTTGTGTGATGATTTAGGAGGTAATTCACACTGTGCCTCCCACTTCTTTTAACCCTGAGATCTGTCTATAAATCATATTTTGTGGTTTGACGCTAACAGCGCAGCCCATCAATACACTTTCTAATACACATTTACGTATATTGTACTGTACAGCTTTTCCCAAATTAAACAAGAATGTTATCAAGTTATTTTAAATGCAATTTACACCAAGAATCCTCAGTTTGCACATTTAGGAGAGTGAATAAATGGTGATATCTGCATGATCAGGCAGAAACTGAGAGTTAATGGGACAGCAGAGGGGAAGAGCAGAACTGTAACAGGAGGATGCCAGCCACAGATGTTGGCGAAACGTCAGGAAGAAACTCTTCTAGAACATGGCTACATAGCCCCAAAAAAACACAAAAAGCTTTGAATCTTGATTCGAGCTATATGCCCTTAGTTCCTGCTGGAACTCAAATCTGATCCTCATTGGATCGATTCCAGTGGGAAAAATGCGGGACAAATGCCAAAAGCCCGGGGTATTTTGGTAGCCGCTTTTTAGTGGTTCTTCTGCTAAGAATCAATCCCATTCCCAACCCACATCCAATAAGTGGAAATGCCAGATCAGAATTGATTCTTTCAGAGGGGAGGGGCAAATGGCAGCCCCAGAGATGTCACACACATCCCCCTTTGTGGGTCCTGGATTGGGAGATCTAAACATCCCAGGGGTTTGGAGGGGGACCTTGGGATGCCTGGATCGGGAGATCTAGGCATCCCAAGGGTTTGGAGGGGGCCCTGTCAAATTTGTTTAGGCTGCTGCTTACATCACTGTGATTGACAGGCATTTTGCAGTGGCTCAAGTGGTGGGAACGACAACCATGCCAAAAATAAAATCCAGTTACACTGGGGTAAGAAAAGATCTGCTTTATAGTGGGAACTACAGGCTTTCCTGAATCGATTTCAAATGAGTGAGGGTGAATCAGGAAGTGGATTATCCAGTAAGTAGGAGTGAGCCTGAAGAGTACTAGGATCACATTGCAAACATAAGTTGAATAATAGAGTGTACCAGGGAATTCCAGAAGAAAATGTGCATGTGCTTTATTGTCTACAGGAAAGTCGCATAGATCCCTAAAAGCTGTGGCTTGCACTTAGAGGAATGGGAATGCTACAACATCTGACTGTCCTGATGTGTAACTTGCACTTGGGAAAGAAAGCTGCCATCAGAACAGAATATGGAGAAACCGAATGGTTCTCAATTGGCAAAGGGGTCAGGCAAGGTTGCCATTTATTTCACCCTATTTATTCAACCTATATGCAGAAAATATCATACGCAGAGCAGACTTGGACTCAGGGGCAGACAATTAGTAAATTTAAAAAGTCAATGACTTTTTCCTAAACAATGAGTAAATTGAAAAAGTCAACGAGTTCTGATACATTGGTTAAAATATTGATCAGAAATTAGATTGTAGTCAAGAAATCAGAAGAAGACTGGGATTGGGAAGGGCAGATATAAAAGAACTGGACAAGATCATAAAATGTAAAGACATAACTGAACACTCAAGTGAGGATTGTCGAGCCATTGTATTCCCCATCACCAAGTACAGTTGTGATTGCTGGGCAGTGAAAAAAGCTGATAGGAAGAAAATCGGCTCATTTGAGATGTGGTGCTGGAGAAAAGTACTGAGAGTACCATGCATGGGCAAGAAGACAAACAAATGGTTTCTAGAACAGATTGGGCCTGAACTTTCCCTGGAAGCAAGGATGACTAGGTTGAGGCTGTTGTATTTTGGCCATTTCATCTGGAAGAATGAATCAGTAGAAAAAGCAATAATGCTAGGAAAGATGGAATGCAGTAGAAAGACAGGAAGACTGAGCCTGCAGGACCTGAGCAGAGCAGCAGAGGACAGGGGTTGTTGGAGATGTGTCACCCACAGGGTCAACATGAGTCAGAGTCAACTCAATGGCAGTTAACAACAAAGGACTATAATTTTGTAGTGTGAACGAGATGTAGGGCATATTGTACTACACCTTGCATCACCCCATGGCAGTGAGTGTGCTATTGAAGGCAAATGGAAATGGCAGATGTGCAACATTTACTTTACAGAATTAGCTTTATTTAGATGATAGAGATTTATCTGTGTTCAGTTTAATTGGAAAATAGCCTGCTAACCATACTAATTCCTGAATTATGTATAAGATTCACAAATCTCAAAACAGATTTGAACCCAGTAAAACCCAAATCCCAAACTCATGCAAAAAGTCTGAACCAATTGCCTTCAGTTGTTCCTCTTGGTATGTGGATGTGACTTGGTTTACATTTGTGGGCTCATGCATCCCCCCACTCACCCTTGCTGTAGTAGGTAGTAACTAGAGTCTAATTTCCAGTTCCAACAACAGTTCACCCCAATGGTTTCATTAGTTTTTGGCAGTTTTTTCATAGAATTCTGCAAAATAGACTTCTGTTGGATTTCTGTTTAAATGCTAGTATTTCTTCCAGATTTGTAATATTGGTACATGAAATTGCAGACTCATGCTAAAAGTCATTGAGTCTTGATCAACACTTTTTTTTATCACCACTATCTCAGCTAGGTGTGATACTTCACAGATTGGTTAAACACACTCAAAGACAGTGTAGCTTCCTTCTCACAAAAGTATAGGACAGAAGAATGGTCATACATTTTGTATCCACAGGGGTACTGGAACCAAACCCCAGCAGATATCAAGGGCCTGCTGTACTCTATTTATACAAGAGCTAAAGTTTTACCCTTTTAAGAACAAAAACTTGGAATCTAGGCCAAAGTACAGTCCAAATGGCATGCCTAAAAACTAGGTGAAATCCAGCCAAACAGGGGCATAGCAACCCTATGGTTTTCCTCAATGTAGAGTACAAACAAAAATTACTGATAAAATTAATATATTTTAATGCATGTTACTGATTCAGGTATAACTTTGAGTTGTAAGTCTTTCTGATAAGGCCCCACTGCACAGGAGTGGTCCAGTTTTTCCTGTTAATTTCAAGGGATACTCAACTGCCTAGCCTATCCTAGGAAATGAGAGGCTAGAATCCCCCTGCCCTCACTGTTCCAGCATCCATGAAGAAAGAGAGTGCTCAAAATGATGCTTCTTAATATGGAGTTTGATGTTTTATAGTTCCTAAAAGGTGCTTCTTATCGACTGTGATAAGGAATAAATAAAGTGCAGTAAGAGATTGTTTTGCTGTGCAAGTATATTTACAGCAGATCCCCTGCAGCACAGTTGATCTTTCATGGAGAACAGCTGTTTGATTCTACAGTCTATCTTCAGTTCATGAAGGCAGTCACCAGATCTGTTTGTTTGTTTTTTAATTTGAAAAAATCTACTACTTGAGACTGCCCCTCACTACCCCACTCAGTAAGGGGGTTTCAGAGTAAACTGCGCTGTCTGAAATACTATGACTTACATGTATAGGGACTAGTGTGCATTTCACATCAGGAAAGGCTGATTTCACTTTGTGGCTGCTTCCCAATGTCATAAACAGGGCACCTGGCAACGAGGGTCGTCTCACTAGCAGCAATGGCAGAGGGAAATAAGGGGTCGATGACTGACATGAACCCTTTATCTCCAACCATGTCTGCTACCAAGTCAGTTGTGCAAGGATTGATCCAGGCTGAGACCTGGGTCAGGATAGCATGGGCTTCGCCTGTGCTATTCTGGCCCATCTGCTCAGGTTAAATAAGATCACTGTAGGTCATGTGCAAGGAATGTGTGACTATTCAGGGGACCTTTAACACTAAACAATTATAGCATTATGGTTGCTCTTCAACTGCCATGACCACATTCTGTAGACTAGTCTTGAGGTTTGTAATTTGGTACGGCATTAGAGTTTTCTGGCTAAGAATTCGGAATGTACCTCCCTAAATGGCAAATCCCAAAGACAGACCTATGACAGTGAAATTATAGTATTATAATTTATGCAGTGAGAAAGTGTCCTTACTGTTTTTGAATCCCAACTCTTATCAGATAAGTAACATTAGATAAATGACATCTACTCCCAATGGAGATATTTCCCTCCCCTATTTCATAGTCAATGAATTTGGCCAGCTGAAATGGGCCAGCAGCTGTTTTTTTTTTTTAAAGTGTTAACTTTGCATCTGAAAGGACACACAGGCCTGGCTTTTTGATACTCATTGGAAAATAATTGACACATACAGGTTATGCCATGAAAAACATGCTTGCCTTCCTCAAATTACTTGCAAACCAATAATAATCCCCAAATAGATATATTTTGCAATTCCAGATTGGGTGTGTTTTAAAACCAATTACTGTATTCTAAAATTTTATAAAAGTGTTAGGAATTTTTCTTCTTTATTCATGTTGTTGACTTGATAATAAAAAGTATATGATAGGATCCAACAACAACAAATTCAGGTGTGTCAATGTATTGGTAGCTTTGCATTAATGCCCTTCTTTTTCTTTCTTTTATTTTAAATCATTTTCAGCACATAGTTTTTTGTGGGGTTTTCGGGCTATGTGGCCATGTTCTAGAAGAGTTTCTTCTTGTCGTTTCACCAGCATCTGTGGCTGGCATCTTCAGGCAGCACAATTTGAATATCAGGATTGAACGTAGTGGAATATCTTCTATTCATGAATCTTTGGAATGGGATAATGGACATCTAATAACAATTTATTTTAAAATGTTCTGAGTAAGGTACCTCTGGAATTGGTAGTATAAGTTGGGATGGTAACCATGCTTGGGTAGAGCAGATTCAGTATGTGTGCCAATCTGTGGAAGTCAGCTGCTATCTAGTCTGTTAATTCTGTGTAATGCAGACTGTGGTCCAAAACACACTGCAGAAATAATCCAGTTTGAGACCACTTTAACTATCTTATGAACTGTAGTTTTGTGAGGCATTTAGCCTTTTCTGTCAGAAAGCTCTGGTGCCAGATTACAATTCCCAGGATTCCCTAGCACTGTGAAGACAGTTAAACAGGTCTCAAACTGGATTATTTCTGCAGTGTGTTTTGAACCTATGTGTCTGCCTAATGGTAGGGTCGGAACAATACTGAAGAGTGTGGTAAACGTTTGAAAACATTCAGTGATAGTGTGGTGGTAAAAGGAAAGGTATATTCTAGTAAGAGACTTTCAACTAGGGTTGCCATAATTCTGGACCCCGAAACTGGGACAAATGTAGGACAAATGTAGGACAAAATTTTCAAATGTAGGACATATTTTGTTAAAACGGAGGACACGCAATAAAAATGATGCTTTTTTAAAAGTGTTAATATAAATGCATGTTTCTTAGGCATGATCAAAATGGAGGACATTTTGGCATTGTTCCTAGACAGATGGCAGAAATGGACTTCCCTTTCTGGCCAACCTGCCTCCCCATTCCAAACAGCACATTTGGGCATTGAAGAGGAGGAAGAGTGGAAAAGGCAGAGGAGGAGGAAGAGGAGAAGAAGGAGGAGGAAGAAGAGGAGGAAGTAGAGAGGAAGAAGAAAGGGAGGAAGAGGGGAAGAAGAGGAGGAGGAGAAGAAGAGGAGGAGGAGGAAGATGAAGAAGAAGGGGAGGAAAAGGAGGAAGAAGGGGAGGAAGGAGCAGAGGAGGAAGAAGAAGAGGAGGAAAAAGATGAAGAAGAAGGGGAGGAAGAGGAGGAGGAAGAGGAGGAGAAGAAGAGGAGGAGGAAGAAGAAGAGGAGGAGGAGGAGAAGAGATGGAGAAGAAGAGGAGGAGGAAGAAGGAAGAGGAAGAAGGGGAGGAAGAAAAGGAGGAGGAGAGGAGGAAGAAGAAGAGGAGGAAAAAGATGAAGAAGAAAGGAAGAGGAGGAGGAAGAAGAAGAGGAAGAAGGGGAGGAAGAAAAGGAGGAGGAGAGGAGGCAGAAGGAGTAGGAGAAAGAGGAAAGGCTCTTTCCCCTGCCTGGCTTTCTCCGCCGGCGACGGAAGAAGCCAGGGAAGGGAGTGGGGCCTCGCTGAAGCGAAGCCCCAAACCTCTGCCTGGCTTTCTCCGTGGCCAGGGGAGGAAGCCAGGGAAGGGAATGGGGCCTTGCTTTCCCTGCCCCACTTCCCTCCGCGCGCGCGCGCCTGCCACTAACCCCTACTGAGGCCTGGGCTGGGCAGTGTTCAAGCCCTCGCCTTGGAGGCGAGGAAGGCGAGCTGGAGGAGGAGGTGGGTTGGCGCCGCAGCAGCCGCATTAGCGGCAGCGGCAATGGCCGGAGCGGGCCCCCAAACAGGGGACCAGGCACGGGTGGGGGCCCAAACCGGACCGTGACCGGGAGGGGCCCCCCAAAACCGTGCTGGTCACGGGGGGGGGCCGTGCTATGGCAACCCTACTTTCAACTGACACTAGAAATGCAGTTTCCTCCTTCCTTATTATGCTGTAACCTGGAATAAACTAGCACAAAAAAGAAATGCAGCTAAACTCTTGAAAAAAACATAGCTATCTGAAAGTTTGTAATAAATTCTTCTACCCCAAGTTCTCCCCTCGCCAGCCCCTTCCCTTGCATTCCCTTTGCTAAACCATTTTTAAAATCCTGGATCTCTCTAGCCATTTTTTCCAAGTGTATGCCAGCACTATTTGTAATTTTCCACCTGTCCCTGTGTGTATTACATTTTAAGTCTCTATGGTGTTCCTAGAGCTCTGGTGCATTAACAGACAGGGAGCAAAACTGATTCACAGATCAGTCTTGGTTGAATCTAATAAAACTTTTTCAGTATTAAGATAGCATCCTAAATGTGGTTGTGTAGAATTCAGTTCCGCTGAAACCACAATGGCCATTTCAAATAATATGTTTCGGAACTGGGGTCTTTATTGCCTGTGAATAATTCCTCTTTAAAATAATTCCTCTTATCCACAGGTTTGTTAATGTGGAAATTAAAATTTCAAATGGCAGATTAACTCTAGGCCAATCTAATTTCATTTTGGATTTCAAGCAGTTGTTTTTATCCTACTACTGCACATCCTTTTTAACTAGTAGCTAAGTGATTTCCTTGTGTTCACACAAAAGGAACTTAACCCACAGGATACAAGTTAGGGCTTGTTAATACAATCAGTTTTGTGGTAGAGTTTTAATGTACAATTTGTAATCTCTTTATTTATAAACTGTAAGAGAATATATAATTATTTTATTCTCTCCCTGGCCTCCCTCTTGTTTTTTTTTTTGTTTTTTTTAAGTATATAAACTTAACAGAGGTTTGTCAGGTCCAGCCCTGCCATTAAGCAGAATAAGGCAGTTGCCTTAGAAACTGGGGTGGTGTATATGTGTGTGTGTGTTATAAAGGAGTAGCAAATAGTCACTTAATTCATCATGATGATGTTTATATTTTTAGTACAAGTGGACAGGCATTTATGAGATTTTCTGTTAAAGGTGTGGAGTGTACTTTGCTGTTCTTCCTCAGGCAGCAGAAAGTGTCAGGTTGGTCTTGTTCTTTATACATTAATTAGATACCTTTCTCTTATATTTTGCAAATAATGAAGCAATCTTTTGTATGCCTTCTTGTCAGTTAGTGGTTTACTACATCCTGTAGAAATTGCTATGCAGATGTAGAACTTTAGGGAATTCCTGTGATCCAGTATAGATGAAGGTATTCTGCATACTCACTAGATTTTGTATTTCTAAACTCTAAGTGCGCATTAGATATAATGCAAATGTAGGAGTTTGCTGCTGCAGCCTTTGCGGGGTTTTTTTTTTGGCAATTCCTGGCACAAAAAACAACATTTCATTCCGCCTTCAAGTAAGTTTGTTTTTAATTTATATTAAAACAATATATTCCCTTTTCTTCTCCTCCTTCTCTTTTGCTTTCCTTTCTTTTTTCTTTTTTAGTAAAAGGTGTGATAAGGCACCAGTGAAATTACACTTGCACTCCAATTCTGTGACTCTAAAATTGTAGTTTGTTGTGGCACCAGAGCTTTCTACCAGAAAAGGCCAAATGTCTCACAAAATTGCAGTTCCCAGAGTTTTATAGCACTGAGTCACGGCACTTAAAGTAGTGTCAATTTGGATTATTTCTTCAGTGCAGATGCAGCCATAGGCCTCCCTGGGTGCATCAAGATGTGGGGAGAAAATGAGAAGTTTTGAGTTTTGGTTTGTGGATTTGCCTGTGCTACTATTTGTTTGTTATACTCACAGCTGCTGCTTATCAATTTGAATAAATATAGTTACTTGGTTATATGTCAGGGTGGGTGGGACATCCAAATCGAGGTCTCAGGATTTCCTGTGTGAGTGCTCAAGCCAGAACTAGTTAGAACACTTCCAGAATGTGGGAAAGCAAGGAAGGTGAGTGAATCTCCATTTTGAAAGCCATTTTGCAATGTTAGAATGGTAACTTTTTCCTTGAAAAAATGAGATACTGTTGATTGTGAAGAGAATATTTTAGAATCAGAGCCAGAATGTGGTTTTCTGAACAGACAGTGCAGGGAGGGAAGAAAAGCATTTTGGAATTGTAATTTTTCCATATTCTGTTGTGAACGTCCTATTTAGTAATTGGTTGTGGGCATAACTGGATCCAGTTTCCTACTGCCTCTGGTGTTGATTGCATGGTCTATGCATATTGCATAATGACTAGTAGCCACTGACATCATTTATGAATCCTGTCGAAGTTATAGGAGATGATCACACAAGGGCAAAACATGGAACTAAAGCAGGATAGTAGCATCTGTGGCTGACCCTTATTGCATGACATTGTGGTTGAAGTGTAGCTGGTCAGTGTTCCACTTACAACTATGACACACTTTTTAATTAAGGGGGAAACTCATTAATTGCACTGCCATCCTTGCAGTCCCTCTTGTGCAGTAACATCTCCGGTTGCACATCTTGGATTGGTCAGTGCAACTCATGTGGCCTCAGTCTCCTACTTTTCTACTTCTCCTTGCTATCTCCAAGTGCCCTAGTACCTTTTTTATTTCTTTCTCATTTCTTGTTGTCATTCCCCCCAGTATCTTCCCCCCATATTTTACCGACACCCCACTGCCTGATCTGGCGCTCCCACTCCTGTCTACTTTTCTCAATGACTTTTACCATCACTTCACTGCCTGATCTGTCACTCCAACACTCCCACTACTGTCTCATCTCCCCTGTGAGTTTAATCACAGTCTTACAGACTGATCTGTCATTGCTCAGTCCCACCTGTCTTCTCTGTCCCCAACACTGGATCTGTATTCCCTAAATAGAGCAATAATGGGGAGGAAGTAGAAATGGGATAGTGTGGAAAAAACATGCACCACCATACTATTACTGAAGTAGAGATGCCATAGGAATTGCTTCAATGCTGGTATGTTTCTGTTTCAAAAACGTGATTGTAGAGCTTTAGAGACCTTGCGTGATAATCTCCAGAGTTTCTTATTGCTGCATCTTGCAATCATACATTCCACAAGTTAGCTATATGCTTTGCAAAGAAAATGTATTCAAATCAGTTAGAATCATAGAATCATAGAGTTGGAAGAGACCACAAGGGCCATCCAGTCCAACCCCCTGCCATGCAGGAAATCCAAATCAAAGCATCCCTGACAGATGGCCATCCAGCCTCTGCTTAAAGATGTCCAAGGAAGGAGACTCCACTACACTCCGAGGGAGTTTGTTCCACTATCGAACAGCCCTTACTGTCAGGAAGTTCCTCCTAATGTTGAGGTGGAATCTCTTTTCCTGTAGCTTGCATCCATTGTTCCAGGTGCTGTTCTCTGGAACAGCAGTGTCCTTTTGGGTACTATCCAATGAGTTAGTGAGCACGGAGTCCAGGCCGGCTAGGGATTATTTGGGAAAAAAAATATGATCGCATCAAAGTCAATGTATTGGGTATATATTGAGTAACATTGTAGTATTGTGTATTCTAAATTCTGTATTTTACTGGATCACATTACATTACAATTAAAAAATAAGAAAAAAGAAAAAAATAATTGGTAATTATTTGGCTAAAGGAGGTGAAGTGATGGATCCTGGAAAACATGCTTCAGACGGAATTGCTGAATTATCTTCTGATTACCTTTGAGGTAATTCTTACTGTAGCTGTCTCACCAGCATCTGGCACTCAGTATGGAAAAGTTACTTTTCTGGACTACTAGAATACCTTAGCTATTACAGGTCCCTCCTGTTTCCAAGCTCTGCTGGCGGTGTGTTTCTTGTGTTAAGAGTGGGCACAAAATTTTATTTCATCAGTTTCTGAAGGTAACGAGGTGAAGATAATTCTGCCTATCCAGATCTGAATGGCAAATAGCAAAGAGAGGACTTGAAAAAAGGGGTGGCAGTATAGAGTCACATGGTTAGGTGAGAGGATAAGTAGTGAAAAGCAGCAGCAGCCTTTGGCTGAGCCACAGTTCCTTTCAGAGAATCACAGCAGCAGTCTAGAGGCAGAAAGATTAGGAATCGAAGGCAAGCTCTTACCTGCAACTGCATCCTGCAATATCAGCAAGACAGCATATATTATATACATATTTCAGGCCCAAAGAAAACTGGACAGAATTTTCTCCTTCTGACTTGGCAAGATTATTATCATTATTATTTTTTAAAAAGAAGTTCCTTCATAACAACAAAGACATTTCTGCAGGTGTGAAACAGAGTCTGATTGTTAAGCAACATGACCACCCAGATAGACACTAGCATACACTACAACTATGAATATGAAGAGGATGAATATATGAACCAAGAGGAAGAATGGGACAGGGACTTGCTTCTGGATCCTGCATGGGAGAAACAGCAAAGGAAGGTCAGGAAATCATACAGATTTTTTTAAAAAAAGATATTGTATATATGTGCCAATGTAGCCTTGCTAATTTATCCAATAGTCATTTTCAGTTGCTTATCTCGGTATAAAATTGTTTTTTGTATATGTGCATGTGTGAGAAATTGAAAGAGAGACAGAATAAATTATACTTATGGTCAAAGATTATTATATTATCATTTGAAATTTTGGAATAAAGTTACAACGAATATGGATTTAAACATCTGGGCACGTTTTATAGGGATTCCTAAATTTGTAAATGTATTTATACAGGCTACAGCATAACCTTAAATTAACATAAAAGAGAATTCAGAACATGTTGTATCAGTACTATCTGCCACCTAATCTTAACTATGAGGATAAATATTGGTGGTACACTTGATGGGAAACTCAGTGCATTAAAAAACTTCTCTATATACAGCATATGGATTGTCAGCATTTCTTTTCAAATGGGTTAAAATGGTTTTCAAATGTATTGCTTTTGTCATAACCTTGGCCTGGCAGAATAAGGACCTAAATTCAGATGATCTTGGAAATTTGTGCTGAAATGTGGATTGATAAAAGGAGGCTGGATGTGTGACCAAGTATTTGCTTGTCTTCACCAGATACCAAAGTCCCAATTGTTCAGTGTTCATGTTAGATTATTCCTTTTGAGAGTATCCATATAAACTTTTCCAAGATTCCATGAACAATCGCACAAATCTGGGGACTTTACCAACACGCTCAGACTCATCCCATCAATCCACATTATTTACCACATTTGCATATATATGTGAACTGAAACTGAGAGAGAGGTACATAGCAGGTGAAGCCTCACCTTCTCTTGTTTAAATAATGTATAAAACCTCTGTATTAGATGTACTTATTCTATGAGCATTATGGAAATTTATCTTATTCTCAGCATGCAGTAAAAGCCACTATGGCTGCATCCACTTCAGAAATAATCCAGTTTGACATCACTTTAACTGCCATGGCTTAATGCTATACAACCCTGGGGACTGTAGTTTTGTGAAACATTTAATCTTTATTGTCAGAGAACTCTGATGCTATAACAAACTACAATCCCCAGAATTCCATAGCCCTGAGCTATGGGTTGTTTCTGTAGTGTGGATGCAGCCATAGATAATAATGCAAGTTTTTTCAGATGTACCAATAATATAACAGCCACAAGACATTCAGGATTTTGTTCAGGGATGTAGGTACCAGGAGTGTGTGGGTGAGGGGTGGAATTATTTGCGTCCTTGAAGAATTTCGACCCCCCCCATTTAATTTTCCTTCAGTTGCTAAATTTTTAGCATTGCTGTAACTCAAAACTTCAATTGAGCATTTAGAAATACAATTTAGACATCCAAAGAAAAGGAAGGGCAAAGTGGCCAAGGGAATGTAAAAACAGCAAACATAACAGTTATAGGTGTGAACAATTTACAATGGCCCTCTCTGCAATGGTAGAACTTTGGGGATTGAAGGAAAAATGGCGTGGAGGCTGGGGCAGAATTCTTTTGTGGGGCCTTCTCTCCCTCCTGTAGCTACACCCTTGGCTTTCTTTGACCCTACAGGACTATAAATGGCTGCACGCTTTGTAAAAGTGCATATCCATGTTAAAAATTTATTCAATAAACACATCTAATTGAAACAGAACTTAGGGGTCAAATTACTTATTATATTCAAAATGTGAATTTAAAATACCAAACCAAAATGTGATTGTATTTCGTGTGTGTGTGTCTTTGTGTGGTTTTTTTAATTGGAAGCCATATGGAAGGGTTTGATTAAGACTGAAATGATGGTATGCTAGGAAGGCTTGTTTTTTAAAAAGACTCTTCCCATTCCTTGCTGTTGGAGAGAGCTTTCATTGGTAATAGCTGCAGCATCAATAATAGTTTTTCTCACCGAAAAAGAGCAACCAATTTGATCCATCACAAATAGGTGGGGGTGGTGGATTAGATTTTGTTGGAACCATGACACAAAATACAAAGGTAAAAACTTTCTTCCTGCATATGTGCATCACAATTGTAGTTGTGATTATACATTTAAAAATACCATTTAATTTAATACGTTGTGGGAGGAGGTATAGAATCACAGAGTTGGAAGAGACCACAAGGGCCATCCAGTCCAATCTCCTGCCATGCAGGAACTAACAATCAAAGCACCCTCCAACAGATGGTAGTTTCTTTTTCATGTCAGTTCTTTCCTATATTTTGTACAGAGAGCTCAAGGCAGCTTGCACGATTCAAGATCATTCCTATTTATCCTGAAAAGAACCTTGTGTGGTAGGTTTGGTTGAAAAAGTGATCAGTTAAAGTTCACAGAGTGACCTTCATAGATGAGTTGGGAGGTGAACCAATGCATCCTTAGACTTATCCTGACACTGCAGACATTATTAACATTGCCTTAAAAAAAAAAAAAGCTTTGAATTGAAAATGAACAATGTAAAAAAGTGAAATTAATATAAAATGAGTGTGCGCATTAGCCATTAAAGTGACTGAACAAAAAAGGAAAAAAACCCATTAAGCTGATTAGAACATGGAAAAAGTTTAATATCTAGTCATATAATAGTTATATCTAGCCCTCATAAAATCAGTAAAAGAGTACCATGCATCAGAAAAAAATCTGTTAAATTAACCTGATCTCTCAACTATGTCGCATTTCTAACTTTTTGCAACCATTTCTTCAAAGTTCTACCATGTTCTTGCTGCCAGCATCCCAGAACCTTTCAATAGATTTTGAACCATTATTTTGAGTCTAGAGTCTATCTGTACATCTACACAACTATGCAGAATGATCAGAAGCTCGCAGTTAGAAGTGTAACAATGAGAAGGTACACAAACATTTAATACAATGACATTCCCACCTAGGGTGGATGAAATCAGCTTTGTAGTTATCACATCACCAACATTTATAATCCCAATTTAGATATGATTCAGTTGCTTAGGTGGCAGATAGCTGATACAGTAATAACATCTTCTGGATCTTCTTTCTTCCTAATATAAGGAATCTTGTGCCCTGTAAAAATATTTGTCTTCCATGAAAAATGGAAATTCTTGCTTTTATTTTCAATATTCTATACAAGATCTTATTAACCAGCTGTAGCAAACATTCTCACTTTTCTCATTTTCATTCCTTTTATGACACTGCCATTCACCATGCTGTAGTACATTTGGTGTCTCACAAGTCCCGTTTAAATAAGTGCAAACAGTACAAAAGTGCAGAAGTTGAATTGCACATCTTTGAAGTGGGACATTATGCACCTTGACTCTTAGTGCTATAATTGGCCCTTATTCTGAATTTATGAGAATTAACAAGGGATTTCTTGTTTTTAAAACCAAGAGCTTATATGCTGCAAAAAAGTTTTCATATCATGAAAGCATTCCTAAAATTTGTGTATGGCAGAAAAGAAAATGTAGCTTATTTTTATAGTCCCCAAATCTCATGAACAAGTGATGTTATATTTCTCTAATTAGCCAGTACATTGCAAAATAGTTAACGTTGCAAGATGCTGTAAAAGAAATAGTCTCTGAATCAGTGCTGTAGGGCAGGCCATTAATTTCAATGGCATTTGTTTAGAAAATCTCAGAATGCCCTATAGATGTGAATGAAGGTTGTAGAGCAGTAGTGGTGAATGGGTGTCAACATTTATTATTTTACTTTGTCCTGAACATTTTGAAACAAATGTTAAATTGACAGACATGTCTATAAATAACATGTGATAGAAGAGCATTCTTCTTCTCTGGATTGGAAATAAGTCTGGCATTTTGTTCCAGGCAGCAACATAGTCTCTCAGCAGGTCTGATGGATTTGGAAAGATCTGAAGGTGTCAGTCTCTTCTCCATAGTGCTAAAATAAGTTTCACAAAGTACATTCCTGATGTCCATGTATACGATGAGAAGATTCTAACTACATAGTTGCCAAGCTTTGTTCAAACTAGTAATATAATATAGAACAGTGATCTCTGGCCAAGCCAGGCAGTTGGCTAGCATGCATGTTCTATGAGACAATCTTGGAACAGGACGAAAATAAATGCCATTGTTTCTATTGTGGGCTGCCCTCTTCAGACTTGCCATTTCAGGATATGCATGGTATGAGATCTGTCAACAGTTGCTGGTAACGGTTGATGACGTCCTGAGGATTACAATGGACAGTGACGCCTAATTATAACTGCAGCTAATACGGCCTCCTCGTCTGCAATAGTTCAAACTCTCTGGTGCAGAATTCTTAGATTTCCATAAATGTGTCATGGAGTAATTTTATCAAAAGGAATCTATGTGATGGATTTAGCACCGGTACACACAGAGAGATAATATTCACCTTGGATAGTGAGGTGGGAGTAAAAATAATGTTATACACTACATGGTGATTTTTTAAAAATTGAAATAAGTACATTTTTGACAAATTGCCACATCTCCCATTGCTATGAACAGCTTAAAAACACCCAGTCTATGTGTTTATGACTGCGTGACATTCCTGGAAACCAGTGTGGTTCGACAAGCTCCAGAGATAGTTATTGCAGCTGGGGACACTGGCAACAGCCTGCCCCCCTTCTATCCCTCAAGGGTGCAAATGGGAACCACCTAGTAGCTCAGGGAACCAGGATTGTACATCCTAACAACACTGATAATTCTGAAAAAGCACATTGCATAAAAAAGCTAAATCTCTCTGCCCCTTCTTAACCTATATGTTGAAGTTTAAATACCCTTTCTGTTCTCTATAAAGGCCTGGGCCAGAAAGTTGCAGTTCAGAACGTTGCTTGTTCTGTTCTAAATGCTAGTTACAAATAATATGTTTTCTGTAATTAATTCATGTTTGCAATAACTGAGGCATAAGCAAGTTACATCATACTTGAAACACTTCTGTTATGTAACCACAACTATTATAGTGATATGTATTTATAGTTACAGGGGAGATGGGCTCCCTATGTTGCCATGTTTTGTACCATAGGACAGCAATTCTCAGTTTTTTCTATGATTCTTTTTAATGCTAGCTAAAAAGAACTAATGACAAGAAAGCAAAGCATGATTTAAAAAGCTTGATTGTAAGGGTAGAGAGCCGATGTGGTGTAGTGGTTTGAGTGTTGGATTCTGACTCCGGAGACCAGGATTTTAATCCTGGCCCTGCCATGAAACTCACTGGGGTGACTTTGGGCAAGTCACACTCTCTCAGCCTCAGATGAAGGCAAAGATAAACCCCCTCTACAGAAACATGCCAAAAAAAACAAACAAACAAACCTGTGATAGGTTTACCTTAGGTTTGCCATAAGTCGGAAACAATGTAAAGGCACACAACAATAACAACAACAAATTATAAGGGTAACTGACAATTCCTCTTGTGCCCGGATTTATAGCTACTTATTTAAAAACAATGGCCATGATCTTGTTTTGCTAGATGTAACTACAATTACAGATGAGCCTTGTCTTAAAGGATACCTTTTCATCCAGGCAACTGGTGCTGTGGAAGGGTAGGGGTACTAGGAAGATGTCGGCAGTGCTCTTGTCGGCAGTGCTCACTCGGGATGTGTTTTAAAGAAGGAAGCTGGGGAGATCTCTTGGGGGGTCTTGCTGCAGCTGCTTTGGTTGGGGTACTGCCTGACTGAAAAGATTTTTGGGATTATGTTTGGTTGTTAACAACTCTAAATGTGACTCCCAAAGATTCTGCGATTGTATGTCCATCTTACACTCTTGTAATTACTGAACAGGATGCCAGCCTATGTTTTGACTTCTGACATTAAATGTAATAACTCCCTTTAAAAAACTGTGGTGATTACATCTTCTTAATAATCCATCTTCACTGAAGCTTATGGTGGTGGAGTAATACACTCAGGGGTATCTACCACCCGTAGAAGCTATATTAGAAAGTTGGAAGGGAATGCTGATCAGAAAAGCAGTGAAGTGACAGGTTAATTACCCTACTTGCATCTCATAGCTTCCTCTTCCCCAGTTTGATTGGAGCTGTCCTAGAGCTGGTTTTAAGAAATGCTGGACAGGGATCTGGAAATCCACCTGCTTAATTTTCATTGCCAGAATTCTTGTCCCATCCCAATTTCAGATTAGACTGTGTGGTCTTTTTTTTTGTGTGTGTGCATTTCTGTACACCCATTGAGTTAGCTGTTAAATGGTAAAACAATATATTGTTAATATGTGGTGTTCCTTTATTTCTTCATTATTTGATAGATTTTATTTCAGAATATCTTCCCCCTAATGAGTAGCTATACTTTAGTCCAAATTAAAGAAGGCAGTGCCTTCTTATTGGAATTAATGTGGGTTGAGTTCAAAAATCCCAGTCTTCCTACGACTTCTGTATTTCCCACAAAAGCAGGAAAAGGACACATTTCATGACTGTGAGGTGAAGTGAGGGACTGAGTACAAAGAAAGGGAGAGTGAGTGATGTGAAAGGTGGAGTGCAAGAAACAAGAGAAGAATGCAGTGTGAGAAGGCATGAGGTGAAATAAGGGAAGGAGTAGGAGGTAAGGGAAAGTGAGTCATGTGAGTGGCAGAGTGTTATTATTTATTTATTTATTTAAATATTTATATCCCACCTTTTTATCTAAAGATCTCAAGGCAGCTTACTATAAAATCAGCTTTAAAAACCCCCAAATAATTACAAATGTTTGTATATTAAAGACTGTAATTTTCAATTGAAAAACAGAGAATTTAAAATCAGTTAAAGCAATTTTAAATAATATAACCATAAAATATGTACAAGAGTAGAAGAAGTGAAAGCTGGACACATCATGAGGGCAAGAGGTGAAACAAGAGAATGGGTAGGAGGGAAAGGAGAGTGCAGTGCGAAAGGGTAAGGAAGCAAAGGGAGAGCAAAAGCTGCAGAGAAGGTAGCAGGGATGTCAATAGGGGGGTGCGGAATGCACTGGATGACACCTCAGAGGGTGGTGAACACCTGGTGGGCCAGTACTCATTGTCCATCTAAAGACCCCTCCCTTGGTTGCTCCCTCTACCAGCCTGGGTTCTCTGCTCTCTGTCGGCTGTGGCTTCTGGTGGGGGTGGGTTGCTGCTGCTGCTGACTGCCAGACCTTTCCAGGTATGGCAGGGTAGCTGGCATTGCCAGAAATAGAGATGCTGATGGCAGCTGGAGGCAGTACCACCACCACAGGCCACAGTGAGCATAGAGTAGAGGCACCCTGGCTGGCAGAGAGGGTGGCTGGAGTCTGTGCCAGGCAGCTTGGCTGGGATGGGGAAGGTGGTGAGGTGTCAGAAAGAGGAGAGGTAGTGGTGAGTGTCCCCACCTGCTGCCACTTCTCCTCCTAGCACCGCCCCACTCTCTCCTCACATGACACTGCTTATGGGGTGAGGGTCTGGGACATTAGGCTGGGTGGAGCTGTTGCAGTGGTGGTGGTGTTGGCATCCTCTTCCATTTCTGTGACCCTTTCTCTCCACTTCTGTAGGCTAGAAGTGATCCCTGGGGGGACTGCTTTGCTCTTATGGGCAGAGGGAGGCAACCAAAACAGTATCCCTCCCTCTGATAGCAGCTCCCAGTCACCAGATTAGGGGAGTGGCTGCCTGCTTGGAGGTAACAGCATGAGTTACCATACTGGGGTGATGCCAGCCGTAGTGATGCCACTGGAAGGTAGAGTGAGTGGTGCAAGAAGAAGGGGAAGGATGCATTACAAGTGTGAAGTGAAGTGAGTGAGGGAATACAAGGAAGGGAGAGGGAGTGGTGTGAAAGACCATAGTGCAAGAGGCAAGAGAGGGACCTGTAAGATAGTTTTGCTGAGTGGTGGTGGCCCAGTGGCACATGGTAAATTATGTGGCCAGGAAGAGAATTTTAACTTGGGTCTACCTATTCCAAGTACACAACTTCAAACATTACTTTGTATTGCTTCTCTCAGATCAGTTGTAACTTAATTTTTTTTTATGAAAGCTAAACATGGTGGGGAAAAAATTGAAGGAATTAATATGTTGAATTTGCATAATTAGAATGCAAATTAATGTAATTTGCAAATTACTTTCTCCTATAGGGAATCAGAGGGTTTGTGAAGCTGGATTCCTTGCTGAAATGCCAGCATAGGGGGATAGGGCAGGCTTTGTGACATCTACAGTTCTGAACTCCAAGAGAAGAAAATGGCTAGTGTACTGGAAAAAATAGCTGAGGGATGGCTCTTCCTTCCCCTCATCATCTGCTGCCATAAGCAGTTGCTTCACTTCACCTAATGATAGGGAACATAATGCACATGAACTTTGGCAAACTAGGGCTTGAAATGATAGGCCAAAATAAAGCTGCTTCAGGTCACTTTCGAGGAATGCTGTTTAAATGACACATGCATCTTAAGAGGCCAGATGCTGCGTCAAAGCTTTGCTCCAGACCTTAGGACTGGAGCCTGGCTTTGGTGTTACTTCTGGCCTCTTAGACAGCATACCTCCAAAGTGACCCAAAACATCTTTATTTTGGCCTCTCTGTTTGGGCCCTGAATTTTCTTAACCGGCACCTCTCCACAGAGTAAGCCCTAGAGTGGAAGAGCAGGAGGCTATTTCTTGGTTGCTTTCATTCATCATGCCATAGCACCATCATGGAGTTAATGCCCCACTAATGGATCTCCCCAGTAATTTTGCAACTAGTCTTAACTGGACGCTTTTGACTTTTTTTTTTTTTTGCCAGTGGTGGATAGAGTTGGTAGCAATGTAGCTCCTCTCAAGAGTGCATGGTAGAGGCTAATTAGACTCTAGTGCAGTTGTGGGCAAAGGGCAGTTTTGCAGACTGAAACACCCACCATTCCTTAATGTTGGCTGTTCTGGTTAAGTTGATAGGAAATTGCAGCTGGCTGGAGTTGATGGAGAAATCCTTCCACATTTGAAGGACTGCACTTTGCTGTCTAAATTGTGTTCAGAAAGAAATACGGTAGATACTGCAATGGTCACAGAAAAGCTGAAAACTGTAAAAGAAAAGGAAATTGCTCTCCTCACCTACCTAACATTATCCACTGAAAACACCTATGGCATGGTCAATCCTTTTTCTCACTACAGTTCAAGAAGCTGAACAAACTGTACTCAAGGCAGAACTGGCTTTACGTGAATAACAGCATCTATTCATCTGTATAAACAATCCCCATGTGGAACTAAGAAGAAAATGTTTTTAAAATCTTTGTTGATAATGATGATGATTCTTAATTCTTAAAATTGGTCACATGTGGTTTTGTAGTATGAGAAAAAGCTGGAAATTATTGACAGTATTCAGGAGATTATAGCTGGAGTCATCTTGATTTGTGCCAACTAGAGTAGACCCACTTAATTAATTGTTGAATGATGAGTCAACACATGGGCAAATCCAATTGATTCAATGGCTGTACTCTAGGAAGGACTAACAATTGTCCTTGTCAATTCAGTATTAGATTTGTTTCATCTTCCTTGGAAAAGATTTTTTCAAAGTATCACATCACTTTTCCTCTACAACTGATCCTCTGGTAGTCAGTATGCAGTAGGACTATCTGTTTGTACTACAGTGTGTTTGTAGTATAAGAGGCTTGCACAACCTGTGACTAATCCATATATTTTGGTTTGCTAAGGGATGGATAAACCTCTCCTTTTGCTGCCCAGGTAGTCAAATATGTGATTTGACAAGAACCTGGCAGACCACAATACATAGTTAGAGACAAGGAGTTGCACTGCAGCTGTTGGATCACAAGGGGCCAAAATGGGGGTGAGGGGGGAATCTTCACTTCTATGGAGCGGGGGAGAGAAAGTAAAGTTTAAAAAACCCTTTAAAAGTTCATATAATAGTGTGGATATTAGAGTTTATGGTGATCATTAATAAAATGGCACTATGTGATGGGTGATTGTGATACTACTGAAGATGCACTCTGTTTGCACAACATCCACTGTCACCACTGATGCTGCCACTGGGTGTGAGTGGAAACCACATTTTCTCAGCAGCAGCAAATGATCAAGATGCTTTTCTGAATGAAACACTTCGCAGCAGGTGTTGTACTTTCAGGAAAGACATCTGGGCCTTCTAGATGATATGGATGATAACTACACATTTGTTGTGGTGCTGTTCTCAAAAGGCCATGGAACCCTCTTTGTTAGTAGTTTTAATCATGTTCAGATGTATTTCTGTGTTCATAGGGAGGATGTTTTGTGCAACAAACTGTTAAATTGAAAAGTTCTATTTTTCAAGTATTCGTTTATAGCACTGCTGACATCTCTTTGTGCACTTTTGAGGGCCACCTAACATTTCATTGTCATCTGATATGCTCTTTTGCTTCCAAGTGAAAAGAAATTGTCCAGTTTAATTAATGCAATACCTTTTCCAATCCCAAAGGATTAAAGAGGGGCAGAGCAGGGTGCTGTTTGTTGGCTGTGGCTTGATCTCCAAGACCTGAACATATTTTGAATAGTTGCTCAATGAGTATTAATAGAATAGATTAGTCAGAGGCAGCAGCTTATGCTCTCAACACATGGAAATGGAATGAAGACACACAGGGAAAGACTGTACTGCATAACATGGAAGGCCTTGGAATTCCTACTGTTCTGCCAATTCTGCTTTGTAGGGCCTCCTCAGAAATGCGTTTATTATGTTCAGAAGCCAACTTCATCAGGAAGGCATGAGTGAAAACTATCGTCTCTGATACGTCTCCACAGTTTGTGTATATCATTAGCAACAAACTGCTAAAAGATGGTTTGTTGTGTTGGGCTAGTGTGTAGTGGTGGAAAATAATTTTTTTTGCTGGAGCCGAGTGTTGATTTTGCACTCTCAGGAGTCACTGTTAGGAAAAAGTGCATATTGCCTCAGAAATTAATATAATTGAGGTAGATTTCAGAAAAATGAAAATTACCCAAAATTATGCATACATTTTAAAAATGGGTATGGCTAAAATGAATGAAGCTAAAAATTATGTATAAACATACTTTAATTCATAGTAAAAATGCACACAAAATTGTATACTTTAGAGGAAATGTATTAAAATACATTTATTGTTGTGCACCTTCATGCTTTTTTCCTGCTTATGGCAACTATAAGGCAAACCTATCATGGTTTTTTGGGAGGGTCAGATTTATTGGGCACATGCCCTTCCTCTGAGGCTGAGATAGTGTGACTTGCCCAAGGTCAGCCAGTTGGTTTCCATGTACACCTACATTTACCAGGAGAAACTGCAATTGATACACCAAACCTTGATTTCCAGAGTCATAGGCCAATGCTCAAACCACAATGCCACATTGGATCATTAACAATATACAGATTCAGAGAATTATTTACAGGAAATGTGCATGAATTTCTGATTGGGACTAAAACGTGCCTCACAGTTTAATATGAACACAAAGAGTATAGGTGGGGCTTAGAAAAAAACTAGAAAATCTGAGATAAAGTATTTTTCAATCCATAGTAATATTGACACATCAGTGTTTCACATTTCAAAAAATGCAAGTGGAAGTCACTGTCACATTTACTTATTTATTTGTTTGATTTATATCCCATCTTTCCCACAATATGGGACCCAATGTGGCTTACAATGTAAACTGAAACTGTATAAACATACTTTAATTCATAGTAAAAACACACACAATTTTATCCTAACCTTTATCATAGAATCTCAGAGTGGTGTGAATAGAAACAATTTAAAACATTGTTTAAATTTTAACAGTTTAATAAAATAAAAGCATATTAAGCATAGCAACCATTACAATTACTGTACTTTAAATGCAGCAGTTAAAGCCACTTTAAACACTACAATTTAAAACCATGCTTGAAATTAATTACTCTCCAAAGGCTTTAATAAAAAGCCATTTTTTAACTTGGTCCTGGAAAGGAATCAACATTGGCGCCAGTTGGACCTCCAAGAGGAGGGCATTACATGATAGGGTACCACAGCTCTGAAAGTGCTTTTCCATGTGCCTCCCACTTCATATTACCAGGCTAGTGGAGCACAGGCGAGGGCACCTCTTTTAGATCATAGTTTTTCAATGAAGAAATGAAGGCTGGGCATCTACCCACTGGCTTTTCCTTTGTCTTTCTCTTGTCCCTCCTCTCCTCAGTCCTCTTGCTTATGATACGGATGGTTCAGCTGGGCACATACTTCTCCAAAAAACTCCTTGTTCGCATACACAGATGCAAGAGAATTCCTGTGTGAGAGACAAGAGTTCCAAATCAGTTTATGGGAATTGGAAAAATGCATACTATCGGCATAGGTAAAGTTATGTATAGAAGAGGGGCAAGTATGGGACTGAGGAGAACTTCTCTCAGCTACATTGCACAGGCAATTTCATTTCTGTACGTTTTAGTTTTCCATTCAACCTTTTCCCAATAGTCTGAAGAATGAATAGTATTTGAGCCGTAGGTCAAGCATGAGACAAGTGTGCAGGTTTTGGGTCATTGAATAAGCAAGGCTTGGAAAGCTCCAAGACAAGATAAATGATGTAACTCTGCAATTGCTATAGCTATGGTACTTGACTCAGGATCCACAAAGTTGATAAGGGCAAAAAATAAATATGCTAGAAGTGTGAACAATAATGCAAATAAAATAGGTAAGTAACTTAATAATAATAAAATATTTATTTATATCCCACCTCTTCCATTTTGGGGATCTGAAAGATCGATGAAAGATACTGGCTCCAATAGCCATTATTGTTAATACACCAGTGTGTTTCATTAACTTTTAAAAATCACAAACAGTTAGGTAAAAACGCAGATCTCTCTGAATACCTTTCAAAAGATAGACAAATAATTTACTATTGTAGTTAATTA
This sequence comes from Sceloporus undulatus, assembly GCF_019175285.1. Lineage (NCBI taxonomy): Eukaryota > Metazoa > Chordata > Lepidosauria > Squamata > Phrynosomatidae > Sceloporus > Sceloporus undulatus. Next base: position 67,616,134 of record NC_056522.1, on the reverse strand, counting down.
TAGGTTTTTTTGATAATTCAGCAGATCTGATTTGGAAAAAAAATCACCAATTCATATTTGATGAGTTCATAATGTTTTTAAACAACAGATAAAGTAGCTACAGGTAAGTGATATGTTCTAACACCTACAAAATGGTATTCTAGTTAAGAAGACAAATGTTAATTGATTTATTAGTTCTGCATCATAGTTTTCTGTGATGACCATGGGTAACTGAATGATGCTGTTGGTCATGTTTTCATTAACACTTTTAGACTAGTGTTCCATGGCCAATTTTACTCTTAATTCCAAGAGTACAAAATGCAGATAATTCTTCTAAAATCTTGAATAATCATAGAAGAAGGTCAGTCACTGGCAAAGGTAGTGGTCTTGAACTACCCCTTTCACATCTGAAGCATGATCCTTTGAATCTAGACAGTCCATGCAGATCTGCCTAAAGCAGGGGGTATGTAACATCTGGCTCTACAGATGTTGTTGGATTGCAACTCTCAGTGTTCCTCACCTTCGTCTATGCTTGCTAAACCTGCTATGACTTACAGTAACAGGGAGCTGATATTTCCTTACCTTGCTGTGAAACTCACTCTGCCTTCCTGGGACTTTTTCATACAGTTACATTTTGTTTTTGTATACATTTATCTGTGTTAATAGGTTTTTAAAAATTTAGACATTTTACATGCATTCTACTAAGATATATGTGTATAGAACTGATATAGTAAATTGTACCTTGTCTCTTGAATGTTTTTGCTATTTATGTATTGTCCCCTTCTCTTTTTTTTATGTGTTATCAGCACTTGAAGAAAGCCATTATAGAACTAGGCCAACATGCATTGGGCTAATTGGAAGAATAAAATTGTCTTTTTTAACACCTAGAGACTTTTGGTTGCAGCTACATTGCACAAGTAATAAGTTTGACACCCCTTAACTGCTGTGGCTCAATGCTATGGAATTCTGGGCTTTGTAGTGTTCTGAGATATTTAGCCTTCTCTGTCAGAGGGCTCTGGCACCACAACAAACTACAAATGCCAGGACTGTGTAGCATGGAGCCATTATGGTTAAAATGGGGTCAAGCTTAATTCATTTTGCAATGTGGCAGCAGGCCTAGTTTCTTCTGTTCATCATTTCCATTGGGTGTTACCAATCCTTGTTGCTTTTTGGTCTTTCACACTACGTACACAGTTACAGAACTTTGATTCTGCTTCAATTGCCACAATTACATCCTGTGGAATCATGGGATCTGTAGCTTGGTGAGGCGCTGAAGTGCTCTTGCTGAGAAGCTAAAAGCTTTACCCTCTATTGCCAATCCCAGGATTCCACAGGATATAGCCATGGCAGTTAGAGTAGAATCACATCACTTGGTCGTGATAATTATTCTGTATTAAATTTTATTGCTGTTTTGGCAAAACGTGTTCCTTCCTTGGTTACATAATTACTATTTCAAATTACATTTTAATGGAAATTGTCTGTCCCTATTCCTCTCCCCAAAACTGAAATGTATGAACCTCCCGAAACCCTCAAAAGTACCCTGCAGATTTAAAAGATTTGTTGGGGCTGACATATGATTGACGTAACATAAAGTTCTAGTGTTTTCTGATAGCCACTAATAGCATTTACTGATGACATGTCTCTTTAGATATATGTCACCATTAATCACTTGTGTCATGTATAGGGATAGCTTCACTGATCAGAGATAGATTAATTAATAGCTGTTCTTATCTCTCTGCTTCTTAGCTCAGATATTCTCCTACTTTTAATAAGGGGGACTGATTGTCATGGCACTCATTGTTCATATGGAGATTAAAATGACCATGTAATAGCCTGCTCTTTTCAGACTTAAATCATAGTTTTGTTTTCTTCTTCTTCTTAAGATATCCACTTTCTGTATAGGCACACAAATCTCTCACTGCAAGAAAATCTTGCTCATTGTTAGCTTATCGCCACATTAGTGGACATCTGATTGGTCCCTTTTGGGTTGTTTCACATACCACAGATGTAGTATGTACTCTAAATGTTGTTTGCATGTGTAACCCATAAGAGAGGGAACTGATAACACATTTATTTTACAACACACGTTACTGCACAACATTATACTGATAACATGAAGATGTGTACTGTATACAAGAGGATGTAACGTATAAAAATGGTTCATGAAATACATATTGAGGAGACCATTTAGAGCTGAGCCTCTCTGAAATCCTTGAGAAAACTAAATATCTCCCAGTTTTGATTGCAGCTGAAGTAGGGCATGTTTATATTTTTCATAATGCCCCTTCTCTGGTTCAGTAAATCTACATCTTATCTTGGACCTCTCATTTTTCCTTGACTGTTTCCCTCCTGCCTATTTCTTCAGTATCCCTGTTCCTCAAAGTTGCTGTGGCTTGGACTCATGATCTGGAGAAATGCATATATGGCCGATCCATGATGTGTCATGCCCCCACATTTCTGGAACATTATAATCATCTTCGGGGAGGTGACATCAATATCATGCCTGCAGCATCTCTTCCTTTCCCTTCCTTTCTATCATAGTGCTTAATATGTATTCTCTATATGCCAAAGTTGGATAAATAATCCTTTCTTTCTGCACAATCTAGGCTTTGCTGCTTTGTAAACATGTAAAAAATATGTATTGCATTGGTCAAATACTGAGGAAAAATATTCTGAGAATTTTAGTTTTCTTATGCCTCTAGTTAAGATATAGCTATGCTTGAAATGATGCATGTCCAAATCTTATATTGAAATTTGTGCCATTTTCTCAGTTGGATTTTAATAGCTATTTTATTGTCTTTTCTAACATTTCAAACAATTGTGATTGCAGACGTTTACAGCTTGGTGCAATTCCCACCTCCGGAAAGCAGGCACCCAGATTGAGAACATTGAAGAGGATTTCAGGAATGGCCTTAAACTGATGCTGCTCTTGGAAGTCATTTCAGGTTTGTTTAAAAACAGCAACTTTCAAGCTCTACATTCTGTAGTTCTGAGCAAAATGGGGTAGGTTGTATACCATGTTAATGGTTGCTAACAGCAGAATACAAGTAATAGCTATGCTATTTAAAAGCCAAAGACAGTAATCTGATTAAATAACCATAATTGCTCACTTAATGCTTTTTGAATGAAGTGCTGTCTTGTACTCAATCTGAAGTGGACCCCATATAAAATGTGATTATGGTGCACAGATGTTTGAATTGACTTCAGGCTGATGTAGGCATTTGTCTGCCAAAGTGGAGAGGGGAATGCAAGTGTATGTAAGTCGCACCTCCAGCATCCCTGTATATCTGGATGCCTTTTCAAGAACTTCAGGTATTAAGTGTGAAGGTCTGCAACAGGTGCTCTAAGTTTGTTGTACTGAGCATGCTTAGATGAACATCCTGTATTGAAAACCCTACCAAATCTGAGGCGCGTTTCAGACTGCCCAGAACGGGTGTTCTGCTGCCGCCGCCAGTTGCTGCGTCCGGGAACTTCAGCGGCCAAACTGCGCGATTCCTGGGTGCAGCCAGAAAGAAGTGCCTCCTGGGTGCTGGAAGCGATGCTGCAAGGCGCGCACTCGCAGCACCACTTCCGGTGCGCAACTGTGCGTCCGCGACGTCAAAATGGCAGTGCCCATCTGTATGCGGCGCCGCCATTTTGACATAGTCGTTACGCGTGAGGGGCAAGGCGCGTCAGGAAGCGCCGCCCCTTGTGCGTAACGACGGTGCCCCATAGGGCCCATCTGGAACGCGCCTGAGTTTCCAATCAAAAGAACTTTGCAAGCACATTCAACATTGTACTATGGAGTCTTTTGCAGACATGGGCTATACTGGCATGTACTGATTGGAGTTGAAGTCCATAAATATCTGTAGAGCCACAGTAACATCCTAGTCTAAGTGGCATCTAGGCATACAGACGCAGTAAGGCTTATGCAGAAGTTTGTTTCTTACTCCCCACTTTAGCCAGGCATGCAAGCAGCCAAATTCCCTCTACGGAGCTCTTTTTTTAAATGGCTCTGGAAAAAGAAACAAAAAGTAAATGGAGCTTTATCCTCCTGAACATAATAAAAGGCATTACCAAAGAACAGGAAAACAAAATAACAGCAGAAACAAATCCCTATCTGCTTAAGCAACACTTATTTTTCTTTCTTACTTCAATTATGGTTCCATTTTTTTTCTACATACAGTATGTTGAAATTAATCAATTACTTAAAAATTATTGTATGCCTCTTTTTAAGAGGCAAAATCCCAGACCAAAAAGTCTCGGTGCGATCAGATCGTGTTTGTAACTAGTATTACTGGAAGGTACTGTTTTAACTTTTAAGTAGGAATTAGTAGAAGGAATTCAGGCCTACATCACTCCATCGGAGGCCAGACAAATCTTGGGCCTATATGGATGTACTAGTTCAATTAATTTGTTATGTTTCTTCAAAATCAGGTTTTATTCTGTGTTCCAAGAGATTATCATGTTCTGTGGTATGTTTCCCACAGTCAGCACAATATTGTGCAGAGTTACTTAGGAACACACGCTGTTGAATATTGCAATACACACGTTTGTACATGGGTGGGAACCCTGTGGCCCATGGGGCCTCAAGCTCACCATGTTGTTTTTTTAAATTGACATTCGTATCGTTCTGCTGAAATTTGGCAGCAAACAGCTACATACAGTATAGTCAGTGGGAAAAGGTGCTAAATGTATTATAGGGCCTGTACAGACAGGCCAAAATAATGCTGCTTTAGGTCACTTTGGAGGTATGCTGTTTAAATGATGCATGCATCCTAAGAGGCCAGAAGCTACGCCAAAGCCACGTTCCAGTCCTAAGGACTGGACCACAGCTTTGGCACAGCTTTTGGCATCTTAAGATGCATGCATCATTTAATCAGCATACCTCCAAAGTGACCCAAATCAGCATTATTTTGGCCTGTCTGTACAGGCCCATAATCATTGGGGCAGTCAATAGTGTGCATCCTGATAGTGACATACATATGCGTAAGTCATGCTATGCATGTGGGGTGAATTATTTGCCATGACACAACAAGTGTATTCTGTTGACAGCAGCAGAAATGAAGTTGCACATAAAACAATGTGCATTGCAGTTACACATTATGTGCATTGCAGTTACCCCGTGCGCTAACAGACTCCCTTACCGAGCTGACACAGTTGGTCTCGGAGCTGGTGTTGGAGTCCCCCAGGCTTTTGGTCCTGGGGGACCTCAACATCCCCTTCGCGACCAGCCATATTCCATCAGGTGCGGCTCGGGAGTTCATGGACACCATGACAGCCATGGGCCTGTCTCAACTGGTCACGGGGCCTACGCATTCTGCGGGTAATACACTGGATATGGTCTTTTGTACGGACATGGAGATTCTGTGGGCGGAAATAACCAACATTTCCGCCCTGTCATGGACGGACCATTTCCTGGTAGAGGCAAAAATCAAGGCATCCACCCAGATCCCCCCCCGGGGGTGGCGGACCTATTAGGATGGTCCACCCTCGAAGGCTGATGGAACCCAAAAGGTTCCAAGAAGCCCTAGAGGGCTATATGGTTGGAAATGACGGCGATTCTGTTGACGCCCTGACTAACATCTGGGACACTGATCTCTCCAGGGCTATACACAGTATCGCTCCCAAGCGTCCTCTCAGGCCTGCTTCCAAAAAACAGCCCTGGTATACGGAAGATCTCCGGGCAAGGAAGCGGGTGCGCGATGTCTAGAGCGTGACTGGCGGAGATATCAGCGCTTAGCCAACAAGGCTCTCCTGGACCTTCTTTTGAAGGACTACGGAGAGGCGATAGATGCAGCAAAGAATTCGTTCTTTGCTGCACGTATCGCGTCTGCGGAGTCGCGTCCGGCAGAGCTGTTCAGAGTGGTGAGGGAGCTTACTCGGCTCCCTCCTGCCCTGAACCCTATCTTAGAACCATCTAAGGCCTGCTGCGACCAATTTAACAACTTCTTCGCGGATAAAACCTCTCGGATAAGGGCTGATCTTGATGCCAGTATTAGTGCAGATACCAGTGTAGAGGTTTCCAGAGCTTCCATGGACTCGATTGTACTGGATCATTTTGAGTCTGTAAGTACCGAGGATGTGGACAAGATCCTTAGAAGCGTTAGGAAGACAACCTGCTCCCTCGATCCCTGTCCCTCGTGGCTAGCGGCTCAGGGGGGAACGGTAGTAACTTCCATGTTACACTGTATAATTAATACATCACTGAGGGATGGGCAATTTCCATCTAGCTTAAAATTGGCCACTGTAAAACCATTGCTAAAAAAGCCCTCCCTCGACCCCCTGATGCATAATAATTATAGGCCAGTATCGCTACTGCCATTTTTAGGGAAGGTGATCAAGAAGGCGGTTGCAATCCAGCTTCAATTGATCTTGGATGAGACGGATTATCTAGACCCATTTCAAACCGGCTTTCGGGCAGGCTACGGGGTTGAGACCACCATGGTCTCCTTGGTCGATGATCTTCGTCTGGGCATGGACAGGGGTAGCGTGTCCCTGTTAGTGCTTTTGGACATCTCAGCGGCTTTCAATACCATTGACCATGGTATCCTTCTGGAGCGCCTGGGGGAGTTGGGAATCGGGGGCACTGCACTCCAGTGGTTCCGTTCCTACCTCTCAGGTAGGTTCCAGATGGTGCAGCTGGGGGACGTGTGCTCCGATAAGAGGGCCCTTACATCTGGTGTCCCTCAAGGAGCCATTCTGTCCCTCATGCTTTTCAACATTTACATGAAACCGCTGGAAGAGATCATCCGGAGGCACAGGGCGCGGGGTTATCAGTACGCTGATGACACCCAAATAGTCTTCTCTATGTCTCCGACTGATTCAGTGACCAAGGATGGCATCTCTCCTCTCGTTGCCTGTCTGGAGTCGGTAATGGGCTGGATGAGGGAAAACAGACTTAGTTTGAATCCAGAGAAAACAGAAGTGCTCGTGATAGGTTCTCCGGGCTCGGGGATGGCAGTGTTTTCACCTGTCCTGAACGGGATCACGCTTCCCATGAAGGATTCTGTTTGCAGTCTGGGAGTGCTCCTTGACTCGTTGCTCCACCTTACATTGCAGGTGGATGCGACGGTCAGGAGCACCTGTTATCAGCTTCGGTTGATACGCCAGCTGCGTCCCTACCTGGGCCGGGGGGACCTTGAAACGGTAGTACATGCTCTGGTAACCTCGCATTTGGATTTCTGCAATGCGCTCTACATGGGGTAACCCTTGTACCATACCCGGAAGCTGCAATTGGTGCAGAATATGGCGGCAAGATTGGTCACTGGTACTTCCAGGGCCAGTCACATAACACCGGTCTTTAAAGACCTTCACTGGCTGCCTATTCGCTTCCGTTCCGGGCGCAATACAAGTTGTTGGTTATTACCTATAAAGCCCTAAATGGCTTGGGCCCAGGGTACTTGGAGGACCGCCTCTCTCCATACAATCCGCCTCGCACACTCAGGTCAGCCGGGAAGCAATTGTTAAGGGTTCCAGAAGCTAGATATACTACCACCACTCAGAGGGCCTTTTCTACCTCGGCCCCCAAGCTCTGGAACTCCCTTCCCAGCGAGCTCCGCTTGGCCACCTCGCTGGACCAATTCAAAAAGGGGTTAAAGACATACCTGTTCTAGCAGGCTTACCCCTAAGCCCTGAAGTACTCACCCCTCCCCTCTCAGCAGCATTTGTCGCTAGCTTGAGATTTTTAAGATTGTAGTAATGTAGGTGTATGATGTGAGTTAATTTTATGATGGTTTTTATGGTTGTTGATGATGTTATATTGTTGTGTTTTAATATGCTGTTAACCATCTTGATCTCCGGAAAGACGGTATATAAATAAAATTTTATTATATTATTATATTATTTCAGTGTATTGTGAAAATACACCCAGTCATTGGTATCTGTTGTTCAATGCTGCAGTTGTGCATGGGGATGTATAGTGATGGCATATAACATCTCTGCATGCAAATATTTATGTTATGTTGAGGGGATGTTGGATTGCAGCCAATATGTTCATCAATATTATAATAGTTCACATGAATTATGTAGAATTCCATCTTTACTGAGTAATCCTTCAAAACATTTCTGAGTGCAGCCATCAGATCTCATAACTTGCCATGAAAAGAATATGATGCATATGTTCTTGAACATCTCATGTTGAACAAGGCTGGATTCAAATAATAGGAAGGACAAATAACAACCGCAAGAATCGGGAACCTCTCATGTGAAAAAGACCAAAAGTGCTTGATCAGTTTATGAGGGAAAAAGTTGAAGGAGATATCTGTTTTGTACTCCAAAAATGCTAAAGTACTAATAAAAAAATTAAACACGAGAGTAAGCGTACACATTCTTTGATAGATTTTGTACATATATGATATTTAAATTTATGCTGTACCAAAAACACTCAGAACTGAATCACTTTTATGTCTGCACATTTTTTATTTTTTATGTAACTAAAAAAAACAAATCAAAAACTGTAAGACGTTCTAGTGTTAGTCTAGTCACTGGTATGTCTGTGCAACCAGATGTCGAATAAATAGATTGACAATGATGTTTTTTTCTTACAGGGGAAAGACTTCCAAAACCAGATAGAGGAAAGATGCGTTTCCATAAAATTGCAAATGTCAACAAAGCTTTGGATTTCATAGCCAGCAAAGGTGTTAAACTGGTCTCAATTGGTGCAGAAGGTATGTAGAAGATGTATGTTCTGTGTCTTCAAGTTGTTTCTGACTAAGCATGATCCTGAGGCAAACCTGTCACAGGAGGTTCTTGGCAAGTTTCTTCAGCGGAGGTTTGCCATTGCCTTTTTGTGAATCTGAGAGACTGTGACTTGCCCAGGGTCATCCAGTAGGTTTTCAAGGCTGAGCAAAGATTCTCCAGAGTCATAATCCAATGCTCAAATCACTACACCATGTTGGCTGTCATCTAGAAGATATCAATAGCTAAATTTGGCACTCAACCCGAATGGGTTAAAATTATGAGAACCTGCTTAATTTAAAAGAGTCCCGGTGGCACAGTGGTTAAATGCCTGTACTGCAGCCTCTCACTCAAAACCATAAGGGTGCGAGTTCAATACCAGCAAAAGGGCCCAAGCTCGACTCAGGCTTGCATCCTTCCAAGGTTGCTGAAATGAGTACCCAGATTGTTGGGGCCAATTATCTTAAAGTTGTAAACCACTTAGACACTGCTGGTTGGGTATGAAGTGGTATATAAATGAAGCTGTTTTGTTTTTAGTTTAGTAAGTGGTTAAGGTCTATTAGAAGATGCATGCCATTATGTTTTAACTGTTTTATCTCAGTCATGCCAGGCTGATTTTTTTGTACTCCCCCCCTCCCCCCCTTTTACATTTTGTCATTTTGTTAGCCAATGCAATTCCCACCTGCTGAAGATATAAAATGTTTTAAAGAGAATAAAACTCATAGCAAAGCCTCAGAATTATTTAGTTACTTCCTCTCCATAATCTACAATTTTGAACAAGATGTTGGACAAAATCTAAACCAATTAAACAACTAGATGTAAAAAAAGGAGGCGGAAGCTTTATGTAATTAAGCTTAGGTCTGATTTAAACATGATGCAGATCATGTAAAAAAATGTTCTATTGCAACATTACAAGCAGCTGTTTTATGTTGAAACTGTAGAATGGGCCACAACTCACAGATCCATGGTATACTAATGTTTTATGCATAGGTAAGGGGACCTAGTTTCAACAGGACATCACTTGCATAAAGCACTGTGCAAATAACTTCTTTTAGTGTCTGTGTGTGTGTGTATAGCAACTAAACTATAAAAATAAAAATCCTGTGGGCCTCCCTCCTCTTCCGTGGCCATGAGGTTGGTCTATGGGGCTTTTTACCTGTTATTTTTGAATAATTGTTGTATTTGTATTGTTTTTTGTATTTTAATCTTTGTGCATTGCTGTATGGATTGTTGCTGCTGTTTTAAACTTTACTGTAAGCCGCCCTGATCGTAGGAAGGGCGGGATATAAATAAAAATTTTATTATTATTATTTATTAAACTAAAACAACACAGAAAGCAGAATATATTGTGTGAGTAGCTATCTCTCTGTCATACCAAGTTCATGCACACTGTGTGCAAACAGGTGAAAATTTGCATGGGGTACTGTATATACATTTAAGGAGCCATATGCCATTTAAAAACAAACAAACTATGTTTTGATCTTGTTTTGTGGTTTCAAATCAATCCCAACCTATGACAACCCTATCACCCACTCAGTGGGTTTCCATGGATGAATGGGGATTCAAACCCTGATCATCTAGTATCTTAATCCAAGACAAAGCCACTTACACCACACTGGGTCTCTAAAATCTATATATTTAGCTGTGAAAATAATTATCTGTGTTTAAAACTGTGATAAGAAAAAATGAATCAATGTATGTGGAGGGAGATGGGGAGGGCTTGGGAGTAGACAGGTAAAAATAACTTGATGACACGAAGAAAAATGCAGACTGGACAAACAGCTGCCAGGAAGTACAAGAGAATAACAGCTCAGAGACAGAGTAGGCAGGACATAAAGAATGAGGTCGTAGTAGTATGGGTGTTTAAAATACCTTAAAAATGACTTTCTTTATGTAACTCCTGCTTCATTAGCCAGTCCAAGTCCAAGCATCCTGTGAAATGAAACTGACTCAAATTAAATCTCATTTTCAAATTTAAATAGAAGATTTGATATTATTTCCATGGAAATGTGAAAGGTATAATGCAACCATAGCTGATAAGAATTCATTTCTAACTTAAACCTTTTCCTTTGAAATCAGCTGGAAGTTAAAAAGTGTTTCACTCTGACTGGATTCTACTGGAAGTTGTAATGAAGTGTTGCAATAAAAACATTAACATTAACATTTTTTATTTTTTTTATAAATTTTATTAATATTAAAATAAAACTCTACATTCATATAAAAACAAACAATCAAATAGAAATAATACAAACAAGGGAGTTTACCACTGCATATCGTTTTGTACGTAAGGCAAGCACATTTTCTACCCTACCCAGTTAATCAAGATGGTGATAAATCTCACCTGCTTCATCTTTCATTTCCATCATCTTGGTATCTTCCCTAGTGCCCTTCACTGTTATTATCCTCTGTCTTATCCCTCATCCCTAACTAATTCCTTCCTTCTTTTGTTCTTCTTTTCCTTACAGCCTGTCTTTACTCACTCTTCTTTCATAACTTCAAGTTTTCCTCCAAGCGAGTTTCACAATACTTTCATTACTCCTCCCAGTTCACTTACTCTCATCAATCACTTACTCATGCTCTCTACATTCGTACATTACTTCCTTTCCATCATCAGCTAATTTATCTCTCCCTCTATTAGTGACTTTCTGCCACCAATGCCTAATGCAAATCACATCTGCGTAAATTGTTGTTTTCTCATTTATGATACTGGAATATTTGTAATATTAAGTTAGTGTTGTTATTACAGTTACGTTATTTCTGATCCTAATGATCTCGAGTCCAAATATCCATATTCACTTATATTATCACTTAGGGGAGATATGTTTACATTAAACAATAATCTATCAAAGGCACTGTGGCTGAAATCTTGTTGGCACCCTATATTGGCATAGCTGTGCTGGAATAGGTAGCTGTGACAGGAGGAAGATCACCAATGCAAGAGCTATGAAGGAAGTGAGGAACAGGAGAAATAGGCTGGTTGAAGCCAGCAGATTTTGTCTGTCTTCTTTTGCTCCTGTAGTACAGCGTCAGGGAAAGGACAACTGCTGGTGTAGTATACTAACATGATTCTGACCTATGTCATTTAGACTACTTATACTCTACAATCAAAACAGAGCTTTTGATACCACTTTTCATGGATATAATTAATTTCTGGATTGTCTTGAAGGTGATTTTCCTGATCTTCCTCCCCTACGTTTGGGGTACAGGTGGTGGTGACATTTTCCTGGAAGTGTTCCATTCCTCAAGGTGGCTTTCCTGGTTGTTCTTATGACTGTATTTTCCTGAAGTGCGGCCTTCTGATATTCTGTTCAATCTGATATTCTGTCTAATATGCATTTTCATTACAGATTTATTTCGATTCTCAGTGAGTGCAAAGCAGTACAGATAATTTAAACCAGAAGTGGATAACTGTGGAAGACTAGAGCTGCTGCCACAATGTGGAATTAATGCAGTTTGACCCCGCTTTGACTGTCATGGCTCCATCCTATGGAATTCTGGGATTTGTAGTTTGTTGTGGCACTAGAGCACTCTGATAGACAAGGCTAAGTATCTCACAGAACTACAAATCCCAGAATTCCATAGCACTGAGCCACAGCAGTTAAGCAGGTGTTAGTCCTCTAGGAGACCTTGTAGCCCCCCTCCCTACACCTGCTTCTGCAAAAGCAAAATTGTCCCACAAAGCCTTGTAAGGGATGTGGAGGCGTGTTTTGGGCTTTCTTATGTCCCAAAGGCTTGCTTCAAAACTTACAGATTTAGGAATTCTTCAAATTGAATGATTTTAAGTTGAAGCTATCTATCTTCAGAAAAAAATGTATTTAATCAGGTATGAGAATGTGATTAATACCTAAAATTATAGCAGTCTTTTTTCTCTGACCAGTATATTCAAGATATTCATTTTATTTTACTTTAGAAATTGTAGATGGAAATATAAAAATGACCTTGGGTATGATCTGGACTATCATCCTTCGCTTTGCCATTCAAGATATTTCTGTGGAAGGTAAGAATATGAGCCACAACAAATATCCTCAAGAGTTTACACCAAGATGAATTGACCTGAGTTGTCAGGCTTTTTAAGCAAATGATAGTTTTATTGACAATGCTGAGTTATAATGTCATATTCATGATCTCCATAGACTGTATGCAAAACAACTTTCATCTCTCAGATGTAGGAAGACATTTGTATGTTGCTCAGCAAGTAAGATAGTTTGACAGTGTTTGGAATGGTCTTTCCATTTTCATCAAATGACTAATCATAATGGCGGGGTACAGACCGCCGCTTTGCGGCGGTCCGCCGCCATTTGCTCCGCGCAGGAGCCGCAGCAGCCAAACCGCGCGACTCCCGCGCGGAGCAAAAAAGAAGCTCCATTTCGGAGCTTCTTTTTGCGGCGCCTCAATGACGTCGCGAGGCGCCTGGTGCGGACTCGCGACGTCATAGGCGCCACGACACGTCTGGACGCTGTGCGTCCAGTACGTAAAGATGGCGGCGCCCATGTAGAAGGGGCGCCGCCATCTTTTACGTATACAATACGTACTAAATGGCGGTGTGTATCCCGCCAATGAGTCATATTATCTGACCTTGAGACATAAAGCTGACTTAAAATGGAAAGACCCCTGACTGACTGTCCTAAGAAAGATTTTGCATTTGACCGAGGTTTTCTTTCAGAGAAAAGTGGCTGAATGGCTGATCTTATGAAATTTGTGACAGATTGTGCATATATGCTTATTCAGTGAAACTACTGAAATCTATTTCTGTTTGGGAGGGAAACAAAACTCTTTGGTTGAACAGAGGCATAACATTAACATCAGGAAGTTGATCCTTGAGTGGTCTCTGTTATGGTTAGTGCTGCATTAAAGTGCTTCTTTTTATTTTAACAAAATAAATTAACAATTCAGGCACCTGAGATTTATTCCTATACTATGAATGTGTACATTTTATTTTATCAAGCATATGTTCTTCATTATGCAGTGCAATATGTAACAAATTTACTGTTTCCTAAATTTAATTTGTTGCATTAGGGAATAATTATTCTTTACAAATTTACTTTACCCTGATAATATGGGAGCAATTAAATCATGCTTTGGAAAGAAATCTATGATGTGTTTCTGCATCCACTCTGCATATGAATGATGCTTTTACAGAGCGAGCTTTGTTCAGTAAACATTAGGAAGTATAAAACTTAGGAGCCTTGATGGTTTGATGCTTAAAGGCACAGTTCCACTAAGGATGCAGCTTTGAAGCTGCTTTGAAGGAGGATGTTTATGCATTCAGTATAATTCAGCCCCCAGAGCCCCTCTTTCAGCACCATTCCATGTTGGCTTTCAACTTGTCTCCACAAACTAAGATAGATCATAATTCTAGAATTAGCACAGGCCATTTCTTCAGCATAACATGAGTTTGAGGAGAAGTGCCCCATTTTCTAATGTGCTTGCAGTGGGTCAGCACATTCTTGCCTCTTTGTTCATAAAGAATGAATGAAGCAGATCTCAGGATTCACCATCTGATCATATCTACATTTTTATGACTTCACCCAACTCCTGCTACATATAGTTAGACAAGGGTGCTGAGAATTCTGTTAGCTTTTGATGAAGGCTAAGCTTTTGGGTAGCACCAATTGCACCTTTGTTCTTTTCTTTTGAGTGTATGAACACACCAAGATATCTTCCATTAATTATAGTAATCTCCTGTGTCTGAAGCAAGAAACTGTGGCTAATGACATGGAACAAATCATGATAAAGCCACAATTTGAACTTGGTTTAATATCTTGGGTGACAAAATTATCAATCTTAATCATAAAGATAGAAGTGTAGCAGGGCTGTATGCATCTCCACAAGCCTTGCTTATTTAGTTAAGATAAAATTGCCTGAACCAGGCCAGTGGGACCAAGCTGTGTCTTACTGCTATATGGTTGGTATGTTGATAATCATGTCTTAAGAATGATCAAATGAAAGTGCTCATATGTATATTTGTAGATGAAATGAAGTTTGATACCTGCATCTAATATTTTAATGATTTGAACGCCTTTGTTAGGCTATGGAAGCTAGATACAAATATACTACTACTACTACTACTACTACTACTAATAATAATAATACGAAGCATAGTGAAATATTAGATAAATGCCATTTTGTCATTCTTTTTGTGGATGTAAATGAGCCATTATATGTTGAAATAGAAATTCAGTCGTACCAACTGAATGATTTCATAAGAAACCACATAGGAAAACAAAACAAAACAAAACAAAACAGGGACACCTTCATCAGAAGGTGATCTTTCCATGTTCAAACAGGGAAAAATTTCTTAGGATTGTGGCATCTGTTGAATTATCAATGTTATCTCATATAGGTACTCAATTACTATCTGGCTGCTGGGAAGCCACAGTGAAATTGGTTTGAATTATGATTCTATGAATTTGTATTGCTGTACTTCGTTTTTACATTTCTCTTGGTGATCTTTTCAGAGACATCTGCCAAAGAAGGGCTGCTGCTGTGGTGTCAGAGAAAAACTGCTCCTTACCGAAATGTGAACATTCAAAATTTCCATATTAGGTAAAGTTAATAATTTCTAGATGAGAAAATATCACTAACCATTTTGCAGCTGAGCTTGACTGTTTTTCAGATGTAACAGAGGATACTGTTTAGTTCTTGCAGTCTGAGAGTGCTACAGTTCTTACATAATTGTAATTTGAACAACTGACAGCAAAAAGTTTAAATGACAAATACAGAGGACACACAAACAAGTTTTGTGTTATAGTTGGGTTCTTTATCATTCACAGTTTGTTTGAAGTCATTCAGTAATTTTATTTTGTACTTTTATAACTACAGTACTTGACCACACTGCTAGAGTTTGTTTACTTACATATCTCTTGGTCTTGATTGTGTACATATTATATACCACATTTAATTTTGGTTTAGTTTTGTTAGTATGTGTTCTCATATATTTATACCATGTATTTAGATAGAAATTGGTGCTTTTTTGGCCATATATGTATCTGGCTACGTTGCATGGAATTTTTCATATTGTATGTAGGCCATTCTCTTTAGCTCTGTATATTTTTTATTGTTATAAATATACAGTCATCCCTCCACATTTGCAGGTGTTAGGGGTGCATGACCCCCACAAATGTAGAAATACCACAAATAACTTTCCCACCAGGAAGCCAGTTAAAGGGCCGGGTGGTCCAGGCAAGAGGACCAGGAACATGCATGCTCCTTCCCCTGCCCTCCCGTTCGTTTAACTGTCTTCCCTTCCTTTTCTCAGGCAGATAGCTGCCTTTCCCCAGGCAGCTCTCCATCCTGGAAAGAGATGGGGGATTGGCCCGCCACAGCCCTTTCCAGGATGGAGAGCTGCCTGGGGAAAGGCAGCTATCAGTTCTGGAAAGGGGCAGCATTGGTGCGTGCACCCTTCTCGCTGCTCCCTTCCTCCTGGGCTTTTTTCTTTTGAAAGAGACAAGTCCAGGAGGGAGGAGGAGTGTGCATGGGGACTTGACCTTACGAATGATCAAAACCGTGAGTGTCAAAGCCACAAATGTGGAGGGACGACTGTAATATTTATTGGTTGTTTGTCTTGTTCATCTCGTTCTTTTATGTGTCCTTTGCACAGCTGACAGTTGACCACAAATGCTTCTCAGGGTGCATCTATACTGTAGAGAATAATATAGTTTGACATCACTTTAGGTGATGTAGCGCCATCTTATGGAATCTTAAGATTTGTAGTTTTACAATATCTTCTCTGCCAAAGAGTGCTGGTGTCTCACAAAACTACAAAGCCCAGGATTCTGAATGATGGAGCCATGGCAGTTAAAGTGGTTTAATGCTGCATTATTTCTACAGTATAGTTGTACTCACACATGGCTCTGGCTGTTAAAACTGCAAGGAGGAGCCAGGAGTGTGTATATTTCACCTGTCAGCACGGTTGCTTCTTGGAGACTGCTTGCAGAGGAAATAATCATATTGTTCCTAGAGCATCAGGGGTTGGAGCCAACAGAGAGCAGCAGCTGCATTGCTTTTGTAATGTGTCATTTTTCTCTCTTCTCAGACTGCATGGAATACATGTGGTTCTATTAAATTTATTAGCATTGCAAACAAGCATGAAGTCAGTGAGAGCTTCCACAACACTGGAACTTCAGGGGAACAGTGTAGTAGCAGGGGTACTATATCATAAACTGAATATTAGAGGGTGATTAATAGATGCTATTGTTCCAGTGACAGTAAAATGTACTTGTTATGTAGAACTTAAAAGAACAGAAGATAATTTTATTACTGTACTGTAATTGTACACGACTAGGGAAACTCTCAAGTTTCCTAAAACATTTATGAGATAGAGTGCAAAGGATAAGATTAAACCGACGGAAAAATCTCCAGAGTTAATAATGGGCTATTAACAGAATAGAAAATATTTGCATTATGGATATTAATAGTCCATTTGCAGAATTAAGTTACAGATGGTTGAAAATATTTTCAGTTATGTTTTAGACACGGTTGTAAAGACCAGATCTTTGGTGTTGATTTAAAACACTTTGCTGTGTATTAGAAATGGTAAAGGCTTAAATAGGCTGTTCACTCCAGTTTGTTGAGTTACATATCATTTTTTTTCTTCCATTTGAACTTCCCTGCTACTTGTAATCATCCTATGCATGTCCTCCAGCATTTCACAGATGAAAGCCAGGATATGTTAGGCCAAGCAACATCTGCGTGTCATCAAGATGTCAGAAGTTATCAGTGTAGAAGAACACACATGCTAGGGAAGGACGCTACAACAGTTTGGTTTTGCCTGAGCCTACTGAGAAGGGCAAGACTCTGCACCCACATTTCATCACTCCCAATCAAGTGCTAACTACTTTTGCACTTTGCACTCAGTTTGCAGCAACTGAAGTAAGCTGAGGACAAAAGAAGCAAGTGGGGGGGGGAGGAGAGAGAAACTAGGACCCGGGAATCGCTGTCCTCAGGCCAATTTTAGGGTTCTGGCGTGCATAGCATCCGCACGCTCCAGAACCCTAATATGCATGGATGACACCATCTTTACGTGGCGCCATCCATATGTGGCGTGCATGCACAACGCAAGTGCGGTGCCACGTCCACACCTCCAGTACTTTCTAGGAATGGTGGGCACTGTTGTCCAGTATATTTGGAGAACACCATCTCCAAATACTGGCCCTTTTCTTGACACAATCATCTTGTGAGCCGCATTGGGTTGCTTTCTGGGAGAAAGGTGACATAGAAATTGAATAAATATAAATAAATAAATCATGTCTGTGGTATATATTTGCTAGGTCTGATTAACTGAGGCTCTGAAAGTTGGTTAAATATATTATTCTTATATTGCTGGTATAACATTTATCAGTTGGATTTGTGGTGTCATATCTGAACAGATTTTTTTTCCTGAGCCACCTTGTGTGCTCTATGTATATAAATCTTAAAAGACAGCATGAGAGATAGAAAATTTGCAGAATCAATGTGAATATCTTTCTGTGGCTTCATTTTACATGTACATGTGACAAAGTAAACACAGGTCCATTCTTCATATGTAAAAAAATCTGTGCACAGGATTGTTCCAGGTTTATTCCTAAACAGAAGTGACTAGTGTTTAGGCGATTAGTCTTGGATACAGTCCTAAAATATATGTGAAATGACATTTAATACTGGCAATGTTGGGTATGCACTAGAAGTAGAGTAATTTTTTAAAAATCATACCATAAATTAATTCCTTTGGCCTTCTCAGTGTGCTAACCATTGAATGGGATTTAGCAAAACAAATCACAGCAAACCCTGGAATTGTTATTTATTTCATGTGACATTATTAGGGCACATTATGTAGCTTCTGCATGTTGTCAGATCTCAAGCTGCTGGATGTTACCAATATTTCATTAACATCTTTCCATTTTTATTTTTGGTTGCTTGTTGTGAAGCTGGAAAGACGGCCTTGGCCTCTGTGCACTTATCCATAGACACCGACCTGATCTTATTGACTATTCCAAGCTATCTAAGGTCATCAGTCTGGGTGACACAGCATGTTGATTTGGAGTGATTTTGGCTCCCTTCCAGTGTGCTTAGCATGTTTCCTTAATAGTAAAACCAGGACTGGCCATCCTTCCTTGTGGCTCTTGTCCAGGAGATATATGTGAGACAATAAATGACCCCATCAACTCAATTTGTATGCCTTCAAAGGAGTTGAAGCAGGCTCTGAAAAATAAACTGCTGTTTGGGTATGCTGCTAGTAAAGCCTTTGCAACATGGTTTGCCTCACATGTTTACAACTTCAATTCCTGCTAGTTTGAAACAGCATGGTCAGTTCTCAGGAACGTTGGAAATTGTAGACCAGCTTCAAACACTAGGATTCAAACACTAGGATTCCAAACTGTTCAGGAAGCTACTTAATTGAAAAAAAAATTTTTTTTTTAAATTCCACACTTATTAATGTCTTGCACTCAGTCCATGTCACATATATTGTATAATACAATGGTAATCCTGTTAAAACATATTGCAACATAATTCTACTTGATGTTAATGGAAGTAAAGGAGATAGTTAAACTTTTACATATGACTGTTTTTGGGATGGCTTAGTTGTGGTTAAAACTTTTTGACAGTTGACAAAACACATGAACACAGTAATTTTGTCAGGAGCTACAACAATCCTGCATGAAGAGGCACACACTGCATGCAATAGATGTTTGCTTTTAAAAATCTCTTTGTTTTTACTGATTTATTGTTGTGGCTTTTGTGAGTGTGGTTGGCTTGATTCAGTTTTCTTTTCTGCATGTCTTTCCTTGCTTTCATTTTAGAGCTGGAAGAACAGCCTTGTTGGTAAAGCTTTTTTAAATAGGCTTGGTCTAATCTTTATGACATCTTAACTCTTTAACAGATATGGGTTTGCTAGATTTCTGTCAACAATACTGAATATGAGAGATGTAGGAAACACTATGCTTTATTAACTAATAATCCAATCCACAGTTGAACCCAGGATTTACAGTGTGATCCTATAACAGTTATTCAAAAGTAAGTCCCACTCATTTCTATGGAATTTTGAATATATGTATATAATATTCAAAAGCATAAATTACTCTTCTACATGCAAGGGCCCTCAACTAAAAATGAACCAGTAAAAAACACGTATAGTAACCTTAGGGCTCAAGCTTACAAGATAAAATTTAAACAAACTATAGGTATTGAATAGCAACTGATTTCTCCATTATTTCATAAGTTGTTACATGCTGTTGAGGTTTCTACTGCTATTCTGTGATGGCTGATTTGAACATGATGAAACTAAGAAGGGAGGCTCAGATTGCAGTGTAGGTGTTAATATTCAGGTTCTGGTTCTCTTGTTGCTTAAGTAGTGTAGTAGATGCTCTCTTATTTCTATTGCAACATTTAAATAGTGAGACTATGTGGGCAGCGAAAGTAATGTAGCTCATTCTTAAGAGTCTGTGCAAGAGAAAGGGCTCAGGGCCAATGCTTGTATTTCCAGGTAGGGCTGGGAAAATCTTCTCTCTGAATGACACGAATCCATTCTCCTGGCCATTCACAGCAAACAGATATTTTAACTGTGTATCACTCCAGATATTTTGGAATATAAATCACACAACCCCTCCTACTGGCCATATTGGTTGAGACTTCTGGAAATTAAGTCCAAAACATTTGGAAGTTGAAAAGTTCCCTGTCCCAGATGGAGAAAGATTTAGCTAGGTGGGAAAACATTCTGATTCTCTGAAAGACAGTTTTTCATGTTGCTAACTCCATGTGCAAGCATCAGGCTCCCAGTAATGGACAGCACTATTCTTCTTGCTGAAATAATGTGGGAAAGGACCAAAGTGTGGGATAGGGTCATGGATGAGAGTCAATCAATCACCTTTATGTAGTTATTCTAATAGCCAGTCTGTAATCTTTCACTCCAGATGAATTTTTCTTCCAGCTGATGCTCCATCATAGGGTTTCTGAAAACATATCAAACAAGCATTTCAGAGACACCTAATTGGTAAGACCTGCTCGCTCATGAAAATCTAGTTATGTACTTACACTGCCATGTTCAGTACTTGTTTTCTGGCATGATGCAACAGTCACTTGCTAGTGGCTGCCTCTGTCATCTGCTGAATTGGTCCAAGCATTGGTCCTTAGCTAGGCTGTAACCCCATAGTGTTGAAAGGAGTAGCTTCTGTCCTCTGTTATATTGGCCAGGTGATTCATCTGAATAGACTGTCTTAGAACCATTGCATCTTTAGCCATAAGTCTCCATATGAAGTAGTTGCAAAATATGATGGTCCCAGAATACAGAACAGCTGTATGCTAACATTTTCAGAAAATTCCCTTTCACAGATCTTTTCACAGATAATAACCAAATAAATTTCTCCAAGCTAGGCCATACACACAGAGGCTAATCTAGAGTTGGTTCTTTAAAAACATTGTTTCTGATTTTGAGCAGTAATACTCTGGTTTCCATGCTTAGATTTCATAAAGGATTTTTGCTGGTTGATTTTTATTTTATGGCTCCTCAATAGTTTGCCTGATACTTAGTTCACACCTTTTCCATGATTAATCTGTATGATGTTTCACCTAGCCAATGTCTTGCTGTCAGGACTATGTACTTATTTGACACTAGTCCTGAAAGAAGTAGATTTTTCTTCTGATTAAACAAACAGGAACAAACCTTTAGTCTGTAATTCTGGAAGAAATATCTAGGATTAAGACTAACTGAACTCAGTGGATCTTACTTCTGAATAGATATATCTGAGAGTTTGCTACACATATATTATTTGAGGTTCAATTTAAAATTATAACTGAAAAAGTGTTTTAAGTGGAGGTCATTTGCATCTGTTTTTTACTTTGTAAATTCTCTACCACTCTTCACTAAAACTCTTTAATATTCTGTTTCCTGAATATTATTTTGATATATTTATTTCAGCAATTGAAACATGGTTGCCAAACATGTATGTTAGTGATTAACTTTATTTTATGGTTTTTGTGCAGGATGATCCTCTGGGAAATATAAACCTTGCCATGGACATTGCTGAAAAACATTTGGATATCCCAAAGATGTTGGATGCAGAAGGTGGGAGCTAATGTGCTTTTAATAAGTGTTAGGTTGGATCTAAAGCAACCATTCCACATATTTTCTTTCCAAATGACTTCACAAAGGCATTTCCCCCCACCTAGTTCTATATTGAACATTGTTTCATTGTCAATTCCTCTGTGTATCAAATATGTTTTGATACATATTTTAGGGAGTGAGCAGCTTCTCTGGGCAGTGTGGATCCACTTCTTGATGGCTCTCATACATCATCAAGACTCTAATCTGGCTGGGAGCTTGAGATGGAATTGAGACAATTTAGAAATTACCTGTTAAAGTCAAACTAAATGTGATGGTAGGAATCCTGTCAGGCTTTGGGTAACTGCCATTGAAATGTGAGTACATTTGTGTTGGACTGAACATGCAACAGGCCCACAAGAAGGACTGTGGATAAGAAAATGGCTATGACTATAAGCCCATCTAGAAATGCCACTAAGGTCCAAAACACATTGTAGAAATAATCCAGTTTGAAACCACTTCGACTGCCCTGGCTCAATGCTAGAGAATTCTGGGAACTGTAGTTTTATGAGACATTTAGGCCTGTTACAGACTGCCAAAATAAAGCTGCTTCGGGTCTCTTTGGAAATATGCTGTTTAAATAATGCATGCATCCTAAGAATCCAGAAGCTGCACGAAAGCTGCACTCCAGTGCTTAGGAATGGAGTGTGGCTTTGGTGCGACTTCCGGACTCTTAAATGCATTCTCTTAGACTTCTGGACCCTTAAATGCATCCTTTAAACAGCATATCTCCAAAGAGACCCGAAGCAGCTTTATTTTGGCAGTCTGTAACAGGCCTTAGTTTTCTCTGTCAGAAAGAGCTCTGGTGCCACAATAAAGTACAATAAAGACTCCCTAGCACTGACCCAAGGCAGTAAAAGTCTCAAAGTGGATTATTTCTGCAATGTGTTTTGGATCCATGTTTATCATTTTTTTTACAGCTTGGAAAAGTGACCTTTTTAGATGCTGGCTTCCAGAATCCACCAGTCAATGGACAGCTATGAGATTTCAGAAGCTGTAGACCAAAAAAGTATCTTTACTTATAGTTCACTTAGTAAAGTATTTATGTAATTAATAATAGATACAAGGAACTTTTCATTATGACTATAGTGTGCTAGGAGGGTTTAACCTTTTCATTTACCATAGTAGTGCTGATGAAAATTTAGGGTGCTGTCCTTGTTAGAAATGTTTAAAAGGATCCTGAATCCTGTCGCGCTTCTGAGTGAAATGTTTAGTGTTGCATCTACTTTTGACCTTAGTTGCTAGAGTAAAGTAAACAACTCCTCTTGTTTAATCATTTGATAATTTAATGAGTGTTCTTGTTATTGCTTTTAAAGTCTTCAGGTCCTTTTACAAAGACTTGTATCTGTTTATCCTCATGATGCCTGCTTGCAGAACTGCAGAAAGAAATGTCATGAAAAATATTCTTCAGTGTTTTGCTGAGGGCAGGGAAGTGTGAAAAGACTTGCAACTAGGATCACAAAACAAAGCAAAAGAGGTGACTAAAGGATAGATTAACGGCTAGACTGCATACAGTTGTCCCTCCATATCCATGGATTTTTTTATCCATGGATTCAAGCATTCATGGATTGAAAATATTCCAAAAAATATAAATTCCAAAAAGCAAACCTTGATTTTGCCATTTTATATAAGGAACACTATTGTACTATGTCATTGTATTTAATGGGACTTGAGCATCCAAGGATTTTAGTATGCATGGGATGTGTGTGTCCTGGAAACAAACCACAGTCGATACCAAGGGCCCACTATATCAGACAAAAAAGAAAGGTGTTTCCAGATGAAGTTGTAGAGCTCTTGTGGAGTCTAAACAGCGATGGTGACATCAACCCCCCTCTTACACTGAATGGCAGCTTTTTTTTTTTTTTTTTGCTACCTCCTGCCCACCCATTGTGCGGTTATATGCTACATCTAGGAAGCACAAAGGATGAAAGAGTTCCTAAAAATATATCTGGATAATAAAACTATGTAATATAAATATTGTTTGGATATATTTATACATAGAAGGTTGTGGGTTAGAGTAAACCCACTGAAGTCACTAATGAATCTTTCTGTTCTACGCTGAATCTGTTTCTAAATGAAGAATTAAGTGTTAATTTCCTCCCTTCCTTCTCTCCCTCCCTCTTACTTGTATATTTTTCATTTTTCTTCTACTTCTTCAAGGTCCTGTTTATACAAACATGTCTGTCATAGTAAATATGTGAATGGTTATTTCATAGTGTTTGTGCATTACACAACACAATTGAAATCCAGATTGCACCCTAGAAGGTTGAGATTTTAAAGAAAGAAAAACAATGCAAATGTTGCTAATGGCTCAATAATGTGTTCTCTCAGTTTGTAAACTGCCCTACAGAAATTAACAACTGCACCTTTTCAGAGAGGTTTTTCCAGGTAGAAATATTTGAAAATCAATATACATGTGTAAATAATTTCACAAATATGAGACATTTTACTTTCAAACAGAAAGGTTCTAGCACTCAAGTACAGTTTTTTTTGCACAAGTTAGTTATCTGAGAGGGCTGTGGGAAGAATCCAGCTTTTTGCTCTTTTCTCTATCCAGGAAGGGCAAGGTCATATAACTGAGATTTAATGGTGACTGTCATAGAATCATAGAGTTGGAAGAGACCACAAGGGCCATCCAGTCCAACCCCCTGCCATGCAGGAAATCTCAATCAAAGCATACTGTACATGGTCTTCCCCACAATTCCCTCATCCAGGAGATCAGTTCCCCCATCCAGGAGATAATCTTTTCAGGTCTTTCATTCATCAGTATTCTACTTGTCCTGATTTTAAAAAACCACCAAAACCTCTTTATTTTACAAATTTTTAATCTTTTCTCTCCTCTCCGCTCTAACAGTTTTTTGTCCCCTTCTTTCTTAAAGCCCCACCCCACCCCAAACACTGATTCTCTTCTTGTTTATGTTTCTCCTGTCCATCTCCTATGATGCTGGCAAAGGAGGACAAAAATCCTGCAAAGACAAACAAAGACAATGTGAAGTCAAAGGCTTTCATGGCTGACATCCATAGTTTTTTTATGGGTTTTTGGGGCTATGTGGCTGCTTTCAGAACACAGCCACATAGCCTGAAAAACCCACAAAAAACTCAAGACAAATTGTCTATCAGAGTGCTCCTGAAGAGTACTGGAAAAGCAGTACTTAGAGGGAAAAGCTTAGAACACGTCTGATTCAGCAGTTCTGTACACCATTCTTCAGATGGCCTGGGGTTTTACTGAGACAGGCACCTCCTGTGCTTCTTCATTTTTATTTCCATACTTGTAGTTTACAGAATTCATAGAAAGAATCTACAATTGGTCCTTAACATCTGCATCAAGATTCTTTTCAAGTCCCTCGGAAAGACATCTCTTTGCACTCTAGCTCATAAAGTAGAATTCCTGGTCATGATTATCTCAACCAGAAAGGAGCTGGAACTGGAATCTGGGACTACCTCTGTATCTTCAATGCGGGTTTGATCATCCTCATACCTGATCCATCTTTCCTGTCAAAGACTACCACCCTTTTCCACATTTCCCTGGAATTGCTCCTCCTGTCCTTTTGTGCCCCCCCAAGAAGTTATGCTGAGGAGGTTTCCAGATCTATAATAGCATGCTGGTTGAAAGCCTGTGTTAGTTCTAACCTGTGACTCTTCTCATACTCTTAGATGCTAACATTCAGTGAAGTTGACAGTTAATTGAGCAGCCTTCTCCACAAATACACCTGTTTCAGAAATTTGTGTGGGCTCATCCCAGTGAAGTTGTTTTAAATAACTGCCCTTAAGTTGACTTCAACTTATGGCAATCTAGTGAATGAAAAACCTGCAAGTTATCCTACCATCAACAACCCTGCTCAAGTCTTGCATGCTCAGGGCGGTGGATTCTTTGACTGAATCTTTCCTCTTTTCCTATGGCTTCTATCTTACCAAGCATTATCACCTTTTCTTGTCAGTCATGTCTTCTCATGATATTTCAGAAGTACGACAGCCTCATCTTGGCTTCTAGAGTGAGTTCAAGTTTTATTTGCTCTATGACCATTTATTTGTCTTTTTAGCAGTCCACAGGTATCCACAGAACTCTTCTCCAAACTGGACATTACAGAGAGGACCTTTATTCCTCTGTAAAGGCAATCAGTAGAAGAAGCAAATCAAATTCAGCAGATATTTACTTGGGAATTGCTTGGGCATTTCCCATTATGCAGAATACTCCCTGTAAGCCCTCCCAGATAAAGTGACATTAGTACTCATTGTGAATGTACTTTCTGAGGTGGTCTGAAAAAAGTGTCGGCCCATACTTAAAGTGGCATATAGGTCCCAAAGACCTTTTATTTGGCTCATAGAATCATAGATTTGGAAGAGCTACAAGAGCCATCTAGTCCAACCTCCTGCCACCATCAAACTCACAATCAAAGCACCCCTGACAGATGGCCATCCAGCCTCTGTATAAAGACCTCCAAAGAAGGGGACCCCACCACTCTCACAGGGAGTGTGAAAGTCCTTTCCTTTTCTTCACCTGCATATGTGTGTGTGACATCAAAGTGTCACCTGTTGACTTATGATGGCTCCATGAATTCTTTATAGGTTTTTCTTAGACAAGGAATACTCAGAGGTAGTTTGTTAGTTCCTTCTTCTGAAATATAGCCTGGAGCACATGGTATTTGTTTGCTATCTCTCATCCAGGTACTAACCAGGGCTGGCTTTGCCTAGCCTTCAAGGTCAGGCAGGATCTGGTATCTTTAGGGTATTTAGGCATGCTGGCTTCTGTTTAGATCAGCCTTTCCCATCCTCATTCGTGCCAGGTGCATTGAACTGCAGCTCCCTATATCATTACCTAACAGACCATTCCAGCTAGCTAAGGATAAATGGATGGTAGTCCAACACTTCTAGAAGGCCCTAGGTTAGGAAAGGCTGATGTAGATACAAGTGGATGTCTTGAATCAAGTTATAGTGGGCCCACTGTATCAGGAGGTTACCCATGCATGGTTTGGAGCTCCCACAGATTGCCCTGCCCCATATTAGCCAATGGCAGCATGTGACCTGGGGCACACTGATGTGAGTGTGTATATGTCATCACCATTGACTAATAAGGGCTTGAACTCCCACTTTTTTCTTTATCCATGGGGGAGGGGGGGAGAAGGGAGAATCAAACAACCACAGATGGAAAGGGCACACGATATATGCATTATTTCTTTACAAACATTATTCCCTATCTGCCATTCCCATAATCTTAGTTTCACTTTTAATATTTTCACTTTCCACTAAGCACATGTAAAGATAGCAGATGATTGATTTCAGTTTTACAAAGCCTGCAGAACAGTAGTGCAAGCTAGCACCTGCCTTTTACACTGAAAACAAAGCATGATGGTAGTTATGCTTCCCTTCCTTTCCTCTGTGCTTCTCTTCTTTGTATTTGTTTTATTTCTCTTTCCTTTGCAGATATTGTAAATACCCCCAAACCTGATGAAAGAGCTATCATGACTTATGTTTCCTGCTTCTACCATGCTTTTGCTGGAGCAGAGCAGGTATTCATTATTTGTTTCTTTTTTACTCTTATGTGTGCTTGCTTCTATGTGCTATGGATTTCCATTGGGTTTTTCATTTGCCCTGAAGTCTCTTTGCTTTTTAATTAAAAGTCACAAATAGTTGTTGAACAAGTGTGTTTATTAATTTATTTAAATAAAAATCTGCTTTTGACTCTGATACCAAAACAAGCTTTCATGCCCTGTAGTCATCTTTAAATGAAATTGCATTAACCATTTTAACACCTTTATGAATTCTGTCACCATTTTCTTACCTTAAGAAACAATATGATTTGGTGTAAAAAGGTTAATTTGCAGAAAAGGGAACAAATTTTCCCCAACACCAACATTGTTCTAATGCAGATTAGATTTAATCTGTTTCAGTATTGATTTTTTTTTTAAAATACAGTCATTTTCAAACTGTGTGACAGCGAAATTTGGGCTTTCATTGAAGTTTATCAAGGCTTCTTTCGTGAGATATATGGTAGTGGCAAATAAGCTTCCCTAGAAAACAACTTTCTCATGGCCATCAAATGTTTTTTAAAATATATGGGCCCATGAGGGAGTACTTGGCATATCGTCAAGTATATTGTTTGTGTGGTGTTGAATTCCAACAGATGTGTGGCCAACGCAACATGTATATTGACTGTATACCCTAGTACATCTTCCAGAATTCTCTAGAATGTGCAACAGCTATGTGGCAAATAAATTCATGAGGAAGAGTGTCTTGAACCAAGCAGCGTCCACTTAAATTGAAAAGTACTAGTGAAATTAGTCCTTGGACTTGCCAGATTAACAGTATGCCAATGCTGTGCTATCCATTCATTTATTCATTTATTATCCTGCCCTTCCTCCCAGCATGAGAAGTAAGGCAGCTTACAGTAAGGCTAAAACAACCTCCAAATATGATAATGAAAAATTTAAAAGTACAGTTAGGCAAGTTAACACATTAGGGTGCCATTTAAAATAAATACTGCATGCATGCACCCAATAAAAAGGCTCCCTGTAACCAATAAATCATTATATGACTGTTTGTATCTACTGTCATCATCAGACTTGGGAGGGAGAGAAAAAAAACAGACCCAAACCCATCAGGTCTAACTGTGAATTCTGTAACTCACGTTGCTCTCTTTTATTTTATTTTATTGTCTTTTATTTATTTATTTTTCTTTTATTTTATTGTATTCTCTGTATTTTTATTGCTGTAATCCATCTGGATTGCTTGTGATTGGGCGGGCTATAAATATATTATTATTATTATTATTATTATTATTATTATTATTATTATTATTATATAATGAACAGAGGACAGAGAGGGAGTCAGCCTAGTTTCCCATGTAAGGGAATTCCACAGCCTAGGAACAGCCATCCAGAAGGGTCTCTCTTATGTCCTTAACTAGGCTTGCGATGGTGGTAGAACTGAGAGAAACCTGTCCCCAGCTTTCTTAATATCATCAAGAAGTCAAATCTGATTGAATCGTGATGACATAATGTTATTGTGTTGTGTTGGTACTGGAAAAAACAGCTGCAGAAAGTAATAGACTACTGTACATTAAAAAGCTT
The DNA here is from genome assembly GCF_019175285.1 of Sceloporus undulatus. Lineage (NCBI taxonomy): Eukaryota > Metazoa > Chordata > Lepidosauria > Squamata > Phrynosomatidae > Sceloporus > Sceloporus undulatus. The sequence goes on along the minus strand of NC_056522.1, from coordinate 67,587,355 downwards.
AATTCAAGTTCTTGCTGTATAAAAAACATTTGCATGTTGATATATTTCAATTGTTATATTAATCTTTTGGTTCCCTTTTTGTCTTAGACATTATTTTCTGGGGTTTTCCATGTGATAATTATTCAGACAGTGTCCAGATGGTAGCATGATTAAAGTTACTTTGAGTTAGCATCATATTTCTTTGTGTATACACACCATTGACATCTCCATTGGCAGAGATTAAACCCAAAATAGCTCTTATGGACAATGAGTAATTCATCAAATATATGGCAGTGCAATTGCTGATGATGATCTGTACTTCCTACATGCCCACTTACCTTTCATTAACATTTTAAGCACTATTACAACTCCAATAAATACAGAATAGAAAACCTACAGCACCTTAAAGTTGAACAGATGTATAATGGAGACTTATCACTATATTTATATTTAAGGGATTTTTCTTCTGTGATTATGTGTGTATTTGCTGAAACAGAATAATCTAGTTACTTTCTTGAAATTAATATTTTGTTGGTAGACTTAGGAAAAAGAGCCAAGATGTATCAGGATGGAATTGGAATTTCCATGCTGTGAATGAGTCAGTTCATAACTTCACTGTGCAGTATATTGAAGCCTTTGTAGCTAACTACTTGTTGGTGTACCATATGCCCTATGACACTATTTCATTGCTTATTTGATTTCATTACATTAGCTTCTATGCCTTTCCTTCCTTCTTGTGCAAACAAGAAAACTGTTTCCACAACTGACTCAATAATTAGAATTGTTGCTTTCTGTATCTTATATAGAAAGTAAGAAATAATAGCAGGATATTGATTGGTTGCTGTTTTGTGAGTGAGCTCTTGGCCTTATGATCAGCTTGAGGTTGCAAACTGATGAATCAGAAATTATGTTTTTCAAATTAGTTCAAAAGCAGTTTTTTGTCCTTTTAAGATCTGTTGATTGAGTAGGCACTACTCTAACTCTTATGGTCTTTAAAGAGAAGCTAATGAATATGTGACTATTCAGTTCTGTTTATTACCTGTGGAAACAGGCCTAAGACTAATACTAGACTAATTCTGTCTAATAGTCATTCAGGGGTTTCATAATGGTGTGGTTACTTGAAGATAACGCTTTAGGTAACATGGTAGGTCACTGGGTAACCTTGAGCAAGTCACCCTCAGAGGAAGGCAAAGGCAAAACACCTCTGAACAAATCTTGTCAAGAAACACCTGAGATAGAGTTGCCTTAGTTGCCATAAACTGGCAACAAAGCCCCATAACAACAAAGATGGGAGGTAACTAGGTAGAAGGTCTTTCAGGACCACAGACAGAGACTATGGCACAGACCAGTTGCAACAAGAATTTATTTTCAAGTGAATCCTTTAATGCTTCCTAAGTACTGTACTAAACTGCCCTTCTCAGGCTTCAGCTTCTCACTGAGAAGTATGGAGACTTGTGTGGGAGGGGGCCATAACCCTCTAGCCTGGAGCCTGGCATTCCATCTTGCCAGGGATGCTGCTTGTGTTGGTGCACCAGTTCTGCAGAGTGAGACTATTGGGGCTGTATATTCTGGCCACTTGCTAGACTTAAGGTCTAGTTTCTCCTATGGATTGGGTGGTTCTATGATTCAGGTCTCAGAATCTATTTTTTTTTTTTTTTTTTGTCTGATCTTGAGGGTCTATGACAGCTTGATTACAACTGGTTCAGTCATGGGCTTAATCTCTATCCCCACACCCCTTTAACTTCTTTAACCTCTGGGGTTGTGCCACCAGTGGACTCCAGGATCAGGACATCTTCCTTAAGATACTCTTCTTATATCATTTTTGCTACTGTAACTGGAGGAAGCAGCCTCAAATGACTATGGTTTGCCCTTTTGGAGCCATTTCATGTCAACAAGTTGCAGTTATGTTGTGTATGATTTTATGCTTTCAAGTGAAGTTCTGCTTACACTGACAAAGCCACAGCCATTTCTGTTACTGTACATGTCCTCTTTCAGGTTGCCATTATCTAAGAAATGTTTTTGGTGAAATAGCTTTTCACAGCAAAGATTCTCATGCATGAGTGTAGAGAGGAAGTTCAGCTTGTTTGCATAAACTAGCCTAAAGCATAGCATTTTTTTTCCTTTTCACAACACCAGCTTATACTTTAGAATAGTTCTATCACTAGCATGACTTGTAACTATAATAGAATTTTAATATTTAACAGGCTGAGCATTAGAATGATTAATAGCCCATGCAACACTTTCAATTAAATGAATTTAAAATGGGTTTATCACTGCAAACATTTATCTAGATGTCTGAGTAGGAAAAATTCATCTGTGTGTCATCCTTGGAACTCACACAAGAAAGATGGTATAAATGTTCATGAAAAATGTTGTGCTTTTCTGGATTGGTGTGACAGAGCATAATCCACTGGGAAATTTTGTACAAGCTCTATTGAAAGAGCCTTTTTCATGTTGTCATTTTATATGGCACTCACACAAAGATTGTGCCTTGACTGGAAATGCAGGAAGCAATCCTTGGCATAAAAATGTGTGATGTTGCAGTGTCTGCATCCTTGCCTCATGTGGAACATTCCTCATAGGTGTTCACTCAGCCTAACAATAAGGCCCCTAGGGGAATCCCTGCACCTGAACCTCATGAATAAAAACCACTTCAGTGAGCATGCCTATTATTTTTCACTGTAGTAAATATTACATGGTCATTCTTCTTCTTCTTTTGGTCTAAGTATTGGATAAAATTGTATATCCACATTTTTTTAATCATCTGTATTTTCCAGGCGGAAACAGCAGCTAATCGGATTTGTAAGGTACTTGCTGTGAACCAAGAAAATGAAAAGCTGATGGAAGAGTACGAAAGGCTAGCAAGTGAGGTAAAGAAAACTTGACACAATTATGAAGCAGATGTTTTGAGGAGGAGGATGGTGATGACAAAAATAATAATTACAACATGTAACAAAATAAGTACAAAAAAAGCTTCATTTTTGCACAGCAATTATCTCCTGTTGATTCAGTTTTTTACTTACTTACTTATTTACTTCATTTACTTACCTTTTCCCAAAATGGGACTCATGATACAGTGGCAGAGAGTATATCTGCATTGCATTTAACATGATTTCAGTTTTAATTGAAAGTAAATTTAGCAATGCAGAACTTGTATATGTTCTTGTTGCCAAACTGGGCATCATTGTTGGTCTGAAGGATGACACCACCAGGAGATAATATAGCATCCTGTCTAATGGTGATCTCTTTCTGTGCTGTAAAGAAAAAGAAAGCATTGTTTATCCCAGAGTACAAATACATTTATGCATACCTACATGTTTAGCACTTTTTTCTTTCTTTTTTTTGCATTTCATTCCCTGCACAATCACCCTCATGAATAGGTCATTGTTGGGTCCAAACAGTGCTCATTTCAGAAACTGTGGAAGTACAGTATGTTGCTCACTTTGCTTTGGAACCTGAGGTGCTTTACTATAAATTGAAGGGTTCTTTCTGTTTACAGAATGGGGCCAAAATCCAGTGGAGGCTCTATGTAAGAGGAGGGGATGGGCTGGGTGATGGTGAGCTTCACCAGTTCCCCCTTCCACCTGCATCTTCCATTACCACTTTCTATGCCATTCTAGATGACCCTCCAAATCAACTTTTCATGGGGCCCAGAAGTGTTGGGAGAAGTAAGACTAAACAAAAATCGCTCTTCCCTTTCCTCTGGCATGAATGGATGTCCACTCATGACAATTCTGGATCCAACTCTTTCTCCCTGAAATGCCAAAACAAGAAAGTCTAAGCATTCTGTATAAATTAGGAAGCCTTCTTTATTTGCTCTGTTTTCTTAGCTGACTTAGTTCTGTGATTTCACATGTGTACAATACAGCTTTTAGAATGGATTCGCCGTACAACTCCTTGGCTGGAAAACAGAACCCCAGAGAGCACTATGGCAGCTATGCAGAAGAAGTTAGAAGACTTCAGAGATTATCGCCGTAAACACAAGCCTCCAAAGGTCCAAGAAAAATGCCAGTTGGAGATTAATTTTAATACATTACAGACAAAATTGAGGATCAGTAATAGACCAGCTTTTATGCCATCAGAAGGGAAAATGGTTTCGGTAAGTAGAGGTTATGTATCAGCCTAGGAAGGGTAAAAGGAAAAAAATACTACTGTCATCCTGGTTGTACAGGCATAATTGCAACTTTGGTTACTTCCCCCCCCAAAACAACTTTTACCAGAATTTCCTTGTTAAATAGATGTTGTAAAAATGTGATCTGGTTAGGAAAGGGTGCTTGGTGAAACTATCTAAAAGCGCTGGTGATAATGAGCTACAAAAGTTCTCTTTTCATATTTGCAAGTTGAAATATATTCTCTATTTTGCCATAGTAGTTTGCTGCTGAATAAATGGGTATTATATTCATTCTGCTGGCTTGATTTTCTAAATTTTCTGCACTAAGTTGATGCCATTCTCAAATATTGTCCACCTCCCTTTTAGATACTTTTAGGCCTGGTACACACTGGCCAAAAGTGGTGTGGCGCCACCGATACTAGGGTTTGGGAATGTGCAGCAACCCCACGCTCCCTAGCCCTAGTACATATGGACACTGGCATCATAGCGGCCTCCCATCCATATGGGGGCCACCACGATGCTGCCACTGCCGTACAACAACTAGACGTCGCTAAACAGGAAGTGACATCATGGTGGCGCTCTTTCCTGCTTGCAACGCCACAAAAAAGAAGCCGCTCTAGGCGGCTTCTTCTTTGCTGCGCAGTGTTGCCCTGTGGTTTGGTTGCTGCGGCAATGCTGCGCAGCAAAAAGGGGCGGCCTTTCACCGCCGGTGTGTAACGGCCCCAAGTTAAATAATTCTGGGTTGCCTCATTTTACATAAGTCTTATTCTTACACTCATATCAGTTTGCATGGTGCTTTGCACAGTAAGACAGCAAAACAGGCAGGCACTTTCTTGGCTCAGCAAGCTTATTATCCAATTTTTGACACTGGGAGAGAGACAGTAAAGTGAAGGGAGAGGCAGACAGTATGCATAGAAAATCTGAAAATCTTTGTGAGACACGTCTTAAAGGAATTAAAGGATCTCCACACGTTTCATAGGATATTGCCAGTGCCTGGCAAAGACTTGAACAAGCAGAGAAGGGTTATGAGGAATGGCTCCTGAATGAAATAAGAAGGCTTGAACGGCTTGAACATCTGGCTGCCAAATTTCGGCAAAAGGCTTCTTCACATGAAACATGGGCATATGGTAAGGGACTGTTGTCAGCTGCAATATGCATCCAGTACCCCCTCATCCTATTGTGATGACTTTATGGAATTTTCCAGTTTAAATCAATATACACTTTTAAATGAAAAGAATTGGTGGTGGGGTGGAAATGGGGAATTGAAAGCTGTGCAATAATTTTGGAGCAGAGAGAAGTCAGAGGGAGAGAAAGTCCTGGGACCTTCTCTTCTGTGAATTCTCTTGAATTATCATGTGTTAGAATCAATGCCACAGCATGGCTTAAAATTCAGAACTCTATGCGTACTGCTATCTTTCCACAGAGAATGGTATTATCTTTTATTCAGTGTCCCCAGTTTCTGCTTACAGTGCACATTCAAAGCAGGCCTAAAGAATAAAAGTAGTTCTAGGAGGCAGCAGAAAATGCCATTTTTTTTGCAAGTTGATGACAGCAAGCTAGGAGCAGAAGATATCATCATATCTCTACCTTTTAATGTTCACATTATGTGTCTGTCTAGCTTGCTTGACTTGTGACACATTTAGGTAAACGCAGCCCACTAGCTACGAAAGCATGTCAGAAGTTTGATGATCCTCATTCATCTTGTATTCCCAGTTAGGCATAGGTTTATCAACCTCTACTGGGCTATCAGATGTGGCTCGTGTGAGCTATGTTAAGCTTGATAGTTCACCCACAGTGATATAGTGGAGCCAGGGCTTCTAGGGTCCATGTTCTGATACTTTTTGTTTAGCAAGGATGATGGCATCATCTCCAGCCCCATCCTCCACTTTCACAAGCTTGCCTGGATCCACAAGCTTAGATTAAATCCCGGCAGTGGGTGGGGTTGCAAGATGGTTATTGTGACATCTCTTGTGTTGATTTTATAAAAACCTAAGAAAGGAACAGTTTAGGACCTAAGATAATAGCAGGCCATTAAATTAAAAATAGCAGCAGCAACCCAACAAGTCCGAGTACATATTCTACAACAGGGCCTTTTAAACTTGGCATAGATTAGAATATGTCTAAATACAGCCTATCCAATTGCAGGTATTTGGGAGGTAGCTTGATCCTGATGAGGCAATTAAGACCTATTAACTTTAGAAAAAGACTTGCTCCTGCTGGAGGTGAAAACTGCTGGAATAAATATGTTGGTATCAATCAACATAGCTGCCTTTTTTGCATTGGGGACTGATTGTGAGGGCTGTCAGTAAGATCACTTGCAGTTCAAAATGTATCCTTATCTCACTGCACTGAGACATGCAGGCATAGAGAATGTGATACCACAACTGTTCATTCATAGTCAGTTCATTTATCACATTGCTTAATCCCAAGCTGTCTGTGTAAAACCCAAGGCTTTGTCTTTAAGAATTTTTGACGTCTGCTATAAGTAATTAAGTTTCTTTAGTATTATTTTTATATGAAGAATAAATAAATAAATCAGTAACCAGAAAGCACATGAGTAGGCAACTGATTTTGGCTTACAGTTCCCATTAGCCGTGAAACATATCATTAGTGAGGGATTATGGGTGTTGCCATCCAAAAATATCAGGACTGCCTATGTCCAATTTAGTGAATCATTTTCTGAAGCCTATATAGTAACACTATCTTGATACGTCATATAAAGGCTGTATGCATAGAACAAAAGGCCCCTTTCCCCTGGTGCCATCTTGTTTAGGTGATATAGGCTAACAGTCCCAGGCCAGGAACAGGTAGACCAGATGCCATTTGGGCCCTACTGGCTCATAACTGAGTTTTGAAAAAGTGGATGTTGGAAGTGCAGTTTCCCAGAAACTCTCCTGTGAGAGCCAGTAGTGCAGATAGCCATGCACCCCATTACCTGCCACTGCCATCACCTCCATTCTCTACACAGGCTCCAATCATAGCCTTTGATGTCGGAAGGGGGTGACTGACCATGTGGGTGAGGCCAGACACCCTGCTTTTACTTTCATGGCAAGTGGCAGGGGCCTTCAGAGGGAACAGTGGTGGTGTGATGTGTGAGGTGGCAGCAGTGGCTCCACACTATGGCAGCAGGTGGGCATATAAATATCTGCCCATTATTGTGCCAGACCAGGTAAGCATGGGGGTTGGGAATTGGCCAGATCCATTGGCAGGATATGACGGTGCTGTCCCGTCGTATCCTGGCTGTGTTCAGCTCCATAATATGTGTGTATATATGTTCTTGTATTGTTGGGGTTCAATGTAGTGGCATTCTCTAAGTATACCTGAGCCATTAGTCAGTAGCTATCCTAACTGCAAGTTTAAATGGTTTTGAATTTTCTTTCTACCAGGGAAAGAGCAGATTCTGCAGCAGAAAGATTATGAAGCGGCTTCTCTGACAGAGATTCGTGCTTTGTTGAGGAAACATGAGGCCTTTGAGAGCGACTTGGCTGCTCACCAGGACAGGGTGGAACAGATCGCTGCCATTGCCCAGGAGCTGAAGTATGTTCCATTTAGAGGCACACAGCTGCTGACATTTACCCGATAAACTCTTTCCAATAAATTCGATAGTGTCATAGGTACAATGTAGAAATTCCACAGATAGCTTTGTAAGTGTTATTATCTTGGCCTACTTGTTGAAAACCTTTCTTATTTCCTCCTAAACTAAAAATAGAAGTGCCTCAGCAGGGCAAAGATTGCTGTGCTAAATTAATAATAAACCTTTGCGTTTGCTGTCTTCCTGGTCAGTGGCTTTGCTCTGTGAGATGCAAATTCTAACTTCCCATGTTTAGTTTAAAGGATGATTGAAAGGAAAGTTATAGAAGTTATTTCTTTCCCTTTTAGTCTGTAGGCATGTAGCACTGATGAGAATAATATATATTTAAAATAATAGCCTGTTTGTAAAGAGAACATTTCTTTCACAGAAGCATTCAACCACCAGGGGTTGTTTGAAAAAAGCAAGCAAAAAAACCCCATGGCTTTGGTACAGAAATACTCTCCCAAATGGCTCCCTCTTGTGACACATTTCAAAAGGGATTTAAAGCTTACACAATTTTTAAAAGGCACTTGCTATTCAGAATAGAGGGCTCATGCTTTAGCAAGTTCTTTAAGAAACCACAGTAGCTACTTATGAATCTGTCTACATTAAGCTCTTTGAACCAGAACTTCCATCTTTTCCTGTACCAACAATATAAATAGTATATACTTATTTTCCATTTCCATTTATTTTACTCATGTCCATTCCTTGGTACATACCCTTCTCTTTTTGCTTCCCTAAACTCTCCACATTTCTGTCATTTTCATACACTTTTAAGTGCCATGGGAAGGGCTCAGTTTTGGCTGAAATGTATGATATTAAGCAGTTAAATATTGTATTTATTTGTTTGTTGGTGTTTGTTATATCCTGCCTTTCTTTCTTCATGGATCTCAAGGTAGCTTATATCAGATTCCCAGGGTCCCAAGCTAATATGGACCTTGATCAGCTAGAACAAACAACAGCTTGGAAAGCTTAGTTTTACAAATTAGCACTGCCCATGCTGTATGGGGGATACTTGAAGTTATAGACCAAAAGAGAGAAAATATTTCCAAGCTCCACAGAGAAAACAAGAACCTCATTGAGATAGAGCTCATGCATTCACGCATTCTATCTGGCTTGCTTCCTTCAGAAGGTTAGTCTAGATGATGGTATATTTTGAATGCTCTGTTTATACTTGTTAATTACAAAAACATAGTTCCACTTAAAGAATCTTATTAAATAATTTTAATGGAAAAACAGGGATTTGAAATAGAAACTGTGAGTCTTCATCTTTTGGCATGATTCTTAGGCTGAGAAATGTTGGACATGAAATACATGATAGTCTTTCAGTTAACTCTGCTTGTTATTAGATCAGGCCCTCTGAGAGATATTGTTCCTCTCTACTTTCTGGATCTCCATGGCTCCATATTTTCCAGTCCTCCTCTCTTGGCAGTGAAAGTTTGCTATTTTTAGAGAACAATTGGTGTGTGACCTTGGGCTATGCTGGTTGCAGTTCGCTGTCAAGCTCTGCCATTTACTCTTATAGCAGCTGAATCTAAGAGCATAAAGGTTAAAGTTGTTAAAGTCTTGTTGATCGATGGTGTCTGGATAATGACTTCATTTATGTGTATGTAGCAAGAATGCTTTGTTTCATTTACCATCACTGTAGTTTGCCAGGCAGTATTTGTCTAGGAAATAGCACCTATTGAATGACTGTACACTTCAAAATAGTAAAGGGGAAAATTATAACAGATATCCCATTAATCATATAAAAATTAACTGCATTGACTGCTGCTGTGCATATGGCTTATATTGTTAAGTATGATCCCAAGATTATTTGTTTTGAGACTGGAAGCAGTTTTAGCTATATTTTCTTTTAACCTATACTGCAAGTCACCTTGGATTTCATATTGAGAGAAAGGCAGTATATAAATTGAACAAAGAAACAAACAGTTATTAACTACTTATCTATGATCTATGATTAATTTCATTTGTAAATAATTAAGCTAAATTACAATTGTAACTCACCTATTGTAACTCCTTTTGCAGTGTAACTATAATATTTAAATGACTTTAGAACTACAGGGGTGGGGCATTAGCAAGTGATGAATGTGGAGTATTACATAGTTCAACATTTGGCTTCTGCTCCATCCCTTTCTGGTGGCTCGTGCTTTGTTGTGGTGCTAAGATTATGACAAGGTGAATGGGATGATAGTATTTTGTACCAAACCCCAGTGGGTGGTATCATTCAGATTTTTAAAGGGTTACGTAGAAGTAATGGTGCTAATTACTTTTAAGAAATTGGAAAATAAAGTCTTTAAAAATTGTAAATATAACAGTAACTAGCTATTTTGGGGTCCTTTGGATTACAACTGTAGCTAATTACTTTCAAAAACAAAATTTCTAAGTTCTGTTTGTTATATGGTTTTGTATTTACAGCTCATACAACATACCTTACTTTGAATATTGTCTCTAGGGTCTGTCTTTCAGCATCACAGAGAAATCATTATGCTGGTATAAAATTATATCATTGGTCATTCTGCCTGGAGATGATGGATGTTGTAATCCAACATATCTGGAAGAGAAATATTGAGGAAGGCTGCCCTAACTGTTCTCTTTGCTTGAGACTTTTTATGATAAAGGCTTCTGAGACCCTTTTCAAATACAGGATATTTTTACAAACATCCGTTCATTGTCTGGAATTTAAAATGTTCTTTTCATGTTAGATTAAATCCTTGACTCAAATTGGTATGTACTTGCATCATTATAACATCTGTGATAGGTTTTGGCATTCAAAGAGTATTCCGACAGCAGCCAAGAGCTAAATGTAGCATATGAGGAGACATTCATAAAGCAGTTAAGGACAGAGGACATATATTAGACTTCTAAGTTAGAAAACCAACTTTTGACTCCTTGGAATGTTCCAAGGAGCTGTTAAATTAGGACCAATTGTTATCAGGGCTTGAGACTTTTAATTTTATTTTCTTAGTGGGCCCCTGATACCACAAGTCAAAATTGGAGGAATTTCAAAACCCATATAGGAAATTGCTCTATGTTAGGTCCCAGACACACTGCAGAGATAATGCAGTTTGAGATTGCTTTAACTGCTCTGGTTTAATGCTGGGGAATTTTGGAAACTCTAGTTTTGTGAGGCGTTTATCCTTCTCTGTCAGAGACCTCTGCTTCCACAATAAACTACAATTTCCAGGATTCCCAGCACTGAGCCATGGCAGTTAAAGTGGTCTCAAACTGGATTATTACTGCTGTGTGTTTTGGACCTTAGTAGACAATATGTTGTTACATATTTATTGACAGCTTCTGGCTTTTTTTTTAAAGATAAGAATGTGCCAAGACAGGCTTGTGTTGAATGATGAATGGATATACAGTACTGAAATGGTCTGTTAAGCAGAAAAGGTATATATAATACTAATATATCTAGCTGTCTGCTGGCAAAGATCCTTAACAGGCCCTATGTAGAAACAAAAAAATAGCAGCTGAAGCTTTTCTTGGTATGAGAAAGTCATTTGGCTGGCAAGTATGAGTGGCACAAAAGCCCTGTACAAAAATCCAATTGGTAACCCCATAAAATTAAGAGAAGCTTCAGCATCCAACATTTCTACATCCAAAGTAATGTTTTTGATGTTATTAAGGTCAAGACAAGGGTATTATACTTAAGTATGCATCCGTGTCTTTCCCAAGTAATGTGAGAAAATATAAGATCACTCAAAGTGCAAGTTAGATGTGTGAAATGGTAATTCTAATCCACATTAAGCTGTTAGTAAGTATTTTCTAGATTAATGACTCTATAAAAAGGGTCTTGTGTGTTTGTTTTCTTATGACAATCAATTGGCTAGATACACTGTGACCCTATTCTTTTAGTGAACTGGACTACCATGATGCTGCAAGTGTCAATGATCGATGTCAGAAGATATGTGATCAATGGGATAGGCTGGGAACGCTCACACAGAAACGGAGAGAGGCACTGGAGGTAAAACTGATGTCAAAAAGCAGATTAATTTATTTTAAAAGATAATATATTCTTGAGGGATGCGTATGATTTATGATAGACTATTGATGCCTACTGTCTACTTTCTGTGGTGCTTTGTTGCCCCTTTACCAATACGTTGCTGTTTGCTGCTTAGAAAAGACAAGTCACTGCATTATTGATAGCTGCCACTGTGATGTCTCAATTGATTGATATTGGGAGTTGAGGGGATGTTTCTAACACCATCTTTAGGAAATTTGGTGCATGGTGGGAATATTTTTCCTACATACTCCATAGCTGAGAAGAAATCCAGTGGAGTATTAACAGATCTTTCTAATGTGAGTTTTGGAGAAAGCAGAATCTTTCTTGGCATATGTGGAGATGGACTGAATTGTTCCACTTGGATGGCCCAAATAACTTTATGAAGAGAAAACAACATTTTGGAAACAAATCAATCAAAAGGTGAAAAATGACCACCTGGAAATCTTTCTTCAAGTCATTTTTAATATATATCTCCCCCCTTTTTCCCCTGGACTGCCAAATTACTAATGATAATTTTATTTTACGATTACAATTACAATATTTCACCTTTACTTTTACTTTAAAACATAACAACCAGTAACATGCACGGGGAAAGCAATTCTATAATTAGGTTGGCTGAGAAGGAGATAACCCATTCCTGTGGAATGAATATTTTGTGTTTGTGTTCAGCCTAGGGAAGAGAGCCCTAGTGGCACAGTGGTTAAATGCCAGTACTGCAACCATTCACTCACAGCTACAAGGTTGTGAGTTTGATTACAGGTAGGGTTCCAGAGTTGACTCAGCCTGGCATTCTTCTGAGGTTGCTAAAATTAGTACCCAGCTTGTTGATGGCAATTAGCTTATACGTTGTAAACCACTTAGAAACTGCTTAGTTCATCTTTTTTTACTAATAAAGATTTAAAATAAATAAATAAAAAAAGAAACTGCTTAGTTCAGTATGAAATGGTATAAAAATGTAGCTGCTAGCTGATTTTTTTACTTTAGCTTGGACAGACTTGTAGAAAATACAAAAATGCACTATTGTAGAAATATGTTAACTATCCAGCAGAAGTTCCCACACAGAATGAGCCTATGGACTCTTGAAAATCATACATCTCCAGTGTACCCCTTCCATCACAAGAACACTGTGCATCAGTGGCAGAGATGCCTTATGCTCCTTAAAAGCATTGTTTTAGAACAGAACACACAAACAATATGAAATACGGCTTGAATAAAACACATAGTTCCCTGGTCAGCTTTGCCTATAGATAGCCTTCTCTGGAATGGGGATTCACTACTGAGCCAGGGAAGTAGGCACTTTTTTGCAAAGACATGGGGAAGAATGGGCACAACACGTGCAAGCTGCTGACCCATTGGCTGGCATCCTGTTAGTGACATATACATATGTTAGTTCATCTTATGCCTGTGTATGTCTTTTTGGGGTCATTGCACAGGGTGGTATTATATTCCACTGTCTGCAAAAACCATCTAGACTTGCTGTTGTGCTGTGAAAGCACCCCCCTGCGCGCGCGCGCACACACACACACACATCCATTCCATTGCTTATGGAAAGTAGAGGGGATTGGAGAAGCATCTGGCTGTTGGTCTGGAAGACCCCAACAGATTTTGGTGGAAGATGTCCATCTCCAACCCCCTCCACCCTTCACCAGCAACAGAATGGCTGTGGGGGGGAGGGGCTGTGCAGTTCAGCAGTAAAACCTGGGGCAGATAACAGGAGAGCCATAGTGGAATTTCACATGTAGTACTCTTCTACTACATTTGACCATGTAGGATCATGGCTATTGACAGCACCTGCCTCCATGAGCTCAGTTATAGGGCATAGGGTTGAGAAGTTGCACGTACAATTTGGACTCTACTGTGGTAATAGGAGAAGATGTTGTCACTTGACTTTGGATGCCTGGTCAAACTAGAGCCTAAAAATAGTTAACTGGAAGCTCCAATCAGAACTGCCAATGGCATGCTGGTTGAATAATTCTGTGGGATTGTGGTCCAGAAATAATATATCCAAGCTTTGTGTAGGAGATTGGCGGTTGGGAGGGCTGATGGAATGGAGGTGGAGGGGCAGGGGGACCCAGAGAGAGAGGAAAAGGCAAGGTTAGAAGAGGAGCGACAGGTGGGCGCTAGGGAGGGACTAGAGGAGCCTCAGCTGGGGAGAGGGAGCGCGGAAGCCCATATAAGGGGCGAAGGAAAACCTTGGAGGGGGAGGAGCGACTGAGTGTGGCAAGGACGGGGTGAAGGACACTGAGAGAAGGAGGGCGGTGGTATCTTTGGTCTGCCAGGGGTGTCCCATCTTGCTTCTGGACAAAGGGGAAGCCAAGGGACGGTCGAGGAAAGACGAGGACAGGCCCAGTGGGCCTGTGGTTTGTGTTGCGGGACTTTGGTTAGGCTTTTCATAAGTTTTGTTTCACAGTAAAAGTTGCTCTAGTTGAGCTTTGCACTGCACTTCCACGTGTGTGTGTGTTTGTTCCCTGATGCACATGGAACCTACCGGAGGTTTGCCCATTCCAGGACATTTGGCCCTGCCCACACTTTGGCACATGCACACCAACCATGTCAGGTTCAAAAGAAAAAAAAGTGTTTATCCAGGGATATATATAAATGCATAATGTTTGCATGAACGTAAACAGCCAGTAGAGGAAAGTACATGTGCTAGTACTGAAATGTGACAGATAGCTGGAAAGAAACCACAACTTAACTGTGTACATAGGGTGGCTCCTCTGAATTTGGTGGTGCTTTTTAAAGGTCCATCATCCAAAACATAAGCCAAAAAGTGTATGCTTGTAAAAAGACATTTTACTTATTCCATTTCTGTGTTTCTATTTAACAGAGGACAGAGAAACTGTTGGAAACAATTGATCAGCTTCACTTGGAGTTTGCAAAGAGAGCTGCTCCATTCAACAACTGGATGGAAGGTGCAATGGAAGATTTGCAAGACATGTTTATTGTTCATACTATAGAAGAGATCCAGGTTAAAAAAACACATTTTTTTTAATATTATAAACTTAAAAAAGAGAAGATTTTCCATTTTAACTATAGACTTATTCCACAGTGTTTCAAGTAGTGCTCATCGTAATGTCTTACAGACATTAAGGGGAAAGAATTTAGTAATGCATGTTTTCCTGAACATCCAAAAAAAAACTGGGGCATTTGGTCTGATGATTGTACCGCCACAATATTAACGTGGTTAGAAGAGATGTTTGAGTGTCAGATATGGACCAGGGAGACTTGAACTGAGATTCTGCTTGTTTCATTATTTTCTATATAACCCACAGGGAAGCAATTGCAGCTAAGAAGTGAGGCTATTTGTAAATGTGTAAATGCACATTTATGGGATCAGGTGTCCTTCAGAATAATACTTAGTACAGGATGCACTTTTGGTCTGTGTACAACTTCAGCATGGACAGACCTAATCATGAGTTCAGTATGTACTTGGCTGGTCTCTAATGGTTTGAAAAAGTGCTCCATCTATTGTGGGCCTCGGTATTAGGCACATTTGGAAATGATGGACACCAGGAAAGGCAGCACAGAATCCAAGAGGTTTTCATAGCATCAGCATGGTTACCAAGCAGTGTCAAGAGGTCTGTTGGAAACAAAACAAACGAAGGCTTCCTTTAGATACTGAAAGAAGTGCAGGTGGTACAAATAGTGACAGAAAGCAAATGGACAATAAGGGATGTAAAAAAGGATTTTGAGTGGCATAATGCTGATAATATCAAAACCAATGATGACTAATTAAGAACACTAGGAGCAGGAAACTGGCAAGAGAGGCATTTGGTCTATTGGATGACAAGAGTTAAAGGCATACTGAAAAAAATATGAGCAGATTGCAAGAATACTGAATACATTATTTTCATTCCAGAAGATATTTATTTTAATTATTTATTTCAAAGATTTATATACTGCCTTTCTCCCACAATGGGATTCACAGGGCAGATACCCATAGCTGAACTGATATTTCAGGAAAGAGTCTGAAGAGGTGAAGAAAATATTGGTGATAAGAGATTAGGTTTTAGACTGTTGATAAACTGAAAACAAACAAAGCACCGGTCTAGACAGTATCCAACACAGAATAAGTAAGAAACTTAAAAGGGAAATTGCTTTTCTCCTAATAAAGATGGGTAACATGTCCCAAAGATTTCCCATATGCAGCATGTCCCAAAGATTAGTCTCTATACCATAAGACTGGAATGTAGTCATTTTTAAAAAAGGGGGGGGGGATTTGGGGAGGGGCCATATGGAAAATTAGAGGGCAATTGAATTTATGTATATTCTGGTTAAATTGGTGGAACCTGTTATAATTTGAAACAACAAGGAGAAGCTAGGGAGGTATGGTCAGTTTTCATAATGGAGGGATGTAAGAAATGGAGCCTCCTGGGGATCTGTATTAGGATTGGTGCTTTTTAACTTGGATTGCAAAGCGGTGGGCATTAAAATGGTAAATGAGATTCATTATAAGGCAAGTATATAGTGATGCACATTGTGACAATAAAAATATATCTCAGTTACACTGATGAGAACAGATATGCTGTGACTGACCAAGCAATGGATCTCAGGTAGAAAAATGAAAATATTGACTCAGTATATAGCTGCTGTTAAAATAAAAGAAGTAAATGGTGATAATTATCAAAGGAATAAAAAATAAAGCTGCCAATATCATATTGCTCTTATCTATTGTACAACTCTTGGGATACTGTAGAGTTCTGGTTATTGCCATCTTCCCCAAAGGATATGGGACTGAGAAAGGGGCAGAAAGGGACAATGAAAATGATGAAGGGGCTCGGACAATTCCCTGAAGAAGAAAGGTTACAATCTTTGGAGCTGCTTGGGAAATAGAAGATGAACATGACAAAACATGATACATACAATGCATGGCACGATGAAAGTGGAAAGTGTCTCCTACTCCTTTCATAATACTAAGTCCTTGGATCATGCACTGAAGCTGAATGGCGGAAAAATGAATGCAGATGAAAGGAAATATTTCTTTACACAGTACATAGTTAAATTGTGGAATTTGCTTCAGGAAGTGGTACTGGCAACTATCTTGGACAGCTTTAAAAGATGATTAAACAAATTAATGGAGGATTAAGGGTCTACTTGTCATGATGGTGGAGTATTTCCTCAGTATTAGAGATATTATACCTCTGTATGCCAGTTGCTTGTCTTCTCTAATTAACATGTAGTTAGCTACTCAGTTCTGGACCTCTTTGTCTTTTTAAAATAACCACACATGAAATGGTCATGTGATACCTCTGTGTTAATGATAGTTTTATCACCTACAAACTATTCTATACCATGTTTACATACACACACACACACACACACACACAGAGAGAGAGAGAGAGAGAGAGTTACACATACTGCTGTGGACTGCAGAAAATGCCACACAGTACACTACAGCTGTTGAGACAATAATAATTATTGTAACTTCACCTCCTCTTCTTCTGATTTCAGAATTTAATCACTGCCCATGAGCAGTTTAAAGCGACTTTACCTGAGGCAGATGGTGAAAGGCAAGCTATCTTTTCAATCCATAATGAAGTGGAGAAAGTAATTCACAGTTACAGCCTCAGAATAAATGCCAGCAATCCTTACAGCACAATCACTCTGGATGAGATCCGTACCAAATGGGATAAGGTACTATAAGCAGAAATATATATTTAAATATATCTGACAATTTAAAATATTTATCTTATCTTTAGTGGTTTACTCTGCAAACTCCAGTTAAGTACAAAGTACTATAATATCTCCAAAGCTCAGCAAAATTAAGGATTTAGACTATAGCTCTCATAATCCACTAGCCAGCATGGTCACTGAACATGTCCCCATTTTGAGAAGAACTGGAAAAGAAATCAGAAGTATGTGGGACTGGTGTGTGTGGGGGATGGTGATGGTGGTGCAGGCAGCCCACAATTAGGTCAGTGGGGAGTTGGCCTCTGCTTCCCATACAGTTGTTCACTTCTGTTTTAGGCTCTGGACTTCATGCCCAAATAGATACCCCCCCCCCCTTTCGAAAGGGTGATTTGAAAAATGTCCAGGTGTACTAATCCAGTTCTGCTGTGGCTGGGGGCCTTCCTGCTCACTCTCCTGGATGATACTCTGGACTGTTGCCTGAAAGACTTACTCTGAAGGCACCTCAGGACATGCCAGGGACTCCACTGCAAGGTGGAAATTGAAAGAGTGACGTAAATTAGTAGGAAGTAGCAATTGTATTAGAACTTCAGACCAAAGTCTCTTTTCTTAACACAGTCATTTCAGTTTGAATTGTCTCTTGTGCTTTTGCCCTAGGTTTCAGCCTATAGTTATTCTGCATGTCAAACTACTTAAAATAAATTTGAATCCAGAGTTGGAGGAGTCTTCTTTTTTCAGACTGCAACACTCCGAACCCTCGAAAATCCTAAAAGTAACTTTGCTTGTATTGTGTGATCACAGACTAACTTAATTTTTGCCTCTTGACAGGTAAAACATCTTGTACCAATAAGGGATCAATCACTGCAGGAGGAACTGGCCCGCCAGCATACCAATGAACGACTGCGCCGTCAGTTTGCTGCTCAGGCCAATGTCATTGGCCCCTGGATCCAAACCAAGATGGAGGTGAGATGGTTTGTTGTGGGCAAACCGTTTCTCTGTAAGAGTACTTTTACTAAAATGTAGTACTTTTAGTAAAATGTGGTACTATTTAGTACCAGCAGATACAGAACCTTAAAAAGAGACTGTTCTTATCCAGGGGATATGGGTTTGCAATATCAATTAGACAGACAAAGCAAGAATAAAGTAGGGAGTAAAAATAGCATCAGACATGAACAAATGAATAATAAAGATGGAATTGGGGAGTGTCATGTACTGGAGAGCCGAGCAGCTGAAACATGAGGAGGTATGGTACATTTTAATGTTGGTGAATTTGTGGAAGAAGGTTAGGAAATTTGAATTAATGGACTGGGAACCCATACCAGAGATTGGAAAAAGCATGCTTAGAGCTTGGAAATTTTACTTTTGGGTAATGCAGATTCTAATCTCTCAGATGGCTTAACCATTGGACATACTGGCTGTGGGATGGTGGGAGCTGCATTACATACACAAAAGCAACTTTTCCAGTCTCTGAGCATGATGTAGTCTTCAGTACGGACCAAGAATGTCCGTGGGTGGAAGTTAATGGTATTTCCCCCCTGTCATGGACGGACCATTTTCTGGTCGAGGTAGGACTAAAGGCCATAATCCAAAAAACCCCCGGGGGTGGAGGGCCTATTAGAATGGCCTGCCCTCGAAGGCTGATGGAACCCAAAAGGTTCCAAGAAGCCTTAGAGGGAATTATGTTTGGGAATGATGGCGACCCTGTTGAAACCCTGGTTAATAACTGGAGCAACAATCTTACTGGGGTTATCGACAGTATTGCTCCCGAGCATCCTTACCAGCCCGCTCCTAATAAAAGACCTTGGTATACAGAAGATCTACGCCAGATGAAGCGGGCTGCGCAACAACTAGAGCGCTATTGGCGGAAACACCAGCGCATATTCGATAAGACACTCCATGAGAACATGTTACGTTCCTATGGAGTGGCAGTCAATGCAGCAAGGAATTCTTTCTGCGCTGCTTGGATTGCATCAGCAGAATCTTGTCCAGCAGAGCTGTTCAGGGTAGTCAGGCAATTAACTCAAACTCCCGACACCCTGAACCCTTTATTAGAGTCAACTACTGCCTGCTGTGATACTTTTAACAACTTTTTTGTCGATAAAATCTCTCGGATAAGGGCTGATCTTGACTCCAGTTTTATAGCAGACCCACGACAAGAGGTGTCCAGTGCCTCTGGTAACAAGGTTATACTGGATTGCTTTGAGTTTGTAAATACTGAGGATGTAGACAAGCTTCTTGGCTGTGTAAGAAGGACGACTTGCCCTCTTGACCCTTGCCCATCCTGGCTGACCGTTCAGGGAGGGGATGTAATAACAATCTCATTACTTCGTAT
The DNA here is from genome assembly GCF_019175285.1 of Sceloporus undulatus. Taxonomy (NCBI): domain Eukaryota; kingdom Metazoa; phylum Chordata; class Lepidosauria; order Squamata; family Phrynosomatidae; genus Sceloporus; species Sceloporus undulatus. The sequence goes on along the minus strand of NC_056522.1, from coordinate 67,567,728 downwards.
AATCAGTTCATCCCTACGGGAGGGTTCATTTCCATCAGCCTTAAAACAGGCCATAGTGAAACCTATTCTGAAGAAACCCTCTCTTGACCCCCTACAAATGAGTAACTACAGACCGGTCTCTTTATTACCTTTTTTGGGCAAGGTGATTGAGAGGGCAGTCACCTTCCAACTCCAAGCTGTCTTGGATGAAACTGATTATCTGGACCCATTTCAAACTGGCTTCAGGGCAGGGTTCGGAGTTAAGACTGCCATGGTCACCTTAGTCGATGATCTCCATCTGAGCATTGACGGGAAGTGTGACCCTGTTGGTGCTCTTGGACATCTCAGTAGCCTTCGATAGCATCAACCATGGTATCCTTCTGGAATGCCTGAGAGAGTTGGGTATCAGCGGCACTGCACTCCAGTGGCTCCGGTCCTACCTCTTGGGAAGATTCCAGATGGTAGGCTGGGGGACTGTTGCTCTCGTAAAAGAGAGCTAACATCTGGTGTCCCTCAGGGCGCCATCCTGTCCCCCATGCTGTTTAATATTTACATGAAGCCGCTGGGAGAGATCATCCGAAGACATGGAGCTTGGTGTTATCAGTACGCTGATGACACCCAGATCTATCTCTCCATGTCTCCGACTGATACAGTGACTAAGTATGACACCTCTCCTCTGGACTCCTGCCTTGAGTCGGTAATGGTCTGGATGAGGGAAAACAAACTCAAGTTGAATCCAGAGAAAACAGAGGTACTTGTGATAGGTACCTGAAGTCCGGGCAGGAAAATTTGCCATCCAGTCCTGGACGGGGTCACACTTCCTCTAAAGGACAAAGTCCGCAGTTTGGGAGTACTCCTGGATTCATCTCTACAGTTATCATCTCAAGTGGATGCGATGGCCAGGAGTGTTTGGTACCAGCTTCGGCTGATACCCCAACAGCGTCCCTGTCTGGAACAAAAGGACCTAGAACAAAAGGACCTAGAAACAGTAGTACATGCACTGGTAACCTCTCGTTTGGATTTCTGCAATGCGCTCTACATGGGGCTACCTTTGTACCAGGTTCGGAAGCTTCAATTAGTTCAGATTGGTCGCGGGAACCTCTAGGTTGGACCATATAACACCCGTAATAAAATCTCTTCACTGGCTGCCAATTAGCTTCCGGGCTCAATACAAAGTGTTGGTTATTACCTATAAAGTCCTACATGGCTTGGGCCCGAGTTACTTGAGGGAGCGCCTCTCCCTACATAATCCGTCCTGCACACTCAGAACAACAGGCAAATATCTATTGGAATACCCTAGGGTGAGATTGTCGATAACTCACCAATGAGCATTTACATCTGTGGCTCCTGCATGTTGGAATGGACTCCCTGAGGAGATTCATCTCAGCTCTTCCTTGGAAGTCTTTAAGAAAGCGTCGAAGACTCACTTATTCCGCTTGGCATATCCCCCTGATTCTTCATAGAGATAATTATCCTCCTATCCCATCATCCTCCAATGTTATGAGTATTTGTGATGATAATTTGTAAATATGAGATTGTATGATGTGAATTTGTTTTTATAGGATGTTTTTATATGAGGTTTTTAGTGGTATATTTTTTTACTGTATTTTATGCTGTAATACGATGTGTTGTACATCTGTATTTGCCTATGAACCGCTTTGATCTCCCAGGAAAAGCGGTATAAAAATAAAGATTTATTATTATTGTTGTTGTTGTTGTTGTTGTTGTTGTGGAAGGCAGCAAAGCACTGGGAAGAGACAAAGAGGGCCAGAAACATATGAATTTGTTTAAAATGATGAGAATCATAAAGAGTATGATGAAGATAGTAAACAGAAACAGAAATTTTGGCACTAAATATCCACAAAACTTAAAAATTGTAACAGTTTTATGCTTCATCCACTCAGTAAAAACGTGAATACCAGCCAAAGTATTTGAAGTTGAAACACATACAGTGCGCCTGCTCCATTCGTGGCTGCACTTATACGTGGCTTCCAGCTTACATGGAAGCTGCGCGCCAATTAAAGCAATGGTATGCGTGCCCATGGTGTGTGCACCACCCCGAGCACACACCCATCATTTTTAATGGGGTGCAAGCATACATGGATTTCCCCTTACATGTAAGGGGAGGGCCCAAGGTAATTAAATAATGAAAATGATGGAATTTGCTGACATTAGGTATAGTGATGTTCACTAACATGGACAAACTTAAAAGGGATTCAACAAATTCACAGAAGATAAGGCCACCAAGATGGTTATGTGTTAACTTCAATACCAGAGACAACATGCTTTTCAATATCAGCTGTTGTAGAAAGGCACTGTTACGGTTGCGGACTTCCCACAGACAGTCTCTGATAGTCTGAAAACAGAATAATATATTAGATAGTCTTCTGACCTGATTGCATGGAATTTGTTTGTTTGTTCTTGTGTACTCAGGGAAGTCTTTTTGAAATAGAGTGTCAAATAAAGCATCCATAATTTAGGATTTTTCCAAATGATGGCTGTTACAAGAGATACATATATTGAATTAGTGGACCAAACAGTCTCAAATGAGATGCTTTTTCTTTTTAAAGGAAGTCCTATGTAGTTTCTGTTTTAAAAAGTCCTTTTCTGGATCTAAAATGGTAAGGGAACACCAAAATCATGGGGGGAAAATGGCCCCCACACTTTCTAGAAGATATGTAGGGCCATTTTGGGCTAATTTGTTTCCAAACATCTTGGGTAGATTTGCAAGGAGAGAGCTCCTATACCTTTAATGGTTGTGTTGAGAAGTGAATTTCAGCAGTTTTTGCTTGTAAAAAGCACCACCTGTTGAAATTGTCCATTCTGAACAACCATTAAAACTACAGGAGCTTTTTCCAGTTTTCACTCTGGCAACCCTACTCTCCAGGTAAGGGGAGAATGTCAGGGCTTTAAAAATGGCATTGAGCACCTGCACATGACCTATGCTTGCAATTTTTCCTGCTCTTTCCTTAGAGGATTTATAGTGGCATGGGAATATAGTACCTTAGCTCATCTTTCTTGTGCATATAAGGGGAAGTTTCATTAATGCCGATTCTCATTTTAGCACATATTGAATATGAACAAGTACATTTTGTAAAACAAAGGGTTTTTTCTTTCTTTTCCTATGGCAGGAAATTGCCCGAACCTCTGTTGACATAACAGGGCCATTAGAGGACCAGATGAATCAATTAAAGCAGCACGAACATAATATTGTCAATTACAAACATAACATTGACAAGCTTGAAGGAGACCATCAACTGATACAAGAAGCTCTGGTGTTCGATAATAAGCACACCAACTATACAATGGAGGTAGCTATGATGTTCTTTCTATGCTCTGTAATTATAGCACATTTAATGTATGCACTCTTCCTGTACTAGCATGATATCCAAGCTGAGAACAGGAACATGCTGACTTTACTCTTTGCATTAACAAATAATGAGACCAGCAACACTTGAACCTAGCCAAAAGGCGGAGAAGTGATTTTTTATTTTTTTTTGGTTGAGATTTTGGAAAACCTGTATTTGCCTATATGTACATAATGAGATATCTTGAAAATGAGGCCCAAGTCTAAGAACAAAATTAATTTATGTTTCATATACACCTTCTTCATATAGTCTGAAGGTAACATTATACAATGTTTGTAATGAATTTGTGTCTGACCAAAGTTTGTGTACATTGAACCACCAGAAAGCAAAGGTGTCACTATCTCAGTCATCCATGGAAAAAGTTTTGGTTTTTGGAATATTTTGAATTTTGGAATTCTGGATTAGGGAGATTCAACCTGCTTTATGAGATACTAATAGCTAACATACAATATTCATGGATAGGGAATGCTATAACTCAGAGTTTATAGATGAGGTTTAAGCCCAAGATAGACCTGATGGGACAAATTGTTGTGTTTAAACTGCAACTCCCAGAATCCTCCAACCTCGATGGAGGATTCTGGGAGCTATAGTCTGAACAAATAGCTTTTCTAGTCTTTGTAGAGTTTTACATCAAACAGAGAGCAAGGGTGAGACATAAAGTCTTTTTCCAGATTGATCTAAAGAAATGTAGGTTCTTGTGATGATAGCTCTTTGGGTTTTGCCTGTTGTTGTCCCCTCTGTCCACTTTCATTTTTTGGACTATTTGTAGCAATAGCAAGTACCGGTACATTTCTATACCGCTTATCAGTGCACTTAAGCACTCCCTAAGCAGTTTACAAAGTGTAAGCTAATTGCCCCCAACAATCTGGGTACTCACTTTAGTGAGTCACTGAAGTGCAAGCCTGGGCCCTTTTGCTGGTATTGAACTCACAAACGTATGGTTTTGAGTGAGTGGCTGCAGTACAGGCATTTAACCCCTGTGCCACCAGGGTACTGATTTCCTATATCTGCAATAGAGCTCTTCAAGTTTTTCTTTTAATGAGGGGTATAGTTTGTTGAGGGAGGTTGTATGGTTTGAAGGGCAAGTTTTCTCTGCTATTAATATTTTATTTTAAGAGTTACAGAGTCGCAGTGAAAAGTGTAGTTTCACTAATGTATTATAGCACTGAAAGTCTTTAAAAATAATAATGAGAAGATTTAAAAAGGAACATATTGTTCCAATAGGTCTTAGAATTAAAAAGAAGCCCAGGTGGGGGTGAGAATATAACACTGAGCTAGTATTGATAGAGCCAGTGTGGTGTAGTGTAGTGGCTTGAATGTTGGACTATGACTCTGCAGATCAGAGTTTGATTCCCTGCTCGACCATGAAATCCTTTGGGTTATGGTAGAATGGTAAAAATTCAGAATACAGTTGTCCCTCTATATTCGCTAGGGTTAGGGGAACAAGACCCCCGTGAATATGGAAAAACCGCAAATAACAAAAACACTGTTTTTACCTGAGAGGACACTTCTCTAGGAATCTCTAGGTTCTCCAGTGCAACTCTGTGGTCAATGTCCAACATACACTGACTATAGAATGGTACTGGAGTAGCTACAAATGGTCTTTCAGTGCAACTTTTAGTTAAAGTTGACCACAGAGTTGCACTGGAGGACCTAGACAGTCCTAGAGAGAACATATTAATGAAATCCATGAATAATCAAATCTGCAAATATCAAAGCCGCAAATATGGAGGGATGACTGTATTACTAATGCTCAGGAGCTGAAGATTATAGTGCTGAAAATGAACTAAGAGCAAAGGTTGTTATTCTAGGTCATGTCAAATGCACTGTTTAGAATGTAAACAAGTCTGAATGGCTCCAGATTTTAAATTCCTAGCCCAAATAAAAGGAAATACTGCATAAACAGTTTGAGGACAGATAGATAAAAGATTGATTGATGGCTAACCCACAAGGGATAGAGACGTATGTTAGGATATCGAATGAATATACAGGGGTGTAAATCTTTAATTCAATGTAACCAATGAAATGTGATTTATAGTTTTCTTTGTTCAAAATATTATAAAAACTTGGTTTATTTTAAAATCGTGGCCCCAGAAATTTGGATGTATTTCCTTCTGGGGACAACAGCTGCAGCTAAAAATAAAAATGTTTCCTTTCCAATCGATCTCCTAGTCTTCCTGCTGATTTCTGGTTAAAATTCTGGTTTTAAGATAATCAATAATCAATAATCTATAACATCGTGACCTTGGGCAAGTCACATGCTCTCAGAGACCTCCTCTGAACAAATTTTGCCAAGAAAACCCCATAATAGGTTTGCGTTAGGTTTGCTATAAGTCAGAAATGACATGAAGGCAAAGAGCAATAGCAACTAGTGTTTAAAAGTGTAAATATATCCATATATCTATATATAGAAATAGTTATAGCCCAGGACAACAGAAAAATCATTTGGATATTTTTAAAAACCTTGAGAACTAATGCAACAAATACTGCAGTTTCTCAGCACATTTGCTCCATAGTCTAGAGGAGCCCTAAGACAATACAAAAGAACTCAAAAACATCAAAGAAGGGGCCATACAAATAAATGGTATGTAGACCTCTGGTTTTTCTCCGGGAGCCCCTCTCCCCAAATATTTTTCTCCTTAGGTAACACTTTCTTCAGGTTTTGAAAAGCCTTCAGTAGGATGTTCTCCATGCATTCCTGAAATATATCCACCTCCTCCTTGTCGTTCACACTGCTCTGCCCATTAACTGGCTTCCCATATTGGACCCAATCCACCTCCTAGAGGGAAAAGACAAAGTGTGTAGAGATTACTGCTGCTTCTCTTACTGGTCAGAGAGGGCAGGGGTAGCGGTGGACAATAGTAGTGGCATTGCTAGGCTGGCATCACCCCGTATGGTAACTCATGGTGTCACACACCCCCATTGACCTTCTCCCATATCACACCATACAGAATCCTTAGTATTTTTCTTTTACTAATGCTATTCTTAAATTATATTTCCCATATATTACTGAATGTAATGGCAATGATGGAGAGAGAGCCAGTGTGAGAGAGAAACAGTGGTTTGAGTGTTGGACTGTGACTCAGGAGACCAGGATTCGATCCCTAACTTGGCCATGTAAACCCACTAGATGACCTTAGGCAAGTCACATGCTTTCAGCCTCAGGGAAAAGCAATAGAAAACCTCCTCTAAACAAATCTTTCCAAGAAAACCTTAGATTCACCTTAGGGTTGCCATAAGTCAGAAATGACTTAAGGACAAACAAAGAAACAAATGGCAATAGTTGTGACATAAAGAACTAGCAAAAATTTATATCTTGATATTATAATATCATATACACAGCCTGTTTCAAATGGTTAAAGTGAAAATTTGGTAAGATGCTAATTATTTAAAAAGAAAATTTTAAAAAGATTTTTTTATTTTTATTTTTTTTAAAATAAATTATTTCTTTAAAAGCTGAGGCCTCTCCTTTCTCCTCCCACTGAGCCTTTCTCAACTCACACAATCTATTCAACATTTTAACAGTTGAATGCCACATCCCAATTCTTCTGAAAGCAAATGTTTAGGGAGCAGTGGTGTCACCAACTTTAGGGTGTCACATCATGTGGCCCACACTCCCTAGTGACACCCCTGAGCTCCTGGGTTTACCTGTGGATCCCCTATTGGAGCATGGGCCTTGCCAGAGGCCCAAGAGTGCTGGATTCTGGTGGCCCTGATTTTAGCTGAGTACACTTCTGATATCAGATATCAACTGAAGAGGAAGGAGATGGAGGACATTCTGCTCTTCCTCTTAAAAACAGACTCCTTCCCTTTCTGTGAGTGAAAAACCATCATGGCTGTGGTCTGATTTGAGTGAATCATATGCTGGCTAAAAGCTCATCCCCTTAATCACTAAAGGTGGTACAGCTCTGATATGTTTTCAGCTACAGAAGGGCTGTTTACCCCCCTTCAGTGCCTATTATTCTGCTATCTGGCCAATTGTAAGTAGCCCAATAAGAGTAAATTGTAGGATGCCTTGACAGTTACTGATCTGAATTGTGACTGTGAAGAAGAATCACAGTGGAGTAAATGCCCTCCACCCCTAAATGGTGGCATTTAAAAAAAGATGAGCCATGAATTCTCTCTTGCATTTCAAGATAGGAAACCAGCCCACAAATCATTTGCTTCATTGACTTATATCTCACCCCTATTCCTTGAGGGCTTGTGGCAGGAAAGAATAATAATAAAATAGGATTTATGAAATGGGATCATAAAAGATTATATCTTGCAGAAAAATATAAATGTGAAGCTAAAACCTCTCTCTCTATTTATCTCCTGCCTCCAAAATGCATACAAAACAGAGCAGGCTTAGCTGCCTCTACATGTTGCTCTAGCCTTTGTCAGATTACTAGCAGAACTGAGCATCAGCTATTAAGAATGCCTGTCTCTTACTATAATTGGAGGACACTATCAATAATCGCTCTCTGTCAAGCACAGAGATTTATGATAGGACACAGCTTAGGAGGCAGTTTCTTAGATAAGCAAAACCTGAGCATATCATCATTCATACTGAATGATACTATGAGGATACTATGAATAAATGGCTCTCTGCTAAAGGTTACTGTGGGACCCAGATAAGGTTTGAAAAGGTGCTGGTGCCCTCTGGGTCCTGCCCAGAGCTAAGGAAGTGATGCAGTGGGAGGTGCAGCTGCAGTGAGCAGCAGCACAGATGTGTTGTGTGATGTGCAGAACATCTAAGAGAATCACTAGAGGCCAGAAAATTTCTGTAGAAATTAAGATGGGAGCAACTGCCTCGACAGACACTTTGCACCAAGTCATTTAAAGAGAGAAAGAGAGAATCCTAGGATGTTATCACATGGGAGGAATGTCTCTCAGTTTCAAAAGAAAAGAAAGTAGGGTCAATTCAGAAATGAATGCTATTATGTGGATGGTTATCAAACGCACAGAAGAACACTTTGATATTCCATTGTATTTAATGGGACTTGAGCATCCATGGATTTTGTTATCCACGGGGGGTCCTGGAACCCCATCAGATAACATGGACCCACTGTACAAGCTGCTGTTTTCCCTATTACCATGTATGGATGTGAGAGCTGCACAATTAAGAAAGATAGGAAGAAAATCAATTCCTTTTAGATGTGATGCTGGAGAAGAATGCTGAGAATCAATTCATTTTAGATGTGATCCTGGAGAAGAGTGCTTTTGGACAGCGAAAAAGACAAACAAATGTGTCCTAGAGCAGACCAAGCCAGAAATCTCCCTGGAAGCCAAAATGTTGTACTTTGGGCACATCATGAGAAGGGACAACTCATTGTAAAAACAATAATGCTAGAAAAGGTGGGGGGAAAGTAGAAAAAGAGGAAGGCCACATGAATGGACTCTTATTAAGGAGCTCATGGGTATGACTTTGCAGGAAGTAAGCAGAACAGTGGAGGACATGGAGTCTTGGAGATGTCTCATCCACAGGGTCACCATGGGTTGAGATTGACTCGAGGGCAGTTAATAACAACAACAAACCCAGTGGGTTTCCTTGGCCGAGCAGAGATTTGCACCCTGGTCTGCAGAGTTATAGTCCAACACTCAAACCACTACATCATATGTATTTTGGAATGACATTTGCTATGTTCAAATTTGCAACACACACTTCTTACCAGAGTTTGTGAAAAGTGTTCCTAACAAATAGGATCTATGACAAGAAATGCAAGGTTGGTTCCTGAACTGCATCACACCTAGGTTACCAGAACCTGAATTACCAGTGTATAAAGAAATGTTGTAGCATCTTTGAGATTAACTGGAAAAAAAATTGTAGCATAAGCATTTGTAGACTCGGTCCACTTAAACTAACTACAAACTTATTTCTCTAAATTAGTCTCAAAGGTGCTACAAGAAACTTTTGTATACTGTTTCAGACTAACACAGATGTGGCTTTGAAGACAACTACAATTGAAGGCACTGAGTTACCAGAACATTCTAAACACTATAAATGACAAATGCCCTAATTCCAACTAGAATATAGAATGGCAAGCCTCCAACAATTTTCAGATTTACAAAATTATGTGTACATTCATTTTTATTAATTTAGTGAGACAGGTTTTATGGGTAAGATGGACCATATACATTGGAGCCTAGGGATAAACATTAATTGTTGTGAAGCTGCAGTAGATGAAGATAGTTATTCGCCTTGCTCTGCCCCTAGCCAAAGTCAGGAGTCCATCTTAGCCTGCTTGCACAGCTCCAAAATGCTTTATTATTATTATTATTATTATTATTATTATTATTATTATTATTATTATT
>NC_056522.1:67465546-67558077 GCF_019175285.1 Sceloporus undulatus | reverse complement strand
TACTTATACCCGGCTCTTCAGCCAAAAGGCTATCAGAGCGGCTTAACTTCAATTTATACACTCTTATGACTGGCTTTGGTTACTGTGCTATTTTGTTAATGTCACTCACTTAATAACTTCCCAATTACTGTATATACTTGACTATAAGTCAACCTCATGTATAAGTCGAGGGCAGGTTTTGGGGCTAAAATTATGGATTTTGGTATGACCCATGGATAAGTTGAGAGTAAAATTTGGGGCCACATAACAGAGGATCTAAAGGATAAAGCAAAGCAAAACAATGCCAAAAATTTAGAAAATTCCAGCAAGCATAGCTGTTTGTGTTCATACTAAAGGCTGGATGGATGAGTAGAGGTGTGTCAGTGCTTCCAGGACAAATTATGCTTTTTCCTTTCACCAGGGGATGATTCCTTTTTAAAAATAAGAGTTAAAGTACAGTTCTAACATTGACCCATGGATAAGTTGACTCCAGTTTTTCAGGTCAATTTTTTGACTAAAATTTCTAGACCTATACAGTACAGTGGTGCCTCGGGTTACGAAATTAATTCGTTCCGCCATTCCTTTCGTAACCCGAAAATTTCGTAACCCGAAAAGGCTTTCCGTTAGCACTGGAAAGCCTATAGCTGCACTTTGCAGCATTTGAATTTCGCGCCGAAATGAATTTCGTAACCCGAAAAATATTTTGTAACCCGAAAGTTTTTTCCAATCCAACTTTTTCGTATCCCGGAAATTTCGTAACCCGATCATTTCGTATCCCGAGGCACCACTGTACATTGCATAATCTAAGAATTTAACTCCTGCATATATATTTTTTAAAATCCACCCAGCCAAACCTGCTATCCTACAGTTGCCTGTTACAGCCCTCCTGTATCTACTTTCAGCTTAGTCTTCATCCTGAAATAAGTTGAAATTGTGAACTGTCCTGGCTATAGGTTTTTGGCAACATTTATGAGCAATACCAGGTGCTCATAAATATAATTCTCTAAACCTTGCCCAAAATGCAGTTCTTGCTTGCACCAAAATGAGCAATGAGGACACCCAGAACATATGGATATAAATAGGTATATTTCATCTGAGTTATTTTACTTGGCTATCTTCTGCAATAATGCACTTAGCGTATACTGTATATATCCTGACAGGTGTACTGGACAATAATCTCAGCACATCTTTCAGTCTTTGGTTCTCTATTAATCTTATATTTAAAGCATTTCTGTTTTCTGTGTGACAGCATATCCGGGTTGGATGGGAGCTGTTACTGACCACAGTTGCCCGAACAATCAATGAAGTCGAGAATCAGATCCTTACAAGAGACGCCAAAGGAATCACCCAGCAGCAAATGAATGAATTCAGAGCATCATTTAATCACTTTGACAGGGTACGGTATACTGTTTTGTTTTGTTTTAAACCAGACTTTCTATGCTATAAAAAGCATTTGTACATTCTTCTACTGTTTTACACATTTAAACTCAGACAGACTTTTATAGACAAGTTTATTTTTAACAGACAGGAATAGACAGTAAAGTTTCATTTATTTTTGTTATGTATTTCCAAGAGCTAGTCACACCCACTTCTCTAGCTAATATATTTGAAATGTCTCATTCCTGATCAACCCCATTTTCTTACTATTTCTCCATTTCTGTTTTTCTTTGAAAGCAAAACATTCCAGGAGTCACTTTCACCTTGTCTTGACATTATTTCTATCTCTTTCTTGCAGCATTCAAATTCTTTCTCCTTTTGAATCTCAGTCATACACATTCCTTTAACAAAAGAGGTTCATTCAAACCCCATTACATGTCCGAAGAATGTAGCATGGAGCTCCATCATTGCTCTGCTCAGTCTTGTACTTCCACTAATATGTGCATTTAGTGATTATGTGAAAGGTGTTTTCCATGTGCCATTGAGGCAGGGCTTGGAATACTCCTTTTTAAAACTAATTTGTCCCTGATACTCATTTGAATGTTTGAAACAGTAGTTACTCATGATACAGTTTAAATAATTAATAGTGTTGTTAATTCCATGTAGATATTATTTTTGGTTACTTTAAAAAGCCTTAAGATTGATAAGAGAATAACAGAAAACTCTGGAATTGATACAATGCTGTAGCAGAAAAAATTGGATGTTCCTATAAAATAGATCTTAAAATGTCCTGAAAACTTTCAGAAGTTGCCAGAAACCATTACTTCTTATACCAAAGTATGTAACTTCATGCCCATTCATACTTTTGAAATAGAACTTTGTCCCCCCTTTGTTACTAAGAACATTAACATATTGCAAGTAACAATGTTACTTGTAACACATTATTTCCAAGCAGTTTGTAGAGCGGGCTTGCTGGACTGGTTGAATAGAAATGTTGTCAACAGAGATAGAAAAGGAGTGTTGAAGGGCGGACTTAGGAGGAAAGACAAGAAGCTCTGTCTTGGACATGTTGAGCTTCAAGCACCAATGGCACATCCACTGCGAGACAGCTGTGAGACAAGACGAGACTTGCTGTTCAAGCCTTTGAGAAAGGTCAGGGGTGGAAAAATACAGCTGGGTGTCATCGGCATACAAATGGTAGGAAAAACCAACAGAGCTAATGAGTTTACCTAAGGACAGTGTGTAGAGAGAAAACAGAAGGGGACCCAGAACAGTATCTACATATTCCCTACACTACTGGATATGTAGGATCATGAATATAAATCAGTTACAGTCTGTAACTCTATGTTACTCATAATTGCAATAGTGAATTCCAGCCAATGTTTTTCATGCTGAGGGCAGTGGCAAGTGCAGGGGGGAAAGCTGCAACCTCTCTGTTCTCCTCCGAGTGACAGTGCACCCTGGAAGCCACTTGCCTGCTGCTCCTCTCCCTCTGGCGGCTGCGACCTCCTGGGTTCTCTTCCCAGCAGAGGGCTCCTGGCAAGGGCGATCTCTTACACCAAGGCTGGCCTCCTTGCTTTCTGATACTCATTTGAATGTTTAAAACAGGGAGGCAGTGAAGGTGGCGGAGAAGGCTGCCATCCTTCCTTCCTCCATTTCAAGGAACCCTCTGCTGGGAGGGAGACCCAGGAGGTCTCATCCCCTGGAGAGTGAGGAGCAGTAGGCAAGTGTTGGCCATATGATTTGTGGGGAATGGGGGTCCGGAGAGGTTGCGGCTTTCCCCCTGCGGTTGCCACTGCCCTCCTGTCAGCCTGCTGGGATCCTGTATTGCCCCCCCCCATCCCTTTGTCTCTAATGGCAGTGCAGCCTCATGCACATACTGCCATTGGGAACAAGGGAACTTGACTATCTGCGGATTTTGATATCTGTGGGGGGTGGGGTCCGGAACAGATCCCCTGCAGGTACCAAGTGCCAACTGTATTGAGATAAATGACTGAAAAGCCTTGTTAACTTTCCATGTCTCATACCTCAACCTCCAATCTTGTGGCAACTATCAGGCATTCTATTAGTACAAATATTGTTTCTAATGTCAAATTCTCCAGTTAGTTGAAATATCTTTCTTGTGAACATTCTTATATATATACCACAATCTTACATCCCTTGCCAGCACCCTGAACAGTTAAAAACCTTCCACCACCTTCTTAATAATTCTCTTGCAGCACTTACTCAGTTTCAGATGGCTTGCTGATACCATTTCCATTTAAAATATGATTGTGTTTCTGACACATACTTCTGTAGCATTCTTGCTGTATGTATATCATACCAAAAAATGCCCCTAGGTATGTTTCCCTTCTTGTTTAGAAACAGCTTGAAAACAAATTAATCAAATCTAATGATTCTAAGAGTGCTTTTGAAGAGATGATGCAGAAAAAACTTGTGCAGAAAAATAAAAGAAAACAGCATTTAATACACTGATGAACAGTCAGTATAAATACATTGAATTGAGACTCAGCCTGATTTTTAAAAAAGATTTAAATGCTTAAATCCAGCAGAGATAATTATTAATGTTTTTGATCTGATTTTCCAGGGATCATTCCACATGAGAGTGCTTGGCAATAGATGTGTGAAAGAGAGAGAAGGAGCAGAGCAGCAGAAACCTTTTCCTCATCATTATTTATTCTGACAGTACATGTGCTTATGTTAGTAATTAGTTGTGGGAAATCCATACATCTTCCTTAAAGGCAATGTTGTTAATATGGTCATGGATCATTCAGTTATTTGTATCTGCAAAATATAATCTTCCCCCTCAAAAGAAGCTTCAGAGTAATGAAGTATCATGAGTTTGTAGATGTGTCTTGGGATGTGGTTTGGATGTCATGAGCACCTATCAAATATATTATTTCTGACACGAAGTGCATCACAACTTCAATGCCTGCACTGTTTGAGTGGGTTATTATGTTGGCAACGGAAAGCCACAGGACACAATCCCCCTCTCCCATATTTGTCTTTCTGTTTCCCATTTGGCCATTAATTTAACTAAAAGTTCAAGGACCATCCCCATCACATGATGTTAAGGATGAATGTGACAAACTGGATTGCAGTAAAGATAAAGCTTGTCTTGTAGTTTAGGAAAGGTAGGAAAGAAATTACCTAGAGACACAGGGAAGCTGTTGAATTGCATTACTGCTTTCAAATAATTTGATAACTACAACTCAGCAGTTGCAGACTTACAAAATACATGCAGCTTGTGGTTTGATGTGATTCAGAATACTTGGATTCTGATGGGCATTTAGGGATTACTGGTTTGTTCTTTTGTTATCCACAAATAGTGTTCTTTTCTGTGCCTTTCAACCATGATAGATACCTTCACCTGTGCCTGTAAAAGTGGTTTATATGATGAAATCCTCCCAACCTTTGTTTTATCAAAGCACACATATGGCCCCGTACAGACAGGCCAAAATAAGGCTGCTTCGGGTCACTTTGGAGGTATGCTGTTTCAATGATGCATGTGTACTAAGAGTCTTGAAGCTGTGCCAAAGCCACGATCCAGTCCTAAGGACTAGAGCGCAGCTTTGGCACAGCTTCTGGACTCTTAGGACGTATGCATCATTGAAACAGCATACCTCCAAAGTGACCCAAAGCAGCTTTATTTTGGCCTGTCTGTATGGGGCCATAGTTAATAAAATTAGCCTTGCTGGCAGCCTTTCCTTTTTAAGTTGGATCTGAGCTGTTAGTTGATGTTTTTAATTTATTATTTAGAACAATTATATGCCACCTTCAGCAAGGCTTCAGGGTGCTTTACAAAAACAAAATAAAATGCATAGTAAGCCCTCCATATGCATGGATTTTTTATGCATGGGTTCAAAACTTGAAATATTTTTAAAATATATAAATTCCCAAAAGCAAACCTTGTTTTGCCATTTTATATAAAGGGTGCCATTTTACTCTGGCATTGTATTTAATGGGACCTGAGTATCTGTGGATTTTGGTATCCACGGGGGGTCCTGGAACCAAATCCCAAGAGATACCATGGGACTACTATACTACACTCAGCTTGATGCTGTTGAAATGAAAATCCCTGCTTGTGAAGTTGTACTGGGTTATACATCTGCATACAGCCATTGTGCAACTGGTTTGGGAAGCAGTTGTGCAATCACTTGTGCAACTTCTGCACAAGAGCTTGAGCAGTAAAAGCTTGACTGATCTTGTTAGCAACCTTGTGTTAACTCAGAAAATGTGCCATTTCTGGCACCATGAGGTTTGTTGTACCACAGTGGCATGATTGGATACCAACCAGAAGGGTCAGTCCTACTCTTCCTGCTTCCCTGCATTAAAAAACAATTGCAATGGATTGCTCTGTGCCATATAAATGAGTACTTTCAGCTTAACAAGTTCAGACAGCTTGGGACATGTTCACAGTATCTCATGTACATATCAATATATTATATCGCTACATTTCTTCATCTTTATTAAAATGCCAGATTTTTTTTAAAAAACTTAAATTATCTTACACCAAACTAGGCTATGTGAAGGAATTTTGTTTTTCTTCTTTATTTGCTGTTTTGTAATTGGCCCTATTATGGCTTAATTTCTTGGGACATGTCTTTTATTATAAGCTTCTTCTTCTTCTTCCCTTAAACTGGTGGATCTCCTTGGAACTGACCTTGAATGAATATCTTATGTGTCGTGCATCTGATGATGGACTTTTCTTATCTTTGTGGAAATTGTATTGGCTTCCCCCTGATGCCTGAAACCTTCTTTGCTACATTCCACGTATTTCCCCCCATTAACAGAAGAAGAATGGGCTTATGGACCATGATGATTTCAGAGCGTGCTTAATTTCAATGGGCTATGATTTGGTATGAATCTTACAATGTTGTTAATTTCCTATAGCTTTCTATAATGTATAGATAACAGTATTTTACATATGCTCTGGCAGAATCTCCAGTGTTGCTTTTAAAACTGTGGGTGCTGTTTAAGAACTGAAGTGGTCATAGGAAAACAGGAAGCTGCTTTCTCCTGAGTTGGATAACTGGTCTTCCTAGCCCAGCACTTTAATTTCAGGCTGGCAATGGCTTTCTGGGTTTTCAAACAGGATTTTCCTAGCCTGGTCTGGAGATTCCTGGTATTCATGTGGTCTCATACCTAATTACTAACCAGATCCTTCCTTGCTTGTTTTCCAAAACCAGACTATATTTTCTGTGCTCACAATGGCATGAAAAAATTAAATTACTCAAAATCTTAATGTATAATGTGCATTCAGGAGTCAATAGGAGTGCAGATTTATTCACTGCTGTTGCCCTTTACAAACAGCTGTTTATCCATACGCATGAGTTCTGAAATATTTTGTGCATCCATTAGGAGATATAAGTGCAGGTTTTATTATATTTATATTTTGGATGACTTTAAGAGAAAACCTAGAGGGTTTATTAAATTTTATTTAACGATGTATTACTTTGTTGTTGTTGTTGTTGTTGTGTGTTGTCAAGTCATTTCCAACTTGTGGCTACCCTTGGCAAATTTCTTCAGAGGGGATTTACCATTGCCATCCTCTGAGGCTGAAGCAGTGTAACTTTCTCAAGGTTACCCAGTGAGTTTCCTTGGCCAAGCCCATTTTAGCTTTGGCATTTGTGCCACACCTTATGGCTACAATCTATTTAAGCATTTAATTTTAGCAGTCTGTCACATGCTTACCGGTTTTCAATATTGTGGTCCATGGGTGTAAAATACAGGTAATTCCTTACTAAAAAATAACAACACAACAACAAGAATAATGGCAAATCTGATACTCAGTAAACTGCATACTTTAAAGGGTAAACTGTGAGGCTATGCATTTGCTTATCTAATTCTTTCTTGTGCTTCTTCTACTGTAAGTTTCATGATTGTCTCTGAATTGTGTCCAAGGGTGAGGCAGAGTTTGCCCGAATCATGTCCTTAGTTGACCCCAATGGCCAAGGAACTGTCTCCTTCCAATCTTTTATTGATTTCATGACCAGAGAAACGGCAGATACTGACACTGCTGAACAAGTTATTGCTTCTTTCAGGATCCTTGCTTCAGATAAGGTTAGTATATTGTATATTGTAATGGGATTTTCCCTCTTCCTTGTCTCTGCTTACAAATTCTATTTCTTCAAGGCAGCAAAGTAACCAAGTGCTAGAAAAATTGAGCAAAATATTGTAGCCTTGGTTAGAAGCCAAAAAGTTAAGATGTTTTAGATAAAAGATAACAACTGGGCAGTTTTGTTAAACCAGGTAGGCAACTCTAAACTTGACCTAAATAGTACAAATTCTGCAGTTGGAATAAAGAGTGTACCTGTACTATTGAACTGAAATTTTCTAATCATAAGACTAATTTGTATTACAGAGTTATCACTGAAAAATCATGGGTGGATAGGTTAAAAAAAAAAGCTTGGGAGAGGGATCTAGAAATAGGTCCAGGATTGAATTCAACAAATGGGAAAGATTTAATCATTGATGAAATTCAAGTATACAGGGACTAGGAGCTATACTGAATGAAGACATCTTGCTATCATTCCTGCATTCTCCAATTTCTTTCCATTTAGCAGAATGGTCCATATGTGTTCATGCTACTCTTTATAATTTGGTGGACTGGGCACTTACTATTTTATTTACATCCCATCTTTCTTCCGACACAGGATCCAAAGCAGTGTACAACATTTTAAAATCAGCACTGTTAAAGTAGTGTTGATACAAAAGTTAAAGCACAATTAAACTAAAATTCTGTTTAAAAAACAAAGTTTGTACTTTTGTTTCAGTTAAAGATGAGGGATTCTTAGAGCATATCTGCATAAATTGTGTTCCAGATTTGACACTTTAAATACTAGAGAGGGTGTAATGCAGTGGTTCCCAACCTTCCTAATGCCGCGACCCTTTAATACAGTTCCTCATGTTGTGGTGACCCAAACCCATGAAATTATTTTCGTTGCTACTTCATAACTGTAATTAAATAGGTGTTTTCGAATGGTCTTAGGCGACCCCCATGAAAGGGTCATTCGACCCCCAAAGGGGTCCCGACCCACAAGTTGGGAACCACTGGTGTAATGGAAGAAAAACCCCTAACAACACAGCTGTTTGATGTGTTATCCATCCCTTCTCCCCTTAAAGAATTCAGAGTGTTTAGCAAAAGCTACATTCTGGGAGTGTCAGGGGGGGAAATTATGGTGGGGGGGGGGATGTACAAATCTGGTCAAGTAGGAAAAGCTACCAAACTCAGTTTCATATTGGATGAAACTATCAGTTTCACATTTAACAGTGATGCTTGCTAAGGTGATAAGAGGCATTTGATTATCACAGGGCAAGCTTTTCCACTTCTGCATTTTGCAGATTAGCTTATTCTGTTTGCTGCTTGCTCATTGGGAGATAAACAAGAGCTTCCTTTGCAAGTCTGACTGTTCAGGTACAGTAGTAAGCTATGTCAGAATCGCCTTGTTGCAGGATAATATTCTTTATACATTTTTTTGCCCTCAAGTGCTTTATACTCTTTAATAGCCTTCCCCAAACTGTTGCTCTTCAGGTGTTGTATTATGCATAGACCATGTTGAGAGAGGCTGATTTGTGGCATATGAGATTCCTTGTCATGTGTGCCATATCCAAGATTTTGCCAAATCCCATAGTATTGCCAGCATAAAATGTATTTCATAACTTGTTCTGACTGTGAAAAATTATACAAGATCCTCTATCTATGCCTTTTGCAGCCTTATATTCTTGCTGAAGAGTTGCTTCGAGAACTGCCACCTGAACAAGCGCAGTACTGCATCAAGAGAATGCCAGCCTACAAAGGACCAGGGGCTGTTTCCGGAGCTCTGGATTATACCTCATTTTCCTCTGCGTTGTATGGTGAAAGTGACCTGTAACCAGCTATGGTAGGGTTGGGAATTGTGTGGCCCTTGAAATGCTGTTGAATTGCAACTCCCAGCAACCTTAGCCAGTACAACTAAAGTTGAGGAATGATGGTAACAGTAATACAACTTTTGGAGGGCCACACAATGCCCACCCTTGAACTATAGTCACTGTGGGCAGTTAAAGTTTTTAAAAAATCATACATAAAACATTACAGTTTGTTCCTTGAAAAGTTTAGTGAGTTAACTGAAATAAATTTATCAAGTTTAGCGGGTACATTCAGCAAGTAACTGTACCAGAGATGGGGAATATGTGGGCTACAGTTCTCCTTACTGTTGGAAGGGCAATGCAAGTCAAAGTGGTGGTTGGTGGACTGGTGCCAATCCATTAATGATTTGCTTCCAGGAAAGAAAGAAACAATTTTTGCCAATGGGCACAAATACAGCACCTGGCCCTGGCACACTGGGGGGGGGGGGATGCCTGTATCCCAAATCAGATAGCTTAAGAAGCAACAGGCTTAGCTGAACTGAGGTTTAGTAGAATTGCAATTGGACAACACTGGAAGGGCCACATGTTCCCCACCCCTGAACTGTGCCATATAAGATGTGCAGCACTGATGGGGTTTTATGTTGTTTGTATTAGCTTTGTCAGTTTTATACAGCTACAAGGCTACATTGGCTCAGCAGTGTCTGGTTGATGTTATTTTTAAGAAAAACCAAACATATAGGAAATTTTTCTCTCATTGTCAGTTTAGGAAGCCTCAGGAAAAAGGAAAAACCTAACCCTTTTGAAATTGTCACCCTACATAGCTTTAATATTTATGAAATATTTTCTTTAAGATATCTTCATGCTTTACGCAAGTCTTCCGGAGTCTCCCTCCAGGTGTTTCCTTTTTGCTTTCATGCCATGGTAATGCTTTCATCTATGGATATTGGCTTTGGTGTGCTTCTACAGGTGGAGCTGAATATACAAGAGGAAGAAGAAAATGAATCAAGCCAACTCAAAACTATTAAGCACAGTTTTACTGGTTTATTAATGTGAAATTTATTTGGGCTTTTTATTTTCATAAAGTCATAGATCTTCAGGAGTTTATTGCAAAGAACAAAACAAAAACCCAATGGTAAATTTTAAACTTAGCCTTGAAAGCAGCACTACCTGGTTTTTGACATGGCAGCTGAAAGGGCACAAAATTGACAGGGTATTTTAAGAAAGCTCTGTGTCTATGTTAAAGAGTTTAATACCAAACTTTCATTTTTTAAAATATAGTTCTAAATACTGGATGCTAGTTTATGGTTAACAGTGTTCATGTCAACAGCCATTAGAACAAGGGTAGATATTTGCTGATCTCATTTTTTTTGGCCTACAACTCATATCAGCCACAGCCAGTCAGCCAATGAGGGATTATAGGAATTGTAATCTAAAAAAAATCAGGGACAGCCACAATTCTCCACCACTACTATAGAAATCTTTTTTTGTTTGTTTGTTTTACTTGAAACCTAATAAGCACAGGAAACACCATTCAGTGCAAGTAAACTGAAATATTCACAAATGCTAATAAAAGCTTTATGGTCCAGTACAATTCAAATGTGCCTACTAAATAAAGTCTGCTTTTCAAACCATAAAGATGTTGGTTGTTGATTTCTGTTGTTGTGTGTGCCTTCAGGTCATTTCTGACTTATGGTGACCCTGAACCTATCATGGGGTTTTCTTGGCAAGATTTGTTCATAGGAGGTTTGCCATCGCTGTCTACTGAGGCTGACTGCATATGACTTGTCCAAGGTCACCCAGTGGGTTTCATAGCCGATCTGGGAATCGAACCCTGATCTCCAGAGTCATAGTCCAACATGTAGACCACTATGCATGCTAGCTCTCAATATTCATTCAACCTGCCTTCAAAAAATCTTTAGCAATGCCATTTCCCAACTTTGTTACATGAATGTTTTTGACTATACTATGCAAACCAAGCCACTAGGCTGCATGTTTTGCATGAGAAATGTAGATAATGTTATCATTAATATTAATTACTATTTATTCTGAGCTTGCAGGACTGGTACTTGCTTCTCCTTATCCTCCTACTGCAGCCCTTTTAGGTCAGTTTTTTAGGGTATACAGAAGTATCCTAAATAAAGGAGGAAAGGAGGCACCCATTCTGACAGGAGCTGTGGGATTTGTAGTTTCATGAGTTATTTAGCCTTCTCTGTCAGAGAGCTCTGGGGCCACAACAAATTTAAAACCCCAGGATTCCATTGCACTGAGTCATGGCAGTTAAAGTGGTGTGAAACTGCATTCATTCTGCAATGTGACAGCCGCCTTAATCAAAATAACGGCTAAGTGGGTGCCCTTTTGAGACAGCGACATCCTGCAGCCATAGGAGACGAAGCCTCTCAACAGCACTTGAAAAGTCCATAGTGCTTCGACCACTTGCGTGTAGTCACACCAGTCTCGACATTTTTGTGAAGGAGTATCCAGAGAGTAAAAGAATCAGGAGCTTTCATATTCAAGTCCCATCTGGGCATAAAGATTAATTTAATTTTATCCTGCTTTGCAAGTGTAAAATATACTTTAAAACTTTACAGAACCAAATTGCCCAACTAGAAATATAAAAATTTAGGCATACTAACAAGAAGGCATTCTTCTTCGTGGTCTCTGCGAATCATACAAATGGGTTTCACTGCGCCTGCGCAGTGCTGCTCGGAACCTACTGGAATCACTGTGCAGAGCTCACTCTGCACAAATTGCAACTTTTTGGCGGTAACTCCGCCCACCCGTTATAAGGCCCCTGCCTTCCCGCTCTTTCCCCAGTTCCTTTTTTCCGCCGCGCTAGCTGCTTCAGAGGAACCTTCGCTTGCTTGATTTGCTTGGAATCACTTTCGTTTTTGACTTCGGACTGTTTTTCTGACCATTCTTTGTCTCCCGCCCCTGGTAACTTCGGACCTTCGGACTCCTTCGACTTTGAGATGCCTGCCGCTTTTAAGAAGTGCGACATTTGCAAGGGCAAGATGCCCGTTCAGGACCCGCACTCCACCTGCCTGCTCTGCCTTGGTCCGAGCCACGACCCAAAGGCCTGCGCACTCTGCAGATCCCTCTCTTCCCAGGCCCGGAAAAACCGTGAGTCCCGGCTTACTTCGGCGATTGCCCTGGGAAAGCTGCAAGAAAGAGGTTCGCGGTCCTCTTCTGTCCCACCTCTGGGGCCCCCTGCTGCATCCTCGCGAGCAAGTGTCTCCAGCGTGGGATCGGGAAGAGCCACCTTCCCCAACGTGGTGTGTGTCCCGGCCGGGACCCCTTCCACCACCGCCGATGTGGCCCGTGGCTCTAAACCGCCCAGTGCCACCGACAAACCCTCCAAGCGCCCCCATAAGCCATCGGGGACTGAGGGTACCGAACGGGCCTCCAAGCCAAAGGAGGGAGAGGAGGGCCCCCGTTCGAAGGAGGCTACCAAAGACGACCATCTCGCCTCGCCTTCATCCTCCAAGGCATCCAAGGGACCGGGGCCTTCCTCATCAGCGGCGGCCCCTGTACTCTTGGATCTCCCTGACAACCCATTCTTCCCTTTGGATGAGACTCTTAAGACCGGGAAGAAGAGGCACCGTGACAAGGCTGATCGTGATTCGGCCCCTAAGAAGGTTAAGTCCTCCAAGGAGAGACCAAAGGACAAAGAGCGCTCCCCCTCCAGACGGGTCCGCGCCTCCGCCTTGCCAGCTCCATGCCAGGAGCCAACGTCGGTGGACCAGGGAACCTCGGTCACGGCCCTACCTCCGCCGACCATGGACTTCACCCACGGTACAGTGGATGCCGTACCCCCTCGCTCCCTGGGGCAGCGATCTCCTTCCCATCCCGCAACGGATGATGAAGACGATTTGCCCCTCACACAGGAGACTCCGGATCTCTTTTTCGACGTGCAGTCGCGCCGCTACTACATGTCCGTGCCGGAAGACAGGGCCATGAGGGAGTTCACCAAGGTGAACCCCCATCCATCAGACCGTGCCGAACCGGCCAAGTTGGTCCCCAAAGCATCGATCTACGAGAGATTACCTTCTCCATCCCGTAGACGTGACAGGTCGCCGTCTCCACCTCGTAGACGTGAGAGATCGCCGTCCGCAACCCGCAGGCGCTCCCGGTCCTCAGTAGACTTCGCCCGCCCAAGATCCCAGGTCAGGTTGAATGATCCTCTCTCTTCCGATCTGGACTCTGAGGACGAACCGCTGCCGCCTTCAGAGGCGCCCTCGGACGAGGATGTCCTCTCGGGTTCGGCCTCCCCTCAGAGGATGCATAATCCAGAGCCGGCTTCCCCGTCGGATGACGTCAGGGCCTTTACAGAACATGTGGTCAGGATGGCAAGGGCCCTCGACATCCAGCTCGCATCTCCTGAGGACGACGCGGAGGACCCGGTGGAGCGTCGGGTACATGGACGAGTTCCCACTCCACCATGTCTGCCTCTCCTACCTTCTCTCCAGACCATCGTTAAGAAGTCTTGGGACTCTCCGGCCACCCTATCGGCACCCTCCCGCAAGGTCCAGGCGCTCTACAGGGTCGCTCCGGCGAGTTGCTCCTGGTTGGCAGAACACCCCAGGCCGAACTCGGCCATTGTGGAAGGTGCCCAACACAGCTTCGTTCCGAAGCAGGCCACCTCCCCTGTCGACCGAGAGGCAAAGAAGGTAGACGGACTGGCCAAAAAGGCTTATTCGGCATCGGCTCTTGGGATCAAGGCCGCTAATTACACCGCCTGCATGGGGGCCTACATCCAGACCCTCATGGAACGGATCTCCCCCCTGGTTCCGGACATCCCGGATGACATCCAGAGGCAGCTCGTGGAGATCAAAGACGAGGCTCACTCCATCGGAAGCTGGCTAATCACCACTTCCAGGAACATGGTGGACTGCTCCGGAAGATCCATGTCTGCAGCCATGGCTCTTCGGCGCCACGCATGGCTGAGGGCCTCCGATCTCAATCCCACGGTCAGAGCGGCCATTGAGGACATGCCCCTTGACGGGACTGGCCTCTTCCACGCCGAGACCGACGACCGCCTGAACCGCAAGTTCAGGATGAAGGCGGCGGCCAAGAAGCATGGCATGTCCTCAGCACCGGCTTCTCCGTTCCCGAAGCGACAGCGCCCGTGGCAGCCGCAAGGTCAGTCACAAGGGACCTTCTCCTGGGATCGACAGCCCCAACACCAAGGCTCTCAGAGACAGCGTTTCCCTTCGCAGTCTTCCTCCTCCTCTGGCCGTCGCAACTTCCCGCCTCGGTACCGCAAGTCCCGCCGGCAGGAGACCGACCAGGGGAAGAAGAGAGCCTGAAGGGACGCAGCGCGCTTCGTCCCTTCCTCACCCATCTTTTTTCTGGACATCTTGAGGCCCTATGCTAACACCTGGGCCTCTATAACATCGGACTCGTGGGTTCTTAACATCGTCCGTAGGGGTTATGCCCTCGAGTTCCAAGAGCTCCCTCCAACTGGAGCCTTCATGTCCACTCCCCCCTCGGACACCCTTCTCGACGAAGTGCGCACATTGTTTGCTAAGGGAGCAATCTCCCTTTTACCGCCCGACCAACATCCTCGGGCCTTTTTTTCCAGGTACTTCACTGTACCTAAAACGGATGGGGGCATCAGGCCCATCTTGGACTTGAGACAAGTGAACTTGTTTTTGGACTATCGTCGCTTCCGAATGGTAACCTTGGCCTCCATTCTGCCTCTCCTCCACCAGGGCCTGTGGTTCGCGACTGTCGACCTGAAGGATGCCTACTTCCACATCGGGATCCGGGAGTCCCACAGGAGATTCCTCGCCTTTGCTGTCGGCTCCGCCTCGTACCACTACAACGTGCTTCCGTTCGGCTTGGCCACGGCCCCACGAGTCTTCACGAAGTGCATGGCTCCAGTGGTGTCATACCTTCATCAAAAGGGCTTCATGGTTTTCCCTTACCTGGACGATTGGCTGTTCGCAGCCGAATCTCAGGACGAGTTACAGGAGGCAGTCTCATTCGCCCTGCAGCTCTTCGACTCCCTCGGGCTGGTGGTCAACAGGGAAAAGTCCCACTTCACACCGACCAGACAGGTCAAGTTCATCGGGGCCATCCTGGACTCCGAGAACTGCCTAGCCTTTCTCCCTCCGGACCGCTTTCGGGCCCTGACGGCATCCCTCAGGCCTTGTATCTCCCACAGAAGGGTAAGGGCCAGAGATGTCCAAGTCGCCCTGGGCCACATGGCATCGACGACATTCGTCACCCCCTGGGCAAGACTGCGTCTTCGTCCACTCCAATCCTGGTTCCTCTCCGTCTTCTCTCCGCTAGAGGACCCGCCTTCAAAGTGGCTCACGGTACCCAGACCTATAGCCGCTTCCCTCAGATGGTGGCTAGACAGCTCCAACGTCTGTACCGGGATCCCTTTCCATCAGCCCCAGACACAACTGACGCTGACAACCGATGCATCCCTGGAGGGATGGGGTGCCCACCTGCTCGACCTTGTCGTCAAGGACAGGTGGTCCGCACCAGACAAACTCCTCCACATCAACGCCTTAGAGATGCTCGCTGTGGAGAAGGCCTTGAGGGCGTTCGAGTACGCTCTTGCAGGGAGAGTGGTCCTCCTCAGGACGGACAACTCCACCGTGATGTACTACATCAACAAACAAGGTGGCACCAGGTCCAAGACCCTGCTCGACCTCACGCTCCGCATCTGGGACTGGTGCATTCAGAGGCGCATACTCCTCCAGGCGATTCACCTTCCCGGAGAGGACAACGACCTGGCAGACCGCCTCAGCAGATCTCCTTCGGTGTGCCACGAGTGGAGGCTTCATCCCGAGACGGTCAGCGACCTCTTCGATCGGTGAGGAACCCCCCGGATCGATCTTTTCGCGACCAGATGGAACAGCCACTGTCCCCAGTTCTGCTCCAGAAAGCGATCCGACGGATCCCTCGGAGACGCATTCGCTTTCCTCTGGACGGGGGAGCTACTCTACGCTTTCCCTCCGTTCCCTCTCATCATCAGGGTGGTGTCCAAGATGACAACGGACCGCTCCCAGGCGATCCTGATCACCCCGTGGTGGCCGAGACAACCGTGGTTCGCATCCCTTCTCCACCTCTCCGGGAGATGCTTCCTCCGTCTCGACCCACGTCCGGACCTGCTCTCCATCCAGGACGGACGAATTCTCCACCCGGACATCGAGAGCCTGCCGCTGGTGGCCTGGAGGATCCGGCCCTAACCGCCTTGCCGGAGTCGGTGAGGACGGTGATCCTGGCTGCCAGAAAACCTTCCACCCAGCGCTCTTATGCCCTGAAATGGAGGAGATTTTGCCTCTTCCTAGACCAAAAGGGCTTGTCTCCTGCACAGGTGTCCACTCCAGTGGTGCTGGAGTTTTTGATGGCGCTTTTGGATGGGGGGCTGGCCCTCACATCCATCAAATGCTATTTGTCTGCCATCTGTGCCAAATATCAGTTCGGGGGGGAGGGTGTCTTTTTTCAAGGACCCTTTGGTGAAAGGGTTCCTAAAAGGTTGTGCCAACCTATATCCTCCTGTGTTGCTACCAACACCGGCTTGGAATTTGGAGACGGTACTGTCCCCCTCCAATCCAAGCCCTTTGAACCAATGGCCACAGCGGACTTGAGACTGTTGACCTGGAAAACCGCTTTCCTTGTGGCCATCACCTCTGCCCGCCGTGCGGGCGAACTCTGTGCCTTACGGAGGGACCAGCCATTCCTAAGGTTCCACAAGGACAAGGTGGTCCTCCGTACAGACATTACCTTCCTTCCTAAGGTTGTCTCCACCTTCCACATGTGCCAGGACATTGTGTTGCCCACTCTGGCATCCGATCCGACGTCGGATGAGGAGCGACGCTTGCACTCTCTTGATGTCAGGAGGGCGCTTGCGTTTTACCTGGACAGAACTGCTGTCTCCAGTCGGTCTGAGAGACTTTTTCAATGCTACTCGGAACCAAAGAAGGGGTTGCCTGTGTCTACGCAGAGGTTCTCCAAATGGGTGGCTAGCACCATCCACCTCTGCTATGAACTTCTGGGCAAACCGCTCCCTGGCAAGGTGCGGTCCCACTCCACAAGGGCGATGGCAGCATCCTCTGCATTCCTGTCTGGGATCCCTCTAGAGGATGTCTGCAAGGCAGCTGTTTGGTCCCAACCTCTAACCTTTATTAAACACTATAGGTTGGACACCAGGGCCATCCGAGACGCAGCTTTCGGGAGGGCTGTGTTAGTTTCAGGGTTGCATTGATTGCATTACTGATGTTTGTGTTATACAGTTACACTGTTTACATTTGTTGTATGTTGGTTTGCACAAATCCTATGGGATCGGTCTTGCATGACCTCTGTTCCCTTCTCAGGTTTAGCAAAATTATTGCTATTTGATCTGTGCATGAACAAAAGACTGACTCCTTTATGGTTCAAGGTGTTTATTGTAATAAATATACCTTTGGTTTACCATAGCTTTGGTTTCAGGACACTCCCTCCGCCGTATACCTTAGCTTGTCAGTCTAAACCCATTTGTATGATTCGCAGAGACCACGAAGAAGAAGTACAGGTTGCTTACCTGTAACGGTGTTTCTTCGAGTGGTCATCTGCGAATACATACAAATCCCACCCGTCCGTCCCCTCAGTGTCCTGCTCACATTGGCTCTCTTTCCATCGCCTGCTTGGCGGAAAAATTGCGGAACTGGGGAAAGAGCGGGAAGGCAGGGGCCTTATAACGGGTGGGCGGAGTTACCGCCAAAAAGTTGCAATTTGTGCAGAGTGAGCTCTGCACAGTGATTCCAGTAGGTTCCGAGCAGCACTGCGCAGGCGCAGTGAAACCCATTTGTATGTATTCGCAGATGACCACTCGAAGAAACACCGTTACAGGTAAGCAACCTGTACATTTGCTATCTTATAATGGGCATAACAATGTCCTATCCAAGGGCAATATTGGTTCAAAAATTGTATCTTTTCTTTAAAACACACACCAGACACTATGATTTGAAAACCAATATGTCATTTCCCATCCAGCATCACTATATGACAGCTGGAAGCTTGCTGGTACCAACAGGTCCTAGATAAGTAGATTTTGATTTGTGGAAGAAATTTCTACTCACCCAAGAAGACTGCAGGTTAAATGAAATCTGGCTTTCTAGTCAAGAAGTAAAAGCAAAGATTTAATGCCATTTTGGTGAACTTGTGGCACACGTGCCCTCTCTGGCACACAAAGCCATCACTGAGGGCATGCAGTGACCACAGCAAGGAGGGGCAGTTTCTCACGGAAAACTGAGCCGCAACAAAGAGGGGTGGCATGTGGCCCTTCTAGGTGGAAGTTCTTTCTCTTCTGACCAGAAATCCCACCCCTTCAAGTGGGAAGTCCTTCCCCCTGAGGCACCTTCTCCTCCCAGACTTGGGTGGTTGTATGTGTTTTGTGCCATCAAGTTGTTTCTGGTGACCCTAAGGTAACCCTATCATAGGGTTTTCTTGGCAAGTTTAGTCAGAGGTGGTTTGCCATTGCTGTTCTCTGAGGCTGAGAGAGTGTGACCTGGATGTGGGGTGTTTTGTGTATCTTCAAGTTGTTTCTGGTGACCCTATTACAGGGTTTTCTTGGCAAATTTGATCACGGGTTTTGCCGCTGCCTTCCTCTGGGGCCGAAAGAGTGTGATTTGCCCAAGGTCTCCAAGTGGGTTTCATGGCCAAGTGAGTTTCTTCAGAGGGGGTTTGCCATTGCCTTCCTCTGAGGCTGAGATAGTGTGACTTGCCCAAGGTCTCCCAGTGGGTTTCATGGCCAAACTGGGATTCGAGCCCTGGTCTCCAGATTTGCAAGCTCAAACCGCTAGCTTTCTTTGTTCTTGTTATTGTGCTGTGCCTTCTGTGCTTTATTATGCTTGTTCTTGTTGTGTGTCTCCAAGTTGTGTTTCCAACCTATGGGTCCCTTCCAAGCACCGGTTTCTGGTGACCATAAGATGGAGCAAGCTTTGTCAGACAGAGGGGGATTTCCATTACCATCTTCTGAGGCTTAGAGAGTGTGATTTGTGTGGGTGGTGCCTTCAAGTTGTTTCCAACATGGAGACCCTAAGGTGAAACTATCATGGAGTTTTCTTGGCAAAATTTCTTCAGAGGGAATTTTTGCTACTGCCTTCCTTTGAGGGTAAGAGAGTGTGCCTACATCATGCTGGCTTTCTTACCTTCCAATATCCAATTAAAAATCAAAGAACACTAAATGCAAGACAGAGAAGTGAGGAAAAATCACTTGTGGTGGCAAAGAAATGCTTTCTTAATTTGATAGGGCAAATATGAAAATATGACAAATATGTTAATCGAATTTGACCCATAGTCTCTGACACATCTGATTGAAAAAGGAGCGAAATACTGGAAGAAGAAATGATGCTTAATTTGCCTCCCCTCTCCCGATGCCTCTTCTTCTCACTCAACATTAAAAGAGGGGTTTTGCCTTATAAAAGATAATTCTGTCTTTAGAAACCAATAGAATCTTCTGTCTCTGTAGAATTAGATGAACTACTATTTTTCTAGAAATCAATTTCAGGGGAATATATGTATTCTACATGTAAAAAAATGAATATCAAAAATAATTATGTGTGGAAGTTAATAGGCCTGGTTTTGTATTTTTAACTCTAGAACAGGAGTATTTTATTACTGTTATAATACAGAATAAGCAATACAGTACATAGTTCTGAAGGGGACTGGTGCAGTCTGCAATGATTTTTGTCCAGTTGTCCATTTTCCTTCAACCAGCAATGGGAGACAAGGGGCAGCCTTTCACAGAGATTTCTGCTGAGTGGAAAAAATTCTTTAGCAGCTCTGGCCATTTTTAGTTACATTTTAAATGTCAAGATTTTTAAAATTAATCATTTATTACTAAATACATGTTTCAAGACATTTAATTATTTAAATGCTTGTTTAATGTTTGAAAATTACAATTAAAAATGTTCCCTCCAATACAAAAATTTCTTTTAAGAAACCATGGGTTAGGGCAGTGGTTCCCAACCTGTGGGTCGGGACCCCTTTGGAGGTTGAATGACCCTTTCATGGGGGTTGCCTAAGAGCATTGGAAAACACCTATTTAATTACAGTTAATGAAGTAGCAATGAAAATAATTTCATGGGTTTGGGTCACCACAACATGAGGAACTGTATTAAAGGGTCGCAACATTAGGAAGGTTGGGAACCACTGGGTTAGGGTATTACATGACTGACTGCTCTGGGTCATAAGTACATGAATGTTGTTGTTATTGTTGTGGTGGTCATGTGCCTTCAAATTGTGGCTCCGACCTGTTGTGACCCTCTGGTGAAACCTATCATGGGGTTTTCTTGCCAATATTTATTCAAAGGGAGTTTGCCTTTGCCTCTTATGAAGTCATGCAGATAAAGAACTTAGGTTTCTTACAACTGTGTACACACACATGTCTACAAGCTGGCTTTTCTCAATCCCAATTCAACCTCCTCCTCTTTGGCCTTGTGTCCATAGTGTCTATCATGTAGGATTTGTAATATAATTGAACTGCAACTCCCAGTAGCCCTTGCAAGCATAGCAAATGATATAAAATGCTGGGAGTTGCAATCCAACCCAACAAGTTTTGGAGAACTGCATGATTTTCATCCTAGCCTTGCAGAATCATGCTGTCCTTGTTGAAATTTATCTTGGAAGCCATCTTTCTCAGAGCATCACTAAATAACTTGGGTTCTTTCACAAGCCCTGTCATTCTTGTTTAAAGCATCTAGTAACACATTTCTTGGGTCTGGCTCATACAGTTCTGGTTGCAGCCAACAACAA
The DNA here is from genome assembly GCF_019175285.1 of Sceloporus undulatus. NCBI lineage: Eukaryota > Metazoa > Chordata > Lepidosauria > Squamata > Phrynosomatidae > Sceloporus > Sceloporus undulatus. The sequence goes on along the minus strand of NC_056522.1, from coordinate 67,537,122 downwards.
TTCTGGTTACATTAGCTGCTCTTTGTAACTAATCCTATAATCTTGGGGAAAATGGACATGCAAGGGATGTCCACTGAAGATGGGATTTACTAACAAATATGCACAGGACAAGGCTGCAAGATATTTAAAAGAATCAGAATGAAATAGAATAATTAGGATAATATCACTGGTGGATTGTAGCAGTGGTGCCTAGTTCTTGAAGGTCTTGGGCCTCTCCAGTTGTCCAGCAAGTCAGTGTTGTCCACATGATGCCATGATGCTGTGTCCCAAGAGAACCTGAAGGCCACCGCTTTTTGCCTGTGTGTTTCAGGCCCAAGATTCCTATGTAACTGAGCCTTCTCAGGAATTCTCAGAAGTGTAGTAAATGACTGAGCACTAAGAAATATTAAGACAGCCATTGTTGTTTAGTCCTCCCAGAAACAATAAAGATTGCCTTCAGTTTATCCTATGGCCATTTAGAAGTAAGCTACAGTGAACATATGAAGGCACTACTCAGTGCCAGTCAGAGTTTTCATGTTTATCGATGTTTCCATGATAACAGATGAAAAAGGTAACTTGGTCTTTCCCTCCCATTCTCAGCCATAAAAATTATCTCCATTAAAAATTAATAACAACCTCCTACCTTAAAAACAGTTCCAGGGTCCTGGGAGAGGGGGCTCCTTTACACTATTTCAGTAGTACAGAGGAGCTGTAGGAACCTTTCTTCTTCATGCAATGCAGAGTAATGGGAGATGTCCACACTGGCTATATATGCCAGAATTAACCTAGTCTTCTAAAGGCTGATGAGGTCTCCTCATGTAATTCTGAGCCTTTCACTTTATCTTGTAGCATAGGAAGAGGCAGTCACTAATGACTAGCAGTCACCACCTTTTACCAACTTTTAGAATCATAGGTGGGATACAAACCGCCGCTTTGCGGCAGTCCCCCGCTGGCGCCATTTGCTCTGCGTGGGAGCCGCATCAGCCAAACTGCGCGGCTCCCGCGCGGAGCAAAAAAGAAGCTCCATTTCGGAGCTTCTTTCCACGGCGCACTGATGTCGCGAGGCGCCGCTGGCGCATTTGCGACATCATAGGCGCTGTGACACGTCTGGACGCTATGCATCCAGTACGTAAAGATGGCAGCGCCCATGTGGAAGGGGCGCCGCCATCTTGTACGTATTGTATACGTACTAGGGTTAGGGGGGTGCAGAAGCACCGCCCCTTCCTAACCCTAGTACGTATACAATACGTACTATATGGCGGTTTGTATCCCGCCATAGAATGGTAGAGTTGGAAGAGACCGCAAGGGCCATCCAGTCCAACCCCATTCTGCCATGCAGGAACTCTCAATTAAATAATCCCCGACAGACAGCCATCCACCCTCTGTTTAAAGACCTCCAAGGAAGGAGACTCCACTACACTCCAAGGAAGGAGTGTGTTCCACTGTCGAACAGCCCTAACTGTCAGGAAGTTCCTCCTAATGTTCAGGTGGAATCTCTTTTCCTGCAGCTTGCATCCATTGTTCCGGGTCCTGTTCTCTGGAGCAGCAGAAAACAAGCTTGCTCCCTCTTCAATATGACATCCCTTCAAATATTTAAACAGGGTGATCATATCATCATGATCTATGAGGAACGACTCAGGGAGCTGGCTAAACATCCCCAGCTCCCTGAGTCGTTCCTCATAGAACATGGTTTCTAGACCCTTCACCATTTTAGTTACCCTCCCTTGGACACGCTCCAGTTTCCCAACATCCTTTCTGAATTGTGGTGCCCAGAACTGGACACAATATTCCAAAGCAGAATACAGTGGCACTATTACTTCTCTTGATCTAGACACAATACTTTTATTGATGCAACCTAAAATTGCATTGGTCTTTTTAGCTGCCGCATCACACTGTTGACTCATGTTCACATTCATGTTCATGTTCATGTTCCCTTTCACATGTAGTCTCCTTAAGCCAGGTGTCACCCATCCTATATCTGTGCATTTTATTTTTCCGCCCTAAGTGCAATACCTTACATTTCTCTGTGTTGAATTTCATTTTGTTAGCTTTGGCCCAGCTTTCTAGTCTATTCAGGTCATTTTGAATCTTGATCCTGTTCTCTGGAGTATTAGCTATTCCCCCTAATTTGGTATCATCTGCAAATTTGATAAGTATGCTCCCAATTCTGTCATCCAGGTCATTGATAAAGATGTTGAATAGCACTGGGCCCAGGACAGAGCCCTGTGGGACCCCACTGGTCACTTCAGCCCCATGAAGCTATGCCTATGTAAAGACTGTATGCCATAGGCAGGCATTTATTTGGATTCTGATCGCTCATTATGTAAAGCGCTGTGTAAATTTATGGCACTATATAAATAAACTTTAATATAATAATAATAATAATAATAATAATTGAGGCTGTGCATATGATATTGTAATTTAAAGGTATAGTTTGTAATTTTGCTAGTTGTTTTAATGCCACAACTATTAGTACATCCAGTGATATGCGGGAATTATGATTAACGAGGAGTACAAAAGGCATTACTAAAGATTCAGTCTGGTGTGGTAAGGAAGGAGGAGGAGGAGGTCAACATCAGGGGCAGCAGGGGTTACCAATCATCTACACTTCCCAGAGTCCCCTAGCACTGAGCCCAGGGCAGCTAATGCGGTCTCAGAGTGGGTTTTGGGCCAGGGATTTGGGAACGAGGGACTCTCTATCTAGGCGGAGGGAAACCACGTCATCCGAGGGGGGGGGGTAAGTAGTCCCAAAGACCACCAGGGACGCCTCACTGCTCTGGAGAGCTCCATCCGCGCGAAGCAAAAGCCCCAGCGCCCACAAGGAAGGAGGCTTGGGCTGTGCGCCTGCGCAGTCGGTGACACTCCCGTGCGCATGCGCCCTGTTCTTCCTACCCAGCCGGCAAGCTCTGGGCTCTCAGAACTGTCTGGGAGAGCGAAGGGAGAGGAAGATGGCTCTCACGCGCCACGAAGGGGACAAGCAGCGGAGGGGCCTCCCGGGGGACGGTGCGTTTCCTTCCTGGGCGTGGAAGGCTTTGGATTCCTTCCCGGGTCTTGGGAGCAGGAGGAGGGACTACTGGGGGGCTTTGCTACCAATTACTGCCTCACTCTGAGGCTGAGAGAGTGTGACTGGCCTCAAGGGCGGCCTCAAGGGATGTCATATTGAGGAGGGAGCAAGCTTGTTTTCTGCTGCTCCAGAGAACAGGACCCGGAGCAATGAATGCAAGCTCCAGGAAAAGAGATTCCACCTCAACGTTAGGAGGAGCTAATGTTCCTGACAGTAAGGGCTCCCGGATCAGAGAGTGTTGGAGCCTCCTTCTTTGGAGGTCTTTAAGCAGAGGCTGGATGGCCATCTGTCAAGTATGCTTTGATTGGGAGTTCCTGCATGGCAGAATAAAGGGGTTGGACTGGGTGGCCCTTGCAGTCTCTTCCAACTCTACGATTCTATGATTCTAGGTAAGGCATTGAGAAACTTCTGCACAACCTTTGTGCAAGTCACACTCTCTCAGCCTCAGGGGAAGGCAATGGCAAACCTCTTCTGAACAAATCTTGCCAAGGAAACCCTAGGATAGGTTCACCTCATGGTCTCCATAAGTTGGAAACAACTTGATGGCGCACAACAGCGACCAGCACAACTTTGCTCTGGTGCCACAACAGACGACAGCTCCCAGAAATTCATAGCCTTGAGCCATAGCAGTTAAAGTGGTGTCAAGCCGGATTTATTTCTGTAGTGCAGATGCAGCTGTGGTTAAATTGCTGCCAAGTTGGCTTTGATTATGAATGAGACCCTTATTATTAATAGCCCCCCTCCCCCCAACTAAAGGTTTTGCAAATTCAGGTGCACGGCTTGCTTGGCAGAACCAAGTTTATAGAGTAAGAAGAATTAATTTTCCTCCCCCAGTTTATATGTTTTCGTTTCTTGTCTCGCTCTCCCATTAGTAGCTGTACCAGACTGAAAAACATGATGCAATACAGCATGCAGATTAAATAATATATGAATGAGCTGAGCTCCACGCGGAGAGTTCATTGCTTTTGTCCCTACATATTAAAAAGGCAGTATCAGCCAAAAGAATAGTACCAGCCACCGGCAACTTGATTTCCAACCTTGTGTATATTTCTGTGTCTCAGATACCTCAATATTGAGATATAGTTCTGAGATATTTCATGTTGAGATACATCAGTATGATTTCTTTTTAGTAACCCATGTGGAAAGTCTACCTCTTACTTTCGGTTTCTCAGACTGGCACATGGTTTTGTTTTTATTTATTCATTTATTTATTTTGCAGGTTTTAAAGTCTGGGGAGAATACAAGAAATCAGCTGCATTTTCAAAGAACTTTAGGTCCAGGGTGACCAAGCGCCCTCCTTTTCCAGGACAGGTCCTACATTTCCACCTTCTGTCCAGGAAGAATTTCAAAACCGCCTCCATTTTGAGCCTGACAAAGAAGCATGGATTTACATTCATATGTGTGTTTTTGAGCTGTTATTTGGGAATGTCCCACATTTTGCGGTGCCTTGTCCTCCTTTGTGGTTAGGGCATTTGGTCACCTTGGTTCACGCACAAGTATTACTCAACAGCACTGACAGACTTTTAAAAACACCATTGTTATTTGGTCTGAACATTTATAGATTATGTAAATACGTTACAAAACTTCAGATTTACCACTAAGTCCTCTTAATCTCTGCTCCTGCCATGGTGAATAAAACAAAGCAGGCTTTTTCATATTTACAGAACTTGGACACTTTTAAAAGTTATAGCAAAATTGAATATACATTTGGGCACTACACTTCATGCTGTTTGAAAGATTACTGAATAGTCCACACTGCTGAAAGCTGTACATTTACTGTGTTGTCTGTGTGAAGGATGCAAGCTGAAGGTGTGAAGGGAGAGTCTACCTTACCATAATTTTGTGTTGGCTCCAACCTATGAGCCCTGGTGGCACAGTAGTTAAATGCCTGTACTGCAGCCACTCACTCAAAACCATAAGGTTGTGAGTTCAAAAGGGCTCAAGCTTGACTCAGGCTTGCATCCTTCCGAGGAGGTCGCTGAAACGAGTACCTAGATTGTTGGGGCAATTAGCTTACAGTTGTAAACCACTTAGACACTGTTAGTTCAGTATAAAGTGGTATATAAATGAAGTTGTTTTTATTACTGTGGGGGGGAAAAGACTAATTGAAGAATACGGGCATATGTGTGCCTGCCCAAGGAATGAGGTCTGCTGTCAGAGGCTCTCATCTGTGTCTCACCTTTGAGATCAATATGCTGGGTGAGGACATGCAAGAGCAGAGTGACCAGGTGACCAGATATCTTAACGGCAAAGGAGGACAAGTCACTGCAAAATGTAGGACATTCAAGGAAAATGTAGGCCATTACCAAATAAAAGCAAAAAACACTACTACAAATATAAATTCATGCTTCTTAGTCATGCTTAGAAGGGAGGACATTTTGAAATTCCTCCTGGACAGAAGGCTGAAATGTAGGACATATCCTGGAAAAGGACGACTTCTGGTAATCTGTGTAAGGGGGCTTGCTTAGTTGTGGCAATCTAATTGTGGAATGCTTCCCCTCAGAGACCAATATTAAACCAATGTTGGCTTCATTTAGGCACCAAAGGAAGACTTTCCAGTGCACTAAAACCTTTGGTCAATAACAACAGCACTTACATTTCTGTACTGCTTATCAGTGAACCCAGCACTCCCTAAGCAGAGTTGTCAGAAGCACGTTGTGTGCTTTTCAACTTATGGCAACCATAAGGTGAACCTATCATAGGGTTTTCTTGGCAAGTTTCTTCAGAAGGGGTTTGCCATTGTCTTTTCTTGAGGCCGAGGGAGTGTGACTTGCCCAAAGTCACCTGGTGGGTTTCCATGGCAGTAAAGGGATTTGAACCCTGGTCCCCAGAGCCCTGGTGGCACAGTGGTTAAGTGCTTGTACTGCAGCCACTCACTCAAAACCATAAGGTTGCGAGTTTAATATCAGCAAAAGGGCTCAAGCTTGACTCAGGCTTGCATCCTCCTGAGGTCGCTAAAACGAGTATCCAGATTGTTGGGGGCAATTAGCGTACAGTTGTAGCCTGCTTAGACACTGTTAGTTCAGTATGAAGCGGTATATAAATGGAGCTGATTGTTTGTTTTGTTATAGTGCAACACTCGAATTACTGTGCCACGCTGGTTCTTTTGAAGTATAATAAGCTTATTAATAGGATTTACATTCAACGATAAGCCATTGTTTAGTTGCTAAATTTTATCATTATGTTGGTGATCAGGAATTTGTTGTTGTTAACTGCCATCAAGTTGATTTCAACTTATAGCGACCCTATGAATGAGAGACCTCCAATTTACTCTATAATCAATAGCCCTGCTTAGATCTTGTAAACTTAGGACCTGGGCTTCTTTGAGTATTCATCTGCAGTAAGTCTTCCTCTTTTCCTTTTGCCTTCTACCATACCAAGCATTATTGCCTTTTCAAGTGAGTCATGTCTTTATTTATTTATTTACTTCATTATTTACTTCATTTGTGTGCCACCTTTCTCCCAGAAGGAACCCAAGGTGGCTCACGTACAAAGATGTCTTCTCACGAATGTACATCAGTCTCAGTTTAATCATCTTGGCTTCCAGAGAGAGCTCAGACCTGATTTGTTCTAGGGCCCATTTATTTGTCTTTCCAGTAATCCACAGTATCCATAGAACTCTTTTCCAGCACCACATCTCAAATGCATTGATTCTTTTCCTATCAGGTTTCTTTGCTGCCAAGCTTCCCCAATCACATATGGAAATTGGAAATACAATGGCATGGACAGTCCTGATTTTGGAATTCAAAGATATATCTTCACACTTAAGGATTTTCTTTAGTCCCTTCATAATTGCTAGTCATCTTCTAATTTCTTGTCTGAAGTCTCCATATTGGTTAATGACTGAGCCAAAGTACAGGAAATGATTGATTGATTGATTGATTGAGATTTTATTTCTATACTGCCGTTCCCACGATCACGGCGGTTTACAGGCAATACAAATGCGATACAATACAGATTAAAAAACAACTTCACAATGAAAAACACCCCCAATAAAACCAGCATAACTATACATCATTAAAATCCACATAGCATCAATCAAAAATTACCAATCAATCTAAAAAATCCAATACTATACAACAGACAGTACCTAGGGGAAAAGCAGTCAGGACATGTGAGGGAAGGCTTGACAAAATAAATGAGTCTTCAGGTTCTTCTTGAACGACTCCAGGGAGGGGGCTAAGCGGAGCTCCTCAGGGAGAGCGTTCCAAGATTGCGGGGCTGCCACAGAGAATGCCCTTTGCGCCATTAGTACAAATTTTGTCTTGGGAACGCTCAAAAGATTTTTCCCCCCTGACCTGAGTGTGCGGGGCGGATTATATGGGGAGACGCAGTCCTCCAAGTACTCTGGGCCCAAGCCATTTAGGGCTTTATAGGTAACAACCAACACCTTGTAATGGGCCCGGAAGCGAATTGGCAGCCAATGCAGATCTTTCAGTATCGGTGTTATGTGGCTGGCCCTGGAACTACCAGAGACCAGCCTAGCGGCCATATTTTGAACCAACTGCAGCTTCTGAGCTTGGTACAAGGGTTGCTCCATGTAGAGCGCATTACAGAAATCAAGTCGAGAGGTTACCAGTGCATGCACCACTGTTTCAAGGTCCCCCCGGTCGAGGTAGGGACGCAGCTGGCGTATCAGCCGAAGCTGATAACAAGTGCTCCTAACTGTCGCATCCACCTGAGGGGTCAGGTGAAGCGACAAGTCAAGGAGCACCCCCAAACTGCGAACTGAGTCCTTTACGGGGAGCGTGACCCCGTTCAGGACAGGTGGACTAACCTCCTTCCCAGGACCAGGAGAACCTATCACAAGTACTTCCGTTTTCTCTGGATTCAGGCTGAGTCTGTTTTCCCTCATCCAGCCCATTACCGACTCCAGACAGGCATTGAGCGGAGAGATGTCATCCCTAGTCACTGCCTCAGTCGGAGACACAGAGAAGACTATTTGGGTGTCATCAGCGTACTGATAACACCGCGCCCCGTGTCTCCGGATGATCTCTCCTAGCGGCTTCATGTAAATGTTAAATAGCATAGGGGACAAGATCGCTCCCTGAGGGACCCCAGATGTAAGGGCCCTCTTATCGGAGCGACAGTCCCCCAGCTCCACCATCTGGAATCTACCCGAGAGGTAGGGACGGAACCACTGCAGAGCAGTGCCCCCGATACCCAACTCCCCCAGGCGATCCAGAAGGATACCATGGTCGATGGTATCGAAGGCCGCGGAGATGTCCAAGAGCACTAACAGGGACACGCTACCCCTGTCCATGCCCAGACGGAGATCATCGACTAAGGCGACCATGGCAGTGTCAACCCCATAGCCCGCCCGGAAGCCGGTTTGAAATGGGTCCAGATAATCCATATCCTCCAAGACCCTCTGCAGCTGGGAGGCAACCGCCCTCTCGATCACCTTCCCTAAAAATGGCAGCAGTGACACAGGCCGATAATTGTTTCGAATTAGGGGGTCAAGGGAGGGCTTCTTTAATAAAGGTTTTACAATGGCCGTTTTTAAATTCGATGGAAAAAGGCCCTCCCTGAATGATGTATTGATGATGCGACACAGCATTTCTGTTGTCGCCATTCCCCCTTGAACTGCCAGCCATGAAGGACAGGGATCGAGAGAGCAGGTCGTCTTCCTAACGCTGCTGAGGATCCTGTCTACATCCTTGGTACTAACAGACTCAAACTGATCCAGTATAACTGAGTCCACGGAAGCACTGGACGCCTCTACTCCTGATTCTGAACCAATAACAGCGTCAAGATCGGCCCTTAGCCGAGAGATTTTATCCGCGAAGAAGTTGTTAAACTCGTCACAGCAGGCTTTAGATGGCTCCAATAGTGGGTTCAGGGGGGGAGCCAACTGAGTGTGCTCTCTCACCACCCTGAACAGCTCTGCTGGACGCGACTCCGCGGACGCAATACGTGCAGCATAGAACGAATTCTTAGCTGCACCTATTGCCACTCCGTAGGCCTTCAAATGAGACTCTAGGAGTGTCTTGTCGGCCAAGTCCCGATGTCTCCGCCATTTGCGCTCTAGTCGTTGCGCAGCCCGCTTCCTTGCCCTGAGATCTTCCGTGTACCAGGGCTTTTTATTGGAAGCAGGCCGGAAAGGACACTTGGGAGCGATACTGTGTATAGCCCTGGAAAGATCAACATCCCAGATGTTGGTCAGGGCATCAACAGAATCGCCGTCAGTTCCAACCAAATGGCCCTCTAGGGCTTCCTGGAACCTTTCTGGTTCCATCAGCCTTCAAGGGTGGACCATTCTAATAGGTCCGCCACCCCCGGGGGGGATCTGGACAGTAGCCTTGATACTAGCCTCAACCAGAAAATGATTCGTCCATGACAGGGCAGAGATATTGGTTACCTCTGCCCACGGAGACTCCATGTCCGTACAGAAGACAACATTGAGTGTATTACCGGCACAATGCGTGGGCCCTGTGACCAATTGGGACAGGCCCATGGCAGTCATGGTAGCCATGAACTCCCGAGCTGCACCAGTTGGAACCTGACTGGCCTCGAAGGGGATGTTGAGGTCCCCCAGGACAAGAAGCCTGGGGGACTCCATCACCAGCTCCGAGACCAGCTGTGTCAGCTCGGCCAGGGAGTCTGTTAGCGCACGGGGTGGCCTGTAGACCAACAGAATCCCTAACTTGTCCCTAGCCTTCAGGGTCAGGTATATACACTCGATATAGTCTGTCTGGCGGACATGGTTCCTGGTCAAGGAAAGGGTGTTCTTGTAGATCAAGGCAACTCCCCCCCCCCCCCGCCCACTCACCCTGATCTGGTCCTTCACTGAGTACCCGGCAGGGAGGGCCTGTGCCCACACCGCTTCACTCTCAGGCCCAAGCCAGGTCTCAGTTATGCAAGCCAGGTCGCAGTTCTTATCCTCCACAAGGTCATATATTATGTGGGACTTGTTCTTAACCGACCTGGCATTGCACAGGAGCAGAGACAGGGTTTGTGGTACAGTTGGACTGACCCTCAGACCTCTTTGGTTAGGAGAGTGGATGGAAGGTGGGATAGATATTACACATCGATCCCGCCTTCCCTTATGATACAATTCCACACTCCTACCGCTATATCTCCCCTTGCCCCACACTACTCCAATGGGGGCTCCTCTTGATGCAGCCGCACCTGACAAGGTACAGGAAATCATTGACTGTCTTCATAGTCTATTTTAAAGTTACATATATAATCTGTGATCCTTATTTTTGTTTTCTTAATGTTCAACTATAAACTGTAAACTTTATAATTTCTTTACAATTTGTCAAGAATTGTTCCAGTTCTTCACTATTTTCTGCTAGTAGTATGGTGTCATCTACATATCTTAAATTCTTGATGTTCCTTCATCCAATTTTCATGCCTTCTTCCTCAGAGTCTAATCCAGTTTTGCTTATATGTTCAGCATACAAATTAAACAGACACGGTGATGAAATGCAGCCTTGCCTGACATCCCTACCAATTGGAAACCCCTCTGTTTCTCCCTATTCTGTCCTAATAGTGACCTCTTGTCCTGAGTACAGGTTACACATTAGGCTAATCAAATATTGTGGTTTCTTTAAGAGCAATCCATAGTTTTTCATAATCTACACAATTATAGATTTTATAGATTATAGCTCTGCATATCCTTCAGCCGAAATCAGTGGAGTTGTGAACACTCTCCAAAATACAGGGCCATTAAATATTTTAAAAGAACAAATTCTGCATTATTCTGCTTTATATCTATACCTATACCTATAGATATAGCTATTCCAGATAGTCTTTGAAAAGGATGAACCAATGATATGTGTTGGAATCAGTCCCAGGGACATCTGATGCCATCTATCCAGGTGATTACTCAGCCCATTTGGGACATTGCCCTATATACTCAATTATAAATTGAACAATTTATGCCCCAAAATTGACCCTAAAATCCAGGGTTGACTTATGTACAGGTCAATACAGTTATACTGCTGAGAAAGGTCCTAAAAAAAGCAGCCCCAATGTCCCAATTTCAGTTCCTCGGCAGTGATTTCTGAAAGACCTGCCAAAGCAGGAGTGTGTGTGTGTGTGGTGATTCTCTTCCCAATCTGATGTTAGAACCTTCTCTCCCCATCCTCCTCCTCTGGATCTCTCTGACCACCAAACATCCCGTTTTCCTCCATTTCCTTCTTCTCAATTCGATTCGTTAAAACATTCTCATCCCCTAAGGTTTTCCTTCAATTTATCCACGGTTCATTTCAAAATCCATGTTTTTGGCTCCCAACATGACTTATATATGAGATTGACTAGTACACAAGTATATATGTATTTTGATCATTTATACATTATTTTACAATTATTCTCTCTAGTATTTAGACTAAGATTGTAGGGCTAGAATCTTCATTCAGACCAAAAGGCAAAAGGGATTTCAATTTTAGAATCCATTCAACATCTTTTTTTTCTTCAAAATATATTGTTATTATAAATTCTTTTTATTTCCCCAAAGTGGAAATTTGATAAAGAATATTAGATTTCTTCAAAATGGCCAACTAGAGGAGCCCCCGCCCTTCTATTCTTCAAATTGGAGAGACTTTTTCTATTCTTTACTTTATGAGTCTCAAAATCCTTCTCACATAGTTTCTTGCACGGGCATTTAATAACTTAAATCATACAGCTAGTATTGCATGTACCAAGATGAGATAATTTGTATTGTTGGTCAAAACAATTTATACATTCTGTTATTTTAGTTGCATAGATGCAATATGTATAATGGCCACCTGGATGGTGCCCTATTGGTTTAGGCATAGCCATCATAATATTGTCAGTTGCTTATTTTAAAACTTTGCAATCAACATGCATTACTAAGCTCCTGATATTTCTTGTTCTTTTGAATGAAACCATTTTTTTCCTTCGGATCCTGGGATATTATCAAATATTTTCTCACAGATAGTAATCTGTGAATATGGATTATCCTCTTGCATTTGGCTTTTTGAAAGATTCTTTGTGATAATATCTGGTACTCACATTTCTCGGTTAAGCCCATTCTAGGTCTTTGCATAGAAGACTACATTGAAAACAGAGCCAATATGAGTTGTTGCATAGAATTATAGGTGCTATGGTCTGTGTCACGTCATACTTTTCCTTTTAGAGGACAGCTTCTGCACCAGGTACTGACAAAGCCCTTGTATAGATAGATGTTTCTTCATCCTCTTGGTGAGCACAGAAAACTGCCTCATAACCTTGTTATCTTTAAAGGATTTCAAAACAGTATGTTCTCATTTGACTATAGAACTAGAACTTTGAGCACTTCTTTGAAGATTACATTTTAAGTAAACTTTAAGTCTTAATAAAATTGGTTAGACTTGAGAGTAAGCATTGTTAAAATGGGGCTATCAGTTGATTGCTTTTATATGGCAGCCATCTCGGTACCACCATTGTCTCATTAGGAAAGACTGGTAAAAGAATATGCTTGTGTGTAGATATGTATGGGAGGTGTGTGGATAGAAAATGTAACTCTGGTCCAAAACATGCTGCAGAAATAATCCAGTTTGAGACCACTTTAACTGCCCTGGCTCAGTGCTAGGGAATTGTTTATTGTGGGACCAGAGCTCTCTAACAAAGGAGACTAAATGTCGTACATAACTACAATTCCCAGAATTCCTTAGCATTGAGCTGGCAGGTAAAGCAGTCTCATACTGGATTAGATCTGCAGTGTGTTTCAGACCTCTGTTTGCAGTTGTCAGTTTCTGCAGTTATAGCAGAAACCTTGAACCTAAAGAAACTTTAGCCTATCTGCATTCTTTTAAACTTAGCTAGATTTGCTTCGTTTGAACTGCTTTACCAAATTACTTGTCCTTTATGGGCAATCTTAGCTTCAGATTTTTTAGCTAATATTTGAGAGGCTTTATTTGCCAACTGAAATGCACAGTATACTTGTTGCAAGCTTTCGAAGCTCCATGGGCTTCTTCATCAGGCAAGATGTTACAAACCAAACAGGTGGGGAAAAACAATTGGAAATGTTAGTTAGATGCCTGCATGTTGTTTCAGTCCTTTGTAAAGATGTTATGATGGGGAGGATATCTTTTGCAGGCAGGCTCCTCCTCCTTCTGGCCATGCGGCAATAAGGAGATTTTCAAAGTCCAGGAAATTTAGTCTATCTGCGTCTCAATAGGGACCACTCTTTTGCAATCCACTATGTCTCCATTACAGTGAGGTCACAGGCATCTTTGTAGGCAGAGAAAAAGAGTCCTGTAACCTCACTGGAATGGAGACATACTGAATTACAAAAGAGGGGTCCCTGTATAGATGGAAACAACATGCAGGCATCTAACATCTCCAATTGTTTTAAAACTGTCCCCCTCTGCTGATTTTATAAGACAGGAAGGGCATGGATCTAGTATGTATGTGGTGGGTCTCACTTCTCCAAGGATCCTGCCACATCCTCATGCTGCACAATCTGAAACCTATTAAATAACATAGGACCGTGATGGCAAGCCTATGCCACGTGTGCCGGAATTGGCACTCTGGGCTGTTTTGCCAGGCACGGGCACCGGGGGAAGCGTGTGCCTGTTGCTCCTTCTCCCTGCCATTTTCGGACCTCCCGCTGTCTCTCGAAGATAGCGGGAAGGCAGAAAATGGCGCTGGAGAGAAGGAGCCAGAGGCACGCTTGTCTGGCTCCTTCTCCCAGCCTTTCTCCAGCCTTCAGTTGCCTATTGGAGACAACTGGAGGCTGGGAAAGGGTCGGGGGGGGGAGGCGGAGTGACCGGCGTGTGCCAGTTGCTCCTCCCCAGAGACCTTTCCCAGCCTCCAACTGTCTCCAGAAAGACAGCTGGGGGCAGGAAAAGGCCCCTGAGGAGGAGCAGTGGCGGCGAGCCGTGTCATGGGCTCTGTCGTGGCCCTTGCAGCCCCAGACCTCCCTCCAGAGAGATCTGGGGCTGCAAAGGCCGTGGAGGAGCCCAGGAGGCGGTGTGTCGGGTCCTGGGCTCCGTCACGGCCCTTGCAGCCCCAGACCTCCCTCCGGAGAGAGAGATCTGGGGCTGCAAAGGCCGTGAAAGTGCCCAGAACGGCGGCGTGCCATGTCCTGGGCTCCGTCGCGGCCCTTACAGCCCCAGACCTACCTCCGGAAAGAGAGATCTGGGGCTGCAAAGGCTGTGGAAGAGCTCAGGACGGCAGCATGCCAGGTCCTGGCCTCCGTCCCAGCCCTTGCAGCCCCAGACCTCCCTCTGGAGAGAGAGATCTGGGGCTGCGAAAGAGCCCAGGATGGCGGTGTGCCACATCCTGGGCTCCATCACGGCCCTTGCGCCCCAGACCTCCCTCCGGAGAGAGGATCTGGGGCTGCAAGGATGTGGAGGGCACAGGACCGCGGTGTGCTGGGTCCTGGCTTCCTCGCAGCCCTTGCAGCCCCAGACCTCCCTCTGGAGAGAAGATCTGGGGCTGCAAAGGCCGTGACGAGCCCAGGACACGGCGTGCCATGCCCCTTCCTTCGGCCTCCCTTCCCTTCAGCCGAACGGGCCCCTTGGTGCCGTTTGACCAAAGGAAGGGGCCGAGGGAAGGGCCGGGATGGGTGCCCAAGCCCTTCCCCTCGGCTTCCCTTTCCTTCGGCCAAACGGGCCCCTTGGAACCCATTCGGCTGAAGGTGGGCTGAAGGGAAGGGCCTGGGACAGGTGCCCAAGCCCCTTCCCTTCGGCTTCCCTTCCTTCGGCTGAACGGGTCCCTTGGAGCCCATTTGGCCGAAGGAAGGAGCCAAAGGGAAGGGCCTGGATGGGTGTCCAAGCCTTCCCTTCAGCCTCCCATCCTTCGGCCGAATGGGCGCCTTGGAGCCGTTCAGCCGAAGGAAGGGGTCGAAGGGAAGGGCCTGGGACGGGTGCCCAAGCCCTTCCCTTTGGCTTCCTTTCCCTTCGGCCGAATGGGCCCCTTGGAAGCTCCACCCCCAGCATGCGCCCCCCCCGGAGGGTGGAAACTCCGCCCCGGGCACGGCGAACCAAAAAGGTTCGCCATCACTGGCATAAGACAAGTAGAGGCGGGATTATATTCACCAGACCTGTATTAGCCACAGCATCCAAATTGGAGCAGATCTGAATGATTTTATCTGTACATTGCCATGCAGATTCTACACAGCAGGTTTCCAGGTGGTCTGCTTTCTGCTCTTGTGTGGAGACAGCAAGGTGACCTAGCAACAAAAGATGAAATAGTGCTAAATAGGTGCTATTATATTTATGTGAATTCCTTCTCATGGACATTTCTTAGTCAGGCCCCGGCTAGAGTTTCAATCTGGCAGGACAAAAATGATTGTTTACAGAGTAGAAACAGTTATCCAAACCTTTTCCTTCCACTGTGGATGTTCAGTATAGCTGCCATTATGCAAACAATTTCTATATCTTCAGGATAGGGTGAGAATACGAGCTAGGAGTTCTGATGATATCTTATTTCAATACTATGCACAGTTTGTTAAAGTAGATGTATGCTGAAGAGTATGCTGGAGTGTAAATTTAACCTAACTTCGTTCCTAACACAGTTACCAAAAAAAGCCTGAAAGATGAAATTGAATCCATTTTGCAAGAGCGTATTATGGTTTTGGATGGAGGCATGGGGACCATGATCCAACAACATAACTTGACAGAAGAGGAATTCCAGGGACAAGAATTTAAAGATCATTTGAAACCGCTAAAAGGAAACAATGATCTGTTAAGCATTACTCAGCCTGATATAATCTACAAAATTCACAAGGTCAGTATATTTTTTTTTTTGTTGAAGATCCTTATTAAAGGAATGTATTGATTCTTCTGGAATATATATGACAACTTTTAAGATCAATCATCATGGATACCTTTGTCCAAAAACTTCTGCAGATCAAGGTGTGTATAAGAATCATGAATCTCTTACATCTTTTGAATTATGTTATTAGAGAAGATACCATATATACTTGACTTTGGAGGTATGCTGTTTAAATTATGCATGCATCCTAAGAGGTCAGAAGCTGCACCAAAGCCATGCTCCAGTCCTAAGGACTGGAGCACAGCTTTGGTGTGGCTTTTGGCTTCTTAAGATGTGTGTGTCATTTAAACACCATACGTCTAAAGTGACCCGAAGCAGCTTTATTTTGGCCTGTCTGTACGGGCCTTATGTCAACCTCAGGTCGAAGGCAGGTTTTAGGACCAAAATTATGGATTTTGATATGACCCATGGTTAAATCGAGGGTAAAAATGGCAACTGTTTTGGCAGTGATTACAGCCTTTAACTTGAATGTGATAACGTTGCCTTATTTTCACCCAGAAAACCTGACAAACATAATCAGATGTCTTATTCAGATCCTTCAGAGCCCATTTCCTCTCAGTGCTCCTTTGAGGGGAAGCACCAAAGAGTCACCACTGTCACAATTTTTTTACTCTGGCATTCAAAAAGGCCAGAAGCTGTACCATGGCAGGGAGAGTAGAGTGGGTTCTGTGCTTCTTTTAGGTTCTCCCTTGACAGATATTACCTCTCACCTTTTGCAACTCTACTCAGAGAAGGGGATGGCTTCTTTCTTTAACAAGAGTTAAAATACAGTGCTTGTAGTGATCCTTGGATAAATCCACCAAGGCTTTTTGGGTCAATTTTTTGATTAAAATTTCTAGACTTATATGTGAGTACTGTATATACAGCATGTAAGTTGTTTCTGTTCACCTCCTATTGAAATGAACTGGGAAACTTTTATTAGTTTATAAGGGGCTGGATTATGCCCATGTTCTTTACAATTTTGTTTTGTTAATACTTGGATGGCATTTGGATTAGTTGGTCTGTTGGTCTTTTATCCATATTAGCTATCTTGAGTGTTTAGAAAATAATAAATAAAAATAAAAAAGAAAATATAAAGAATTAAAAGAAGATTAAAAATTTCAAAATCATGGTTTCATCCAATGTGTAAGAAACCTGTGACCCTCCAGAAGTGCAGCACCCATCACAACTGGGCATGCTATCTGAAGGTTATGGGAATTACTGCCCAACAACATCTAGAGGGCCACACATTCCCCATGCTTACTGTAAGGATATAACAGGGTTATACAGTGCTCAATTTTAAGACAGGTAGTCTGACTCAAACTTCCATTCCATTTGCTGTGTCAGTGCTGAAGGGCATGGAGGGATGGGAAAGATAATAAGGTGCCCCCTCCTCCAGCCATGGCTTGACCAATACTATTGCAGACTGGCTGGAAGTCTGAATGAGAGCCTACTTGGTTTTGTGGAGATATGCTTTATTGTAGATTTCACTTCTAAACATTCAGTGTCTTATTTCTTTTGAAACATTGATGTTTAAAGCATGATTTGGTCTTTTTTCTTTGTTCTCTGTATTAGTGTGCTTTATTCTTCCAGATAATGTAAAAGTGTCCTTGGAAGCCTAAGACTGCAGCCATTGTTTTCCTATTCCTCTCTTGGTGACTTTGTGGTTAAATCAAATGGAACAGTCTCTGGGCATGATATAGTATGCTTCTGGGTACAACTTGGAAATAATGCATAACAAATAATGGTGTTGCCTGTAATATCTTTGGGTTAATGAGAACATAATGGTATTCTTTCTGCAAAATAATGATATATATGGTTACATTGATTCTGTTGGTGCAATAAGTAATCTTTACTTCTAAAATATTGGGCATTAATGTGGTTCTTAGCCATTTTTCTCCACCTCTCATTTTTAAAGTGTATTTTTTAAAAAAATAATTATTATAAAGTAATGAAAATGTTACATGTTAATAATGCATTACTAATATATTGATCTTAAAGTAACATGTAATGATAACACACTGCTTTGGAAAAGGTAATGGGTAATGCTGTTTGTGTTACTTTTAAAAAATATAGCATTCTGAGCTCTGTCCCTGAGCACTTAGCCTGTTTGTAAAATAATTTTTTAAATTTTCAACTGAGCTGAAGAAAAACAGCACCACAGGGCCCACATGTTTGGACCTCTAGGGATGCCCATCTAAGTCTAGAGTTTCCCAGAGATCCAAGTGTATTGCTTAATAATTTGTGGTTCCTCCGACTCCTTGGAGGAAGGCATGGGGGGAGGAAGGGTGGATGTCATCTGAGTTCTTGGAGGATTTGGAAGGCACAGGGGGAGGCAGGATGCCCTCCGAGTCCTCCATGGACTTGGGAGAAGCTGCCCTTTTGGCCCCACCTCCATAAGTCCCACCCCCTGGAAGGCCTGCTCCCTGCATCAGGTGACATCTGAGCTGGTAATGCCACTGCCATTGACAGCCAAAAAGACAGCCAAATGTTTCATAGAACAGATCAAGCCGGAAATCTCTCTGGAAGCTAAGATAATTAAGGTGATGCTGTTATACTTTGTCCATATCATGAGAAGGCATGACTTATTAGAAAAGACAATAAAACTAGAATAGGTTGAGGGAAGTAGAACAAGAGGAAGACCACATGCCAGAAGGATAGACTTGATCAGAAAGGTCGGGGGCCTGGATTTGCAGGACAGTGGAAGACAGTTCTGGGAGGGTTGCTATTTCCTCAGATGACAGGATTAAAATTAAAAATGACCTTGACATATTAGAGAACTGAGCTAAAGATAACAAGATGAATTTCAACAGGGAGAAATGTAACATACTATACTTGGGCAGAAAAAATGAAATGCACAGATATAGGATGGGAGACACCTGGTTGTACAAAGCGCTGTGTAAATTTACAGCGCTTTATAAATAAAGGTTAATAATAATAATAATAATAATAATAATTGTACAACAATTCATGTGCAAGGGAACATGATTTTTGGTTGCATCAACAGGAGTTTAGTGTCTAGACCAAGGGAAGTGATAGTACCACTGTGTTCTGCTTTGGACAGGCCTCACCTCAAATATTGTGTCCAGCTCTGGGCACCTCAATTCAAGAAGGATGTTGACAAACTGGAGTGTATCCAGGGGAGGGTGACTAAAATGCTGAAAGGTCTGGAAGCCATGACTTATAAGGAGCAGCTTAGGGAGCTGGGAATGTTTAGCCTGATGAAATGAAGGTTAAAAGGGGACATGATAGTCATGCTTAAATATTTGACAGGATGTCATATCAAAGAGGGAAGAGTCGTATTTTCCATGGCTCCAGAAACGAGGACAAGGAGCAGTGGGTTCAAACTACAGGAAAAGAGATTCCACCTAAATCTCAGGAGGAACTTCCTGACGGTCAGAGCTGTCCAACAGGGTGATGGAGTCTCCTTTGGAGGCCTTTAAACAGAGGCTGGATGGCCATCTGTTGGGGGTGCTTTGATTGTGAGTTCTCCCAGTATCTTAGTCCAAATTTAGATTTATGCCGATTGGTTACCTCTTATGTTCTCCTTCTTTGAGTGATGTCTAACTGGCTATCCTTGTGTAATTTTATACTCCTGATTCCCAGTTTGTGTTGAAGGGTTTTTGTTTTGTTTTTTGCATTGGTAGAAGATGCTTGTTTAAATATTAAAATGCATGGGATACTTTTGCAACAAGAGATATTTCCAGTCACCCAAATGATCATACAGTAGAAGTTTGCCCTTAGTTTTTAGAGTGTTTCCAAGAGAACACTGTTATCATCAGTTAGTTTCTTTGAAAATCTAAGTTGCATATTTTTCACTGGCAACATTCTGATTAAAATATAATTGGCTGTAATTACCCTTATCCTCATTTATTTTCTTTATTTCAATGAATGAAATCCCAAGGGTTTAAAGTAAACAGTACAGCCATGTTAATGCTTTATAAAGTCATATCAGTTCTTCCACATCTGTGGGGAAACATACATTTCTTTAAGAAACTGAGGTGTGTTCATTTGGAAGAACAGCATGAGTATCAAAGTAGAATTACTGCTATTGCCACTTTCAATTATAATTTAATTACATAATATATGGTAGATTTTCCTTCCCTGCTGTTCAAATAATGAAAAGGCACTAGATGAATTTGCAGATGGTAGGACTTTTGAAGATTTCCGTCTAATCTCTTAAGATTAATAGCAGAATTAAAGTGATTAGAGAGTCCAATTTTACACCTGGTTACTTATCAGCAGTGGTAGAGAAGCTGTTAAATGTGTATATAGGCCATTCAAGGAGCTCTTGAGGCATTATTGCAAACATATGGACACCATCACTTTGGATTTATTCAAGCTCATATATACTCATAGATCGCATTACTGAATACTAGTCTCTACAGAATTTGTTGTTGTGTGCCTTCAAATCATTTCCTACCTATGTCTACCATAAGATCATGGTGTTTTCTTAGCAAAGATTTGTTCAGAGAGGGTTTGCCTTTGCTTTTCTCTGCAACTGAAGAGTGTGTGGTTTGCCCAAGGCTCAGCCATTTCCATGGCTGAGCAGGGATTTGAATCCTGGTCTCCAGAGTCATAGTGCAGTGTTCAAACCACTACACCATGCTGGCTCTCTCTTTTACAGAATGGTCATGTTTCATTACCAGTGAACCTTGTATTTTCATTTTATAACTTTTTAAAAGATTGATGTTCTACTTTTGTTTTATAACATGCATGACAGTGTAACTTACATGAAGGTCACTGAAGTCAAGGTTATAATGTGAGGGTCTATGGTTAAAGTAGTCAGGAGCATACAGATATGGAGGGGCCATAAACATAATAGGGCTCCTCAGCTTACAGCAGGGATGAAGTTCCTGTGCATCTCCAGATCTTGTTGGGACTCCAGTCCTTATCAGCTTTAGCCACCACAGGCAAAAGTCAAGGATAATGAGGGCATTAGCTCAACAACTGCAGGGCCATAGTTTCCTTACTGTTGATTTAAGTTATTAACAGAGAATGTCATCTATATTGAGAGACTACTTACTTTTCAGTTTTCTTTCAGAATGAACCAGAACTGAAATCATCCTTTAGAAAGTTCTAGAAATAATCTGATAAATAGGATTTAAATTTTCTCATTTGTGATGCTGAATGTATAGTTTTTATTAATTATGTATTATAGAATATTGTGTTAAGTAGGCTTTCTATAAAAGTGCGTATGCTCGAACCCCATTGGATATAATGGGGCTCGTGCTCGCTGCACGGTTGTGTGTGGGCACATGGGCGCCATTCTCCCTTTTGCCGGGCCTTCAGCATAAGCTGAAAGCTGCCTATAATGAGCCTGCGTATGGCGCGGGCTCATTGTATGTGTATATTATATTTGTTATTGTGTACATTAGATTATAGGTGATTAAAAAATAAACCATCAATACTTCTTACATGTTTTTCCTGGATACCAGAAGGATGCAGTTAATCACTAAATGTACATTCAGTATGTATTGAAACGATTAACAAATAGAACTGAAAAATATAGCATAAGTAAAATGTTTCCGTTTCCTTCTCCTTCAGCTCCTAAAGATGAAAAACATTCCTATATTATATTATACTGTATTATATTATATTACTTTAAAACAGAATGTTTGAGTTCTGCTGAAACCAGAAATCCTAATAAGGTTATCATGGTTTTTAAAAAAATGTTACATAGTAATTTTTTCAGGATACAGAAACTCAAATTGTAAAGATACTTTTTATATTTCTTCCACACCCACCTTGATAAAAGCCTTATTTGCTATCTTTTTCTTCCAGGAATACTTGATGTCTGGTGCTGATATCATAGAGACAAACACCTTCAGCAGCACTAGAGTAGCCCAAGCTGACTATGGCCTTGAACAGCTGGTAAGTATGTTGGTTGGGTTTTCCATCAGTAAGATCGGCTTGATTCTGAACTCCCCCACTATCTATATTAAAGTTTGCATTGGTAAAGACCTTGCTATCCTTCGCTTTCCCTTTGTTGTTTCCCCTTACTGTAGGTGACATAACTGTCCATTTGCTTACATTATTTTCTTTAGTGCCATGTATGTGGATGACAAATGCAGGAGTAGCTATTTTGACCATAAGCTAAATTCCAAAATCCATATTAATACCTTTCAACAGTCCACTAAAAAGGCATTCTGTGTTCTGTGCAAGCTTTTGAAATCAGATGTTTCTTCATTAGGTAAAGGTGATAGAAAAGTATGAAGGGGAAAGAGGAAATTGACATTATTTAAATCTCATAGGCTGTAACTTGTCTCAAGGCCTAATACAGACTACATGGCTCATAACATCACACTGTTCCTCAACTTTTCCCCTGCATGTGTATTTAGGGTACTGCATATAAAAATTTCTGAGAGAGCTTGTTTCAGCTAAAAGATTATCTGAGCTTTGCAAAGAAGGATTAAATGACTAGGAGAGACAAGGATTAACAGTCACAATGCTCAACTGTTTAATCATAGCTAGCTCACAAAGACTGCAGTTGTTCACTTCTATGAGGCAGAAAGTAGAGCTTGTATCTAGTGATAGTGAGGTAGTCTACCTCATCTCATAGAAGTGTTTTCATTGGGTCAAAAGATAAATAACACAAAGAAATAAGCATCTCTGGATCTATGCCTATTTACAAGGCTGGATTATGACCTGTAGCCCATTATCTTAACATATACTCTGTACCAAAGTCAATACAATATCATTCCCAGCTTGACTGTCCATCAGAGGAATCTAATTCTATGAGAAGGAGTTTAGTTATTACTTTTGATACAGTAGATCAGAGTAACTGTGGAAGAGTAGGGGTCCACGGTAGCCCCCCCCCAGGAGATCTTGGAGAGCTGCACCCGCTCCACAAACAAACAAACCCCCATACCTCCTAGGGGACAATGGGGCATTTTCATCAGGCCTTTTCTTAACAATTTGCTGTATCGAAAGTAATAACAAAATTGCTATTCGTACAATTAGGTTCCTTTAACACAGTGGTCCCCGTTTTTGGGGGATGAGAACTCTAGTGCTTTCCCTCTACTTATTTCTTGATTATAGGTCTACTGTTTGACAGTGACATCTATCTCAGATATACCCAGCTTGCCACCACCACCTTGTCTGCTTCAGTCATTCATGTGCAAGTACAGCAGTGGCAGTGGCCCAGGTATGCTTTCCCCCTTTTTGGCCTTATAGCAAAAGAAAGGCTGGCTGGCTGGCTGCTTGGTTGCTGCTCCCAGGGTGATTGGATGCAAAGGGAGCAGTGACTGAGCAGTGACTGAGGAGCCTCTCGCCTATTTCACTCTTTGCTGCAAGACTGACATGGACAAGAGGCTTCTCAGTTGCTTCTTAGGTGGCTGCTTGATTGCTGCTCCCCAGGTGGCTTGAGTGCAAAGGGAGAAGCTTCTCCCTATTGAGGAAGGATTCTCAATACTTTGCTGGGGCAGAGAGAGGCACAGTTGGCTTCCTTCATTTCTCCCCAGTGAGGAAGGACCCTCAATCTGAGAGAGGTGAGATAGGCAAAGGACACTTTTGGAGTATCTCCCCAGATACTCCTTCCCCTCCTTTACCAGAGACATGCCTTCCCCATACAGATTCAAGCTGACCCCCCTTAAAAATGGCTTCTTCTGCTACCTCTTTGGTTGGCCTGTTCAATGAAGGAAAGCAGGAGCAGCAGTGAAGTTCCAACCTGCCAGGCAAATCCCGGCAAAGCTCACAAAGCTTAAGCAGGATCTCTGCCACTTCTTCCCACCACCTTGTACTCTAGCTCAACATCCTAAGGCTGCTGGTTCCCCTTGCCTTTCTTGCATGCCAGTATTTGGATCGAAGGATCCCCTGCTGCTCCCCTTTCCCTTTTAAATTGGAGGAGAGAATTTATGTGGACTTTTTAACTGATGGTGATTTTAATTTTCAGGTTCCTTGAAATAAATGGCATGACTGGTAGTTCCTGCATGTGGACATAACATTAAACTGTGGTTTAATACTGCACGAACAGGCTTAAGCTTTCATTTCCATTTTTACCAAGCTGAGATCTCTTACTATGTCAAGACAGGGTTTTCTACAAGTCTGGGAAGGTGCATATAACAGGAATTAATGACAAAACAGAGTATCTAGATTTCTATGTTGGACCTGTAACATCTGATGGGTATTCATGTTGGAAGCAGATGTCATATGCTTGGGTTCTTGGCCAGTAATAGTTTCTGCATTACTGCAGACTAGCAGATTATAGCCCTAAGGCCATTTTTCTGCTCCCACTTCTTTCTTTAGTTTTAATTAAAAAGTCCTGCATAGTGTATTTTGCTGAAAAGGCACTTTTTATGCAAAACATTTTTGTCACAAAACCACAGTCCTGCCCATGAATTTGTCATAAAACAATCCCAAATAGCAAGAAAATAAATTAAATAAATCTCATCAGCAGTTGACCATTCTCTTGATGTAGGTTATTGATGTGGTGTGTCATTGTATGTTGTTGTGGATAAAGAGAATAAGTGCCTATTTCTCACATCCCTAATGTGTTGATAACTGATTGGCTACAGAAGATCTCAGGACTTCTATTATTCAATTAGTGGTATTGTCTTAATTGAATTAGGACGTGGGAAGGTTTAGCTTTTATTTCTTCTAGGAGTTTCTAGACCAGAACAGATATTCTAGAGGGCTGGGACACATTCTCGTGTCACCAGAGTGTTCTTATGGGATCCATAAAATGCATCCCGGACTCATTTTAAACCTCACCAATTGCCTTTCCCAAACTAAATGTAGATTAACTGCTGGTTTTATGCTTTGTATTGTGTTTTTAATATGTTATACTGTTATACTGTTTAATACTGTCTTAAGGGGGGGAGGGATAAAGTGTTTTTAATTGTCATATTTTATATTTTACTGTTGTTAACCGCCCGGATTGGTTTGCCAGAGGGCGGTATACAAATAAATATTATTATTATTATTATTATTATTATTATTATTATTATTATTATTATTATTTAGAGCCAAGGTGGTAGTATGAAAACCTAAATAGAAGTAAACTGGTGTTTTTGGGCAACAAAGCCTAAGTACCCTAGCAACCTCTGCCCTTAACCTGCAGTCAGAACAGGGTAGTTCACCCTGGAAGATAACCTGGGTTCTTCTGTCTTGTTTTTCATATTCCAATTTACATACTTGTCCACCTCCTAGGCTTATAGGTTGAATAAATTATCAGCACAAGTAGCTAGAAGAGCAGCCGTTGATGTTACTGCTGAAACAGGTAAGTAGTTTTCTTTTCTTACAACACTGTGCTTGGATTGCAGGTTACTATGAGTCACTTTTGTTTACCAGGTTGTTATTTAAAATACATGATTACTAGAGATGCCCTTCAGTAAAATCAATTTTAAACTCAGTGCAGCATGCACACTTGTTTTTAAAATTTATTTATACCAAATTGGATAAAATGCAGCTAAACAGGTTGGTTTTCAGATTCTGATGTTTGAAGATATCTAGTGTTTGAAGCAATTAGAGGATATAAAATTTCAACATTCCATCAGAAAAAAAAAAACATAATTTGGTTTCAAACATGATTTGTGGTCTCTCAGTAGCTTTGAAGATGTGCAGCGATCTCAAAATAAAAGGGACTAGTAATTGCTAAGGACAGGTCTCTTCCATCTTTTTCCCACATTGCAGTTTAGGGCATAATAGCATTTTCAAAAAGCAAACTGGCTTCAGTCTTTTCAAGGTTGTTATACCCTTTGATCGTGTCATATCCATCCAGCTTTCCAGATTAGATTTTCTGTTCTTACTAGATGTCTTCAAGTAAGAATTCCTAATTTTTAAGTATATAAAATGAAGGCTTCCTGCTCTTGTACACCCTTCAGGCTTCTCAGATTGCAGTTCTCTAGTGAGAACAGAAGTCACGACTGCTAGAATATTTTTGTCATGTTAGATTCTAGACCCATTAATACTGGCTCCTCTTGGCAAGTTCCTTTAGCCTGTTTCCTGCTGTTTCTAGGCTCCATAGATTGTTTTGCCCAGTCCTGTATTCTTGACCTCATTTTATTCAACTAATTTTTTTGTTTGTCTTTGTGTCTTCACTGTTCATTATTTCATGAAATCGTTACTTTCACCTCCTATTATTTCCTCATTTTCCAGCTTTTTGAGCCCTCACTTTCTCCCTTTTTTAATTACTAAATATCTAACCAGGCTGTCATCCTGAAAGATTCCAGGACAGTATCCAATGAACGAATGAGTGACAACTATATTAAAAAAAAACAGCTTTACACATTAAGCCTCATATAACAGAGAACCACAAACATGTCAAGTAAAATAGAATTAATAAAATAAATTTGAATACCTGATCAAATGAACATGCCTTGACCTGGATATAAAAGAGATTGTGATTTTCTTAGAGGATTATTCCTAAACCAGGACGCCACCACTGAAAAGTCTTTCTTTCTTTCTTTCTTTCTTTCTTTCTTTCTTTCTTTCTTTCTTTCGATACATACCATACCTTATTGAATGAGGTTTTATTCTGAAGATGTATTTCCTTTAATTACCCAGTCTGTTGACTTGCCTGTCTAGCATTCATTTCTCCTTTCCTTCTTCTGTAAGCAGTAATATTCTCCCTACTCTCAAACATTGGGAAGTTTATTCCCTTCTTGAATTCTGCTCTTGCTGTCATTTCTTCTCTGACCCACAGCTTGCTCCCTAGTGACCATTTGTTCTGTTTTTTTTTTCCCAGAGGGGTTGTCTGCATGGGCCAAAAGCCAGGTGCTCCCCCTGACCTCACTTCCTCCAGTGCAGATGATGCAGGCCCAAACCCCAGGGACAGGATCAGGCCCGATCCTGGTAGACTGGACACAGATCCAGTGGATCTGACCCAGTCTTAGGGTAAACATCCTTTACCACAGGTCCGTTTGACTCATGGTCTTCCATGGAACTTCCTAGAAACTCCACATCAAACCATGGCTGTTTATGTGGCCCCCTGTGGACCTTACCTTACCTTCCCATGCTGTCCTTGATACTGAGAAGTCCTTCCACCGTCACTGGGTCTGATGTGAAAGCAAGGCCACATGGGTGCTTCAGACCCAGCAATTGGGGGGGGGGGAGTTTCCTTAGTACCAGTGATAGTGAGGAATACTAAGGGTCCTGGGCCAGTAGTGGGTCCTGGACTGGTGCAGGGATGCACCAACCTGGGTACTGATCTGGCTGAGCACCAGGGCCAAAATAACACTATCCTGGCCTGTCTGCTCAGCCTCTTAGACAAATATCTGTTTTATAGTTTTCCTTCAGCCACTTTGTAGGGACCAGTTCCCTGTTCTCATTCATATTTCTTGTGATGTTTTAATCCTGTGATTCAAAGTTTGCCATATGAATGCTGTGTTTTTATGCCTCTTCTTTGTTAAGGACATAAAAGATATGTTGCTGGGGCAATGGGTCCCACAAACAAGACCCTTTCTGTTTCTCCTTCAGTGGAAAAGCCAGATTATAGGAATGTTAGTAAGTATTGCTACTTACTTTTTGTTTAAATAGTGTATAAAGATACTTGTTTTTGATGCTTTTGTTGTCCTGATTCTGCAGTATAAACTAAAATGCTTCTATAATCTGCAGTTGATGTGTTTAAAGAGATCCATTTTGAAATCAGTTTCATATTTCTTCTGCAGTCAGTAAATTCATTAATCACGATTTTGAGGCATTTGTGGTATCTGTTGGGTTATTGTTGGTCTTTGCCTTCAGATTATTTCCAAATTATGACGACCCAAGGTGATCATATCTCTGGGTTTTCTTGGCAAAATTTGTTGGTTATGGACCTGCCATTGACTTCATTTGAAGTTGGGAAAATATAATGTGCCCAAACCCAGTGGATTTCCATGGCTGGGTGGGTTTGAACCATGGTCTCACGGAGTCCTAGTCCAACACTCAGACCACTACACCACACTGGTGGCCAGCCAAATCTGTTGTGTAGCCAAGCAAATTACATGCAGGTCTAGAACATTAGTACCCAAACCCAGCCCACTAGATGTTGTTAGACTTGAACCCTCAGAAGCTCCTGGATTCTGAGAGTTTAATCCAACATCATCTGGGGATAGCTAAACATATCCTGTCACAGTTTGCCTCAAAACAGTAGGAAATAACAGAACAAGATTACTTTACTGCCCTTACATATTTATGAAGCATGATTACCATGTTTTACATTGGAATTAGAATGAATTTTTCAATGTCATATGTGTTGTAATGAGATAATCTGTTTTGTTTGTTTTTTAATAGCTTTTGATGAGCTCGTGGAAGCTTATACAGAACAAGCCAAAGGACTTCTAGATGGTGGAGTAGATATCATGCTAGTTGAAACCGTATTTGATACAGCCAATGCAAAGGTGAGAGTTCTAAGCAAAAAAATCTTGAATATGTGTCAGAAATGTTGATAATGACTTCCTATCTCACATGTGGATTTCATGTTTAGGTGACAAGAGTCCAAAGCACATTAATTTTCTTTTATATAAGATTATAGTATGTTTTTTTTTTTTAACAACTGCATTTCAAAATGAATGTGGATGTGGGTACTGCCCTACTTGATTCCTTAATACTTTATATAGTTCTGGAGGAGGTAGAGTCAGTGTATAATTAAATTGGATAATTCCCTTGCCTTGAGAAATTTCAGGAATAAGAAAAGATAAAAAGATACAGTGATGATGATAATAACAACATGGGAACCAGGTCCAAACCTGAAGCTGTTGGCTCTGTATATATAGCACAAAGATTACATGAGGGCAAAAGAGTTTGCCCTCCCCTCCCACTGTATACTAAATATCACTGTGAGGGAGGTATTCTAGGCTAGCTGAAGCCCTGGATGTTCCTTTAGGAGCTGGGAATGCTTTGTGATATTTGTTCTGGGTGTCCACTGCCCATAACCATGACCTTTGTTTCTTGGGATTGTGAGATTTCTTGTAAGGCAGTTTGCTCCCTGTAGTTATAGAATGATATACTGGTTAGTCTTTGGTTTCTTTGTGATTCTCTGTACCTGATTTGATTTGGGGAAAACTGAGCCTCATCTAGAGAGAGTTTTGTATTGTTCTGATACTCTCCTGCTTTTTTAAAAAAAAAAACCTTTCAAGGTGAATGAAGTACTTTGAGAACTCCAAAATGTGATGAAGTTGAGACACTAATACTTTCTGACATTTTTACTGCACAGGCAGCTCTCTTTGCCCTCCAGAATTTGTTTGAGGAAGAGTATGAACCCAGACCAATATTTGTGAGTATGATAAATGAACTTTCTAGATGGATGATACTATTTTAGTTTCTGTGAGTAAGCCCTTTATCGCTTCTGTTCAGTTCATAGATGAGCAATGATGTGAATTTCCTGGAAAAAGGTGAATTAGAATATTTTCTAGAAAATATGCAGGGGTAGCTGTGTTGACCATTTACAAACTCAAACAAAAATCCACCAAACAGAGATACCTTGTACATTTCTATTGGCTAATAAAGGTATGACTGTTTGATAGAATATTTTCTGGTGCTTTAAATAATGTCGTCAGATGTAGTACATTTGGTTTAGATGCAGTGTTCAAAGACATTCAAAGCTTTATGTGGATATTATTTTATTGGGATATGTATCATAATGTAAAGAAAGTAACAAAAAATGACTACCACTGAAAGAACAATAAATATTTTTAAGGCACATCCCTAAGGAGAGCTGTGCCTGACATATCATTTACTGTATCAGCACTTCCCCCTTTTTTTGCTGAGGTAGAACTGTGATTCTTTCAGCTTCATTCAAGTATTAAATCAGTTGTGTTTCAAGTTGAGGATTCAGTACAACTAGTTCAGCACTTCATTAAAGGATGGATGTGAATCTGTGGACACAGGCAACTTACTGCATTTTGTCTTGACTCCTTGTGAAAGAGAAACAAACTTAGCAATGCATTCATTTATTAGTCCTTTCTTCTGAGCACTGCGGTTTGTGAGTGTTGCCATCCTTAGAGGAATAGTTAGAAACGATATTCTATATTTAGCCCACCTAACATGTTCAGTTGCAGTACAATAGCCCAGACAACTATGGATAAACATAGGGAGGGCAATATGTGGAAAATTTTCTGGGAAGTTTTCCCAGATCACCATATCTCTGTTCATGAACACTTTATGTTATACACTACTTAGTCCTAAATATCAGATTTCTGTTTCAAGATCCTTCTGATTTCCAAGTGCACATTATAAAGCATCACTACCATCATGTCAGCCTGAAAGAATGTACTGTTTTGAACTAGGATGGATGCTGGGCATGTAGGCCAGATCATTCTAGAAATTGTAGAACAAAGATTTTTCTAAACTAATTAAGCGATAAATGAATTTGACCAACACTGTTATTTCTGGATTGCATATCACTGCAGTCTTTCTGACTGACTAAGGGTACTCTGTTAATATAAAAGAGATGATAAAATGAAGGACACATGGAATGAAGAGCCATATGAAGATGAACCCCAAATTCTAAAAAGCGAGATGGAAACTGCAATAAGAGAAATTATAAAAAACAACCAGGAAAAGATGATATTTCAATTTAACTGCTGCAATCCACAATGACAAGAGTCAACTCTAGTGCTAAACAACATATGTCAACAGATATGGAAAACAAAACGATGGCCAACACATTGGAAATATTCAATATACATCCCCATCCACAAAAAAGGAGACACAAAAGACTGCAGCAACTATAAGACCATAGCACTAATCTCCCACGCAAGCAAAATCATGCTCAAAATTCTGCAACATAGACTCCAACCATACATGGAGAGAGAAATCCCAGAGGTGCAAGGAGGGTTCAGGAAAGGAACAGGCTATAGGGTCCACATTGCAAACATAATGGAGTGCACCAGGGAGTTCCTAAAGAAAATCAGCATGTGCTTGATAGACTACAGCGAAGCCTATGACTGCATAGACCACGAAAGGCTATAGAATGCCCTTAAAGACATAGGAGTGGCAACACATCAGGTACTGTAGTCCTGATGAGAAATCTGTACTTAGGACCAGAGGCCACTGTTGGAACAACACATGGAGAAACAGTTGGCAAAGGGATCAGATAAGGCTGCCTCTTATCAACCTACCTGTTTAGCTTATGCACAGAACATATTGTAAGGAAAGCAGGCTTGGACACAGAAAGAGGAGTGAAAATAGGAAGAAGGAATATCAACAATTTAAGATACGCAGATGACACCATAATACTAGCAGAAAACCTCAGAGTCCTGGAATGACTACTAAGGAAGATCAAGGAAGAAAGTGCAAAAGGTGGGCTTACTGTTGAACATAAAGAAAACAAAAATAATGACAATGCAGAATCTAGACAACCTAGACAATGAAGAAATAGAAATAGTAAAAGAATGTTTATACCTGGGATCAACCATTGATAGAAACAGGGACTACAGTCAGAAAATCAGAAGAAAATTACAAATGGGGAGGGTGGCTATGAATGAACTGGAAAAGATTAGTATTAAAAGATACAGTAGTAAAAAGCATTAAAATACAGTAAAATACAATGTTGTAGCAGAATTGAGCATGCAGATTATCTCTGGAAGCCTGCGTTAGGATGTAGATGAAAGCAAACTGAAGTCTGGTTTATCTCTGAAGAGGCACTTTATTTCTTAGAGTTGCTGATTAGAAAGGAACGCACTAACAATAGCTATTTCACATCCACCACAGACACAAACCCACACTGTACAGTAGAAATCTGGACTTTATATACATTTTTCCTATGTGGCCACTTTGCCTAGCCTCTTGCTGTCATCATTTCCTGTGCCACCTGAATTATTGTCCTCCTTCCAGAATGACACTGGATATTTGCATGAGCACTGCGTGCTCTCTGGCACACAATGACCTTGTACTTCCATCTGCTGATATAACCTCCATCTGCAATCAATTCCCTGGTTAACAAGCAGTACATGACCATTTGCCTCATTGTCACATCTGGACATTTTCCTTTTGGCTTTATTTACCAACATACAATACTCTATAAACCCACCCACCCACCATAACCAATAAATCAAAACAATAAACAGCAACAATAAAACAATACAATTAAAATTATTAAAACGGACAAGATAGGGTAGTCAGTGGGAGGCGACTGAGAAGCTAATTCAGGAAGGCCTGTCGGAAGAGATCAGTTTTGATCGCCTTTTTAAAGCTGTCAAGATTAGTAACACAATACAACACAATACAACTAAACACAAAAGTTATACACAAAAGTTAGAATCATACAAGCCATTGTTTTCCCTATTACCATGTATAGATGTGAGAGCTGGACAGTTGAGAAAGAAGATAAGAAGAAAATCAATTCATTTGAGATGTGGTGCTGGAGAAGAATACTGAGGATCTTGTGGACAGCCAAAAAGACAAACAAATGGGTCCTAGAGAAGATCAAGCCAAATGTTTCCCTGGAAGCCAAGATGGCAAACTCAAGGCTGTTGTATTTTGGATACATTCTGAGAAGCCATGCAACTGAGCAGAACAGTGGAGGACAGGGAGTCTTGGAGATGTCTCATCCACAGGGTCAACTTGGGTCAAAATCAACTTGAAGGCAGTTAACAACAACAACTCTGTTAATGATACTGCCAGTGTACTACATTGCACAGTTGGGCATACAGGGAGCTAGTCTGCAGTGCTCCTCCTTGGACACTTGCCAGTGGCAGTTATTGAAGTGGACATAAGACCTTATTTTTGCTGGCATTAGTTGACAACATTGGAGAGGAGAAGCTGTGATTTCACCAATTGTAGTACTTCCCCTGCTTACAAAACATATTTTATGTTTAAAATGTAGTATCTCCTGTCCCAAACCCCTGCAGGCTAAAAATTTAAATAAGGTTATTGTTCACAGTATGCAGCTCTGCATTCCCTCTGGATTCTGTGAATTTGGCCAGCTACCTTTTATGTGTATTTTTTTCAAGTATGTTCTAACCTTGCTTGACTGTTCAGTAGCCAATAAAGACCTCCTGTGGTTTATCTCAAGCATCACGTTGCCAGCTCTCCTGTATGACCCCTTGTGTAACCCTCTGCTTCTTCTAGGAGCAGCCTGCATACCTAGGGAAAGAGGCTGGCATGAAGGCTTTGTTGGTTCAGTGCAGCTGAGTTCTAGTTGTCTGGGGCTATTCCCGTTGGAGTGCATCATGCTTTGAAGGTAGCTGGCCAAGGAGGAGAATGTTGTCACTGAATGCTGTAGTGTGCTCACTGTACTCCGTGATGTGCATGCATGAAACAAGGATAGCTTGAATTGGAAACTTCTCCCTGGCTCAGTGATGTGGATGGATTAAGTATAATTAATTATGTGGAAGAAATAATGAATTCACTCTAATTTGTCCTATTTGTGATACCAAAACTACCTTATAATTTATAGGTTTTGTTCATTTGAGGCACTTCTGAGAGTTTCTGTTGAATTAGCATGTTAGAGAAGGCTTTGGCAAAAAGGGAACTTACTTTTGTCTATGTCTTCGGTTGAGCAGTATCTGATTGTAGGATGAAGTAATATTGTTGAATGACCAGAACTTTAGTTTGTGTTATGTGCTATTTGTTTCCATGGCGATCCTTTAAGATTTGGGAGACTTTTTAGTGCTGAGAGTATTACATCAGTCAGGCTCCATTTATATGCAGTGATGGAAATATAATGCCAAAGTAAAAGAAGGCATTGGAAATTGTGGTATTTAAAAGAATGTCAAAATGAAATTCTCAAAGGCCAAATTATAGACTGAAGGAGATGGAGAGGAAGAGGAGGAGGGGAAGGAGGAGTTTTTCATCCTATTATAGAATTAATGAGTGTTCCCTTTAAAAAAAAGGAAAAAATCATTTACTGGAGAGAGTGTGTGTGTGTGTTGTGTGTGTGTGTGTATGTGTTTGTATGATGATTTCTCGTGATGCGACCTCCTCTCAATGCCTTGAGATTATGTTTTATAAGAAATTGCATGTACATTTCTATACCGCATATCAGTGCACTTAAGCACTCCCTAAGCGGTTTATAATGTATAAGCTAATTAGAAGGTCCCTTATATCTGCCCAGCATCCATCCTTTATACACTTTCCCTAAATGTATCAAGGCTAGGGCCCCAAGAGTCTTCCTCTTATAAGCTTAATATCTTCGGTAATGTATTTATATGAGCCTATGTGGTTTAGAAATTACACACGCAGAGACTTCTGTTGTAACAAATAAACAATGACTTCATTGAATAACATTTAGCAAGAATGTAACATAGATAGCATAGTTCCCATGTGATATGGTTACATAATATTACAGTTGCAGGCATTTCACAGTTTCCTCTTTACAATCTCTAATACTTTCTCTCCCATTCAGTATCCTTCTCTTAACTCAATTCCTTTCAACTTTCTTCACCTCTCTTTTATATCTACTACTTCCCTGGCAGCTCCTCCCTCACAGTTGGCCTGAAACGGGATTGGCTGTCAGGAAACCAAGTCTGCCCAGTGACTCTGTCACATCTCTGTATAATGTTCAGATTCCCTAAGTGTATATTTAAATAAGTTTCCTTTTTTCACCTTGTTTTGCTTTTAGACAGATGAGAGTTAATATTTTATACATTGTGACCAGACCAATGTTGTTCACAAAGGTGGTTGCACAGAATGGTCAGCACCCTGAATGTCTCCTCTGATTGTTAATTGGGCATTGTTTGCTTCGGTTTAGCTTCTGTTGTTTGTAGACTTCTTAATTTACGATTTTTGTTTTTCCCTCTATCACCCTTGCATTCTTTAGGTGTCTGGAACTATTGTTGATAAAAGTGGACGTACCCTCTCTGGCCAGACCGGGGAAGCATTTGTTATCAGTATATCTCACAGTGAGCCTCTCTGGTGAGAGAATATGATATTCAATAGTCTGCTTATGATAAAACTGTAGCAATATGGTCTTACTGGTTTTTCTAAGATAGATTCAGAAGCATGGAGCTTTTGGTAACATTAACCATGCATTTTGCTTTGCTGTTTTTCATCCTCTACTGTAGTTATCCCAGAACTTTACATGTGCATCTTAAATTGGCAGGAAGATTAATCCAGTTGAAGCCCTTATTTATTAGTCAAATGTGTCAGTTCTTCATTTCTTTAGTTTATTTTTTTTTGGCAGTCTTCAAAAAACATCTTGCATACTTTCTCACCTGTTCCTTTTATTGCTTACATATATGTATTACATATACATGAATGTTATTCTGTTTGAATCCACTCTGTTGTTCTCCTTTGGTCTTTGCTCACAGTATAAAGACCATTAATGAGTGACCATTGAATGCCTGAGATGTATCCCAAAGGAGATGAAAACTGTTACCGTAATTTCCTTGGGATGGGAAATGTTATTTGGCAAAGATAGAAAGCCTCTGGTAATACTCTACATGAATTGATCTAATTACACCAGAGATAGGCATATCTGGGATAGGTTTGCATAATATTCTTGTGCTTGTACAGTTAGTAAAATGCTTGCACTTACAATATAAAGTGTTTCTGTTTGAAAAGTGCTTATGCTTGTAAAATGCTTATATTATTAAGAAAGATTCCTCTCGAAGCTCTATACTTGTCCCAATAGCTGCATCATTTTTCTTATCAAAAACAAAAAGGATTTGCTACTATTTGTGAATTTCGCTGTCTGGGGTAAGCCTGTGAATGGATCCCTCATGGATATGGCAGACCTACTGTATTGTATTTTTTTACCTTAACACTAAACAGTGCAGACAGCCCCTGAAACTTATTTGAAATATTAATTGTTGCTCTGGTAACTTCCATGGCATGCTATTCACCCTTTCTTGTTGTTGGTAGACTTAGTGCCATAAAAGCAGACATGGGAGGCTGCATGTTGCTCCAGGGTCACACTTAGCCTTCTTCTAAGGGCCTTTTACACTAACCAGTTTATCAATTAACTGCCATGGAGATACCCTGTGGAATCCTATGATTTTCTGTTTGTGATATTGTTGTTAACTGCTGTCATGTTGGCTTCAAGGTATGGTGACCTTATAAAGAGAGCTCTCCAAGAGACCCTCTTCTTAACAGCCCTGTTTGGATCTTGCAGATTTAAAATCTGGGGCTTCCTCGATTAAGTGAATCCACCTAGGTTTTGTTCTTCCTAGGACTACTTAAACAAATCCTCTGGTAGGCCCATTTGCCTGCTGCCAGATTCTAATGTACAGTGGGCCCTTACCTTATGTGGGGGATCTGTTCTGGAAACACCCCCCCCCCCCCCCGTGCAAGGCAAAAAATGTGTATGCTCAAGCCCCATTGAATACAATGGGGCTCATGCTTGCAGCGTGTCTGCCATTCATTCTTTTGCTGCATGGCTTCAGTATAAGCCATGTATGGTGTGACCGCATATGTCGCGGGTGCACTGTAAATGGTTTGTGGTCCATCCCTTACTTTTTGTATTCAACTACATACCAAATCAAAAAGAAACGGTATGGATTTTATAGTGTCTGCATATGTATCATGAAGTTTTGCCCTATTGCAAAACCATTTGAAATAATAATAATAATAATAATAATAATAATAATAATAATAATATTTATTTGTATCCCACCTCTCCCGGAGGATCGAGGCAGGTAACAACAGAATTCAAATAAAAATTATACAAACGAACACATAAAAATCATTTCCTCAATTCCTCAACCCTCTAACCCTTCCCTAGCCCCAATTACTACAGTATACATAAAACCATGTATTAAACAACAGCATCAGTTAAAACAATTAAAATAACAATAAAAAGCAAGCTAATTTGGGTGGGCGGATAGTCCTAGTCTGGTAGGAGGTCAGTCTGGGAAGGTCCGCCGAAAGAGTCCTGTTTTAATTGCCTTTTTGAAGGCCTCTTGAGATGTGATGTGATGGATATCCTCCGGCAGGTCATTCTAAATTTTTGGAGCGGCAGTTGAGAAGGGTCCTATGGGAAGTCGCAATCAGCCTGGTTTTATTTGGCTGCAATAGATTCTTTCCAGAGGACCTGAGTGTGCGAGAAGGATTATATGGGAGAAGGCATTCCCGCAAGTAAGCTGCACCCAAGCCATGTAGGGCTTTAAAGGTAATCACCAACACCTTGTACTATGCCTGGAAGCTGATAGGCAGCCAGTGTAGAGTTTTTAGGACAGGTGTTATTCAGACTAATCTAGATTTTTTCCGTGACCAGTCTGGCTGCCATATTTTGAACCAGTTGAAGCTGGTTCAATATACATCAAATAAATACATCTTCAGGAAGGAGAAATAGAAAAGACCTGAGGTACATGATTGTAATCATTTATTGAAATGCCTGTCTCTTATTTCTCTTAGCACTGTGGAGCTCTGGAGAGATCAAATTGATCCAGCTCCCTGCCATGCAGTTATATTCAAACAAAGCACCCCTGACAGATGGGCACCCAGCCTCTGTTTAAAAACCTCTAAAGAAAAAGAAAACTCCACGCATATTCCACTTTTGAAAAGCTCTTACCATCAGGAAATTGTTCTAATGTTAAGGTGGCATCTCTTTTCCTGTAGTTTGAATACATTGCTCCATGTCCTAGTCTCTGGAGCAGCAGAAAACAAGCTTGCTCTGTCCCCAATGTGACATCCCTTCACATTTTAAAATGTGGCTATCATGTCACCCCTTACCCTTTTCTACCACAGGCTAAATATACACACCTCCCTAAGCCACTGGGCAAGGTTTCCAGACCTTTCACCATTTTGGATGTCCTCCTCTGGACATACTCAAGCTTGTCAACACCCTAATAGGTAGAACAAGGAGGGCAGCACATGATCCATGGACCATATGAGGACCTATACCTATTTTCATGTCCCTCACTACTACTGTGGTACTGAATTTCATCAGCATAGAGGGAACAGCAAAAAGGAGCCATTTTCTTTAAAAGCAAGTCACTGCAATGCTGGTTTGTGATGATGTGACAGTGGCCTGTTATATCACTATGAGAAGAACTTACCCATTTGACAAGTGTACATCTCATTTTGTGTGTGTGTGAAAAAGAAACACGAGAATGCCTTTTAAAAAAATGGTCCTTGCTACCTGCAGTTTTTTTTAAGCCCTTGTGTTAAACATAATGATGCAGAATGGGTATGCTTACAGAAGCATTTTTCAGTCAACCTAAAGTTTGTATTTGGGGTGTGTGTGTGCAGGATGATATGCATTCATGCCCAGTTCTTTCACCATATATTTAATAAAGTCATAAAGGATTATTCTACTTGAAGATTTGTGAAGATTTCTCTCTCTCAATTTATTTGCTCTTTGACATAGAGCCTAGGCTAAAACAGTTTTTGTTGTTGTCTGCT
Organism: Sceloporus undulatus; assembly: GCF_019175285.1. Classification (NCBI taxonomy): domain Eukaryota; kingdom Metazoa; phylum Chordata; class Lepidosauria; order Squamata; family Phrynosomatidae; genus Sceloporus; species Sceloporus undulatus. Next base: position 67,499,162 of record NC_056522.1, on the reverse strand, counting down.
TTCAAGTTGTTTCTGACTTATGATCACCCTATCCCTGGGTTTTCTTGGCAAGATTTGTTCAGAGGAGATTGCCTTTGACTTCCTTTGAGTCTGAGAGAGTGTGACTTGGCCACGATCACCCGGTGCATTTCCATGGCTGAGTGGGGATTCGAACTTTGGTTTCCAGAGTCCTGGTCCAATGCTCAAAGCACAACACTGTGCTGCTTACACTGTGCTAAAACAAACTTTATTTTTGATTCCACTGTGATAACACTTAAATGTCTTGCTTCTGTTATTTTTACTGATACATTACTGGTGGTATTTTATGTATGTTTTCACAATGTTTTAATGTAATGTTCATGATGATTTAGCGATGATGAATAATACAGCTCTTGCAGCTTAACAAAGCAATATACCAGACATTCACAGAAGATGAGAGGATGTGCCTCATTCTGTTCTAAAATGAAGATAGCTTTTCTCCAAACCTAAGTAGTTCAGCAAAACATAGCCTTACATACATGTTTGGGATTTCACTGTGAAAATTTTATAGATACCCCAACAGGGTCTCTGTGATCAGATGTGTGGTGGTTAAAACCTCTGAGCTTTCTATGGTATTTCACCCTGGTGTCAATAGTACTGTACTCCCATTTGTAAATAAATAAATAAATATGTCCAAAACCATGACCTGGAAGCTTCAAATGACCCTTACCTAGGCTTTAAGACATTCAGTTTGCCTAGTTCCCTTTAATGTCAACACCAGACCTATTCAGGTATTTACAAAATAGTTAATATGAATGCCTGAGTAGGTGAGACACTAATCTTCACTGAGCGTAGAGATAGATAGTCTGAAGAGGGGAGGGTTTGGTACAGAAGGAACTTTCTCATGTGTTCAGGTGTAGAGAATGTGATGTGCAACCTGTGTAGGTTTACACTGAAGCTTCATGCCAGGATAGCCACCAAGTAAACTGTCTTGGAGCTGTGTGGCTGTTCAGGAATCTCCTCCTTCCCTCCAGAGCTGATAAAGCACACCAAAACAGATGTCTCTTCAAAGAGGCTCTTTTAATTTTCAGTTGCTATATATAAAGATTCTAAAGCTACTTTCACTATACATCCACCACCATCAAGCAACAACCCACACTGTACAATGAGACTTGACCTTTATATACACTTTTGCCATACGGCCACTAAGCCCAGCCTCTTCCTGCTATGTCACCTTAATTCTTGTCCCCCAAGCAAGATGACTATGCATATTTACAGTAGTTTTACAATACTTCATAGTGCTTTCCAGCACATGATGACCTTGCAGAGATATCACCTGTTCTGACCCTTCTGTATCCAATAACTTGGTCACCATGCTGCAAGTGACCCATAGTTACCTTTGTCACTCTTTTCCACATCTGGACATTTTATTTCAGGCTTTATTTTCTGACACCAGGAACACAAATTTTTCTGGATCCTCAGTCAGGTGGAGAGCCTTCACTTGTGGGAGAATAACTTCTCTTCAGGTTGTCATTTTGCACACATGGAAAACTGATAACAGAGGAGATGAGACTACCACTACTCCCAAGAATTCATATTGTCTCTTTTCTAAATAACTGAATATATCTCCCTATGTACTTATTCTTGTACATTTATCTCACATTACATATAATCACACTATTGTTTATTTGTGTAGTACATTTATATCCCACCTTCTTGGCAGCCTAAGAAGATGATAATCTAGGTAAAGGCTTCCACAGTTTCTGCAAGATAGATATGTCAGTGATTCTCAGATAAATTCCTCAGACATCATGGCTGTCGGTCTATGTGAAATATGTTGCTTGTAACAGGCTGTTGTTTTTGTGGTTGTGTACCTTCAAGTTATTTCTGACGTATTGCAGCCCAAAGGCAAACCTATTACAGAGTTTATCTGGCACGATTTGCTCAGCGGAGGTTTGTCTTTGCTTTCCTCTGAAGTTGAGAGATTATGACTTGGTCAAGGTCACTGACTGGGTTCCTGTGGCTGAGCAGGGATTCGAACCCTGGTCTCTAGAGTCATAGGCCCGGTACAGACAGGCAAGAAAAGTGGCTCAAACCTGCATTTTCTGGTAGCAAGTTGAAACCCTGCAGTCTGCACCAGCCGCTCTCAAGGTAATTCGAATGTGTATGGCCCAATTGCATGCCATGGCATCAAGCCATGCTGCTAGGTAATTGCTTTTGGTCGCCTCCCCACCATGCATTTACCGTCGCACAAACACATCACTGGCAACTGCCTAACGTAGATGCCATCCGATTGGATGGCCACCTGTTTGATTGGCCAAATAGTTGCACCTGCGATCCTCCAACAGTACAGGGCATCAGAGCATTGGTGTACCCATTAAAACACTGGCAAAACACAATCATGCCTTCCCTTACATACCCCTCCATCACCCATGCCCACTCTTGGACTGTCTGATTTGTATATGTTGTGTATGCCTGGAGTAGAGATGGTTAAGAGGTCGTACAATAGCCCTGTTTAAGTATTTGAAGGGGTATCATATTGAGGATGGAGCAAGCTTGTCTTCTGCTGCTTCAAAGAATAGGACCGGGAACAATGGATGCAAGCTACAGGAAACGAGATTCCACCTAAACATTAGGAGGAATGTCCTCACAGTAAGAACTGTTCAACACTGGAACACACACTCTTGAGAGTAATGGAGTCTCCTCCTTCAGAGGTCTTTAAACAGAGGATAGAGGGTCATGTGTTAGGGATGCTTTGATTGTGAGATCCTGAATGACAGGGTGTTGGACTGGATGGCCCTTGTGGTCTCTTCCAACTCTATGATGATTCTATGATTCTACAGTACTTATATCTATTGGTGATGTCACACTTTCACTTTTTTGCATTGCTGCCCCAACCGCTTAGGTACACCAGCTCCATTCTTTTTAGGGGTGTATTTTCCGCCTTTAGGTCAGACTGTCACTGCTTCTTTTTGCTCTCTTTTGAATCCCTGGATGACAGTTTTAATCTGGTTTCTACCTGCTTTGGAGGTGTGTGTTATTGAAACACCCTGCCTTCAAAGCAGGTGGAAACTGCTTTACTTGGCCTGTTTTTTCCACCCCATATGTCAGCACTCTAATACTCATATTTTCATTAAGTCCTTTTTGGTTTCTGTTAAAATGAACACCAAAAATATTCTTATTTGTGTTATGTCTTTCTAGCATTGGATTAAATTGTGCTTTGGGAGCAGTGGAAATGAGGCCTTTCATTGAAGCTATTGGGAAATGTACATCTGCCTACATCATTTGTTATCCTAATGCAGGTAATCTAGTTCTAAAAGAACTTAACTTTTCTGTATCAGTACAAATAATATGCATTGCCTACCACAACATATACTGTACATTTAAATCTTTTTTTTGTATGCATTCTATTGTTTATGATCAATTTAAACACTATGCTAACAATGCTATACAAAAACATCATGTCAAATTTGGGCCCTTGATTATGACACCATAGATGTCCAGAATTCTCTGGAAGAAGAGTGGGCTTACTCTTTTGGCTTGTCCTGTTACCTTTTTTACATCTTAGCTCAACTGATTTTGAATGGAAAGGGCCCCATTTTGGCTATATGACAATTAAAAATTTCTAGGCTATACAACAGTAGTGAAACTGATTGTATCTTCATATATGGGACAGGGTTGGGCTAATGGCCCTTGTGATTCCTTCCAACTCTCTGATTCTGTGGTGACCACATTATTTATATTATCTCTGTATTTATTTATTTATCTGATTTCTATCCCACCCTTCTCCTTGGAGGGACTGAAAGTGGCTCATAAATAACAATTCTAAAAACATATTACAATAAAACAGTTAAAATTATCATCGGCAGTTTGGGAGAAACGAACACCCTGTGACTCCCCCTTCTCCCAGAAGAAAAGCACTGACTCCCCATGCCATATCTCCCCCTGCCCATTGTTGTGATGGCTGCTCCCTGGGTTACTTCCCCTCCTATGCCGTCCTTGTAGCACCTATTTGGCTGTTTTAGGATCACAGCCTGTAGCAGTCCTCCAGATGAGGCTAGCAACAGCAAGCAAACAGGTAGGCAGTAGATGTTACAAACCCTGTCGTATGGTGATGGAGTGGACTGGTTGTTCCTCTCATGTGCTGGCTCTGCTCAGTCCTAGCAGGCACCTAGCTTTTATGTCCTTGTTGAGAGGTAGGTGGTCCTTGCTGGCTGTTTCACACTAATTAGCTAGATGCTTAGAGCTTGGATTCTGGTTTCTCACAGGCATCAGTCCTTCAGCTGAGTCCAACAGCAAGCAAGTAGCAAGAAATTACAACCTCTGTCCTAGGGTGGTGGAATGGCCTGGTTTTTCCTCTCATGTGCTGGCTCCCCTCTATGGGAATGTGTTCATGCAATATATGGTAATAAATTTGAGTTCTTAGAGGTCTTTGTAATTCTCACAAATTAGTCCAACACCTATGCAATGCTTTGCATAGAATATTCTAGAGCTAGGCGGCTTTTAGTGCTGATCTTGCTCAGAATACAGTGGACCCTCCACATTCGATGGGAAAGTGGAAAAGCTGAAATAAAAAAAATCCACAATGTTTTTAACCTGTTCACCTCTCTAGGAATCTCTAGGTCTTCCAGAGCAACTCTTTCTCAAAGAAGTTGACCATAGTCCATAGAGGACCTAGAGAAATGTTTTCTCTAGTAAGCTCTATGTCCTCCAGCACAATCCTATGGTCAATTTTTAGCAGAAATTCTCTGGAAGACCTAGAGATTTTGAGAGAGAACATATTAATCCACAAATAAAGCCGCAAAAATCAAAGCTTCAATGTGGAGGGCTGATAGTTTACTATAGTCATGTGATGATTTACGGTATATTGTCCAAGAAAGTATCTTTTTTCAGCTTTCCTATAAAGTTAGTATGCTTGAAATGTGAAATAGTAAAATGGATATATACTGTAAATGACTACATATTAACACACACACCCATCTCTGTTAAGATTTTTCCTGCGGAAGAAGCTGTCCAGCTTGTGAATGAATCTGTTGATAGCACTGAAACTGATACTTAAATACTGTAGCAGTTGTTTTTGTACTGCAGGGTGTTAATGTTTTGGTTGAGGTTTTACTGAAAAAAGACATTTATTTTTAGAAGGAGGCAAATAAAACTGGATAATATAGCAAAGCAAATATTTTACAGTTAAATCAGGAGATTGGGAGAACATATTTAAGAAAAGACCAAGTAATTTTCATTTATTATCCATGGAGCACTTACTAATTAACTCTAGTGAAATAACATTGCTGCAATGATGCTATTATATTGTTCTAAAACAAATAATTGCTCTAGAAAGTGCTTAAGGACTATTGAATATCTTTCTTGAAATAAAAAGTGCTTGCTGAGACTTATGTGTATGGAAACTTTGCTGTGTGTTGTATGTATGAAATTATTTGCTCTGTTGAATTGAAATCGAAAATGTAAATTAATGTCTTTTTATCTATATATTATGGCTGAGTTAAACACATAATATTCCTTTAGGTCTTCCTAACACTTTTGGTGGTTATGATGAAACACCTGAAGTGACTGCCAAGCACCTTAAGGTATGGCATATTTCCTGTATCATATTGGTCCCATTGTGGAAAAAAATAATAATTTATTTACATCTGAATTTGTGGAAAGATTGTATTTTGTCTTAGGTTCTTAAAAGTCCAGTTTAGACTTCAGTTAATATCTGCTTATCTGAAACTTGTGGGACTTATATGGAAGTAAGCATGCATTGTTTATTATGTACAGCATGACCCCCGTATTTGCAGGACCAATACCTGCAGTTTCACTTATGTTAAAAAATGGTCTCTCTAGGCAAGTGGACTCTGTGGTCACCTTCAAACAAAAGTTAATCATAGAGTCAAGCTGAAGGATCTCTAGATACCTAGAAAGAACACCTCTTTAGGCATCTAGAGGTCCTCCAGTGCTATTCTATGGTCACCTTCTGCCAGAAATTCAGGGTTTGCTTTCATTTTCACTGCCTGTGATAAATCTGGGAACGTACCGTCTGTGGATAAAAGGGTTGTATTGTACATTGTAATCATGTACGTTCCTGCCCAGAGGTAAATCCTGTAGAATTTACTGGGATTTTCTCCCAGATAACTCTGTATAGGATTGTAACTTATTTTTCTGTGACAAGAATGTAGCTGCTTCAGAAACCCAAAATAATAAGTGCTGATCACAGGAAAGTTGTGGAAAAAGTGTGTGTGTAATGATAGATGTTTTAATCTTGCTTTAAATGTTTTCATTGTTTAATCTTGTTTTAACCTGTGAATCTAGTGAATTTTTAATAATGCATTTTTAAACTTGGTGTAAGCTGCTTTGAGTCCTAAACTGGGGGAAAGGCAGGATAGAAATAAATAAATAAATAAATTTTTATGAATAGGTGACATGCTACTCAGAAGGAAGTCATTTTAGAGATGCCCCATGTGAACCAGTTAACTGACTTAAAACAGTATCATGTGGCATGGCTCTGGGGTTGCTTAGCAGACAGGGCTCCCTAAGTGATATAAAGTAGGGAAATACTTGTGTGAAAAATACATTTATTTATTTATCTTGGCAGATGAGAAATTTGGCCTTTCAATATTGGTAGGAGGGGATGGCATTTTAGTAATTGGGCTTCCAGCCTAAAGCATTTGGCTACTTTGGGTAAGACAGAAGGAAGAGAGGCCTTCAGGGCGAGTTTAATGTAAGTGCCTGTTTTAAATACACATTTTAAAAATGTGATTAATTTTAAAGGTAAGAGTTATTTTGAAATACAGTTGCTCAGGCAGCTTCAACCACCTTCATCTTAGCTAGTGGTTATCATTTGAGGATTCTACAGAGGCCTTGGTAGTCTTCTCTTATAATCATAGAGTTGGAAGAGACCGCAAGGGCCATTCATTCCAACTCCCTGCCATGTAGGAACTCACAATCAAAGCACCCCTGACAAGTGGCCATCCAGCCGCTGTTTAAAGATTTCCAAAGAAGGAGACTTCTCCTCCACACTCTGAGGTAGAGTTCCACTGTCAAACAACTCTTACTGTCAGGAAGTTTCTCCTAATGTTTAGGTGGAACCTCTTTTCCTATAGCTTGCATCCATTGCTCCGGATCCTAGTCTCTGGAGCAGCAGAAAACAAGCTAGCACCGTCCTCAATATAACATCCTTTCAAATATTTAAACAGGTCTGTCATATCACCTCTTTACCATCTCTTCTCCAGGCTAAACATACCCATCTCACGAAGTGTCTTCTCATAGGGCATCATTTCCAGACTTTTCATTATTTTATTTGGCCTCTTCTGAACATGCTTCAGCTTGTCAGCATCCAATTAGATGTCTCATGGTTACAAAAAACTTCTTTTGTTGTTTTGGAAATGCACAGACAAACAAAAGAATGATAAAGAAGAATTGTTTTTTTTTAAATGAAAAGCCAGAGCTGATTCATAATAACTTTAACAGAGTTCTTAGCAATGCAAACTAAAGAGAGGGGGAAAAGAACATGGAACGGTCTGTGCTTCAGCTGAAGCTATCTAAAATGATGCTCACCTTTTGTTCCACAGTGTCTCATTGTGACCAACAGTGCCCCCCCCAGTCTTTATTGAAACAAAGGTCTGCCTCAACCATTACCAGAATAAACACTGCTCTCCAGACCCTACAAACTGACAAAATAGTGAAGAGCCATCTCCTTTCTCTGTGTTTCTTGGAGAGATGTGTTTCAAGTTTCAAAATGTCTGTTTTGGCTGAGTTCACTGCAGTCTTATTTCTATGTGTAATAAATTAAAATTCCTATTTTTTTAAACCTCCTTCCACTATTCAAAGACATCTGAAAGCCAAATGTATTTCAAGAATCATTGTAGTAAGTAAATAGGCATTACACTGTATGACCTTTGCAATAGTAGTGATTTCCAGCTTAACTGAAAATGGTGATGAATGTGCTCATAGCAAAGTATCCATATTGAATCATTTTTTTATTTTTTATTTTTTATTACAACATAGCTACAAACAACCAACTATACAACTATCTATCTTCATAAACAATTGACACTTTTCAAGATAATAAATAAACAAGTATACTTCCTACGTATAACATTCATCTTGTATGTTTATTACTGCCCTCTACATTGTTTCCTTATAGATTTAATATTCCTAGATAACTTCAGTATATTTGTCTCTTTGTTAATTTACACCTCCCTATCTTTTTCATAGTTACAGTACAGTGGACCCTCGTTATATGCTGGGGTTTGGTTCCAAGATCCCCCGTGTATAACAAAATCCGTGTATGCTCAAGTCCCATTAAATATAATGACTTATCAAAATGGTGTCCTTTATAAAATATGGAAAATCTAAGTTTGATATTTGAAATTTATACTTTTTTGGAACATTTTCAAACCGTGGATGCTTGAATCTGTGTATAAAAAATCCCTGTATAAGAAGGGCCGACTGTACTTGTTTATAAATTTACATTTCAGTCTATGATATTTTATATCTCTATCCAGCGTTTACTACAAAAAGTTTTTAATGCCTCCCATTTCTTTTCGATTTTTTCCTCTTCCTTTCCATGAATAATGCTTGTTAGCCTGTCCATTTCCATCATGTCATAAATTTTTAACAACTACTCGTCGATGGAATCTCATTTGATTTCCAATACTGTGCCAGAAGCAACCTTTAAGCTATTATTATTATTATTATTAAACTTTTTTTCTATAGCGCTGTAATTATACACAGCGCTGTACAAAGTCGGTAAAATTAGGAGTAAATAAAAGCCTGCCCAAGGCGTACATTCTAAGATAATAACAATTAAAAGAGGAATAGATAAAATTACCATATAGAAAGGAAAAAACAGATTAAAAACATCAAATATCAAACAAATCACATCAAATATTGTCAGACAGCCAGATAACAATCACAAAGCTATTGTCATATAGAGAATTTTGTGCCAACGAAGGACTTCAGTTTTCTTTGGGATCTTATTTGTCATATTTAAAAGATAGATTTTAGGAATTTGTTCAAAGTTTGTCCCAAGGATTTTAGTTATTGATAGGTGAATTTGATTCCAGTATTTCTTTATCCTTGGGCATTCCCACCAAACATGAAACCAGGTTCCTTTTGCTTTCAAAGATTTCCAGCACTGATTACTCTTTCCTTTATGGATTTTTGCAATCTCTGCGGGAGTCAGGTGCCACTGGAATTCCATTTTTTTGAAGTTTTCATGGAAATTTTGACAATCTGTAAATGTTAATGTTTTTTCCCCTGGCATTCTGCCAGCTTTCCAAATCATTTATTCTGCCAAAGTCTTTCATAGAATAATAGAGCTGGAAGAATGTGACATGCTAGGAGGTTTTTTTTTTGTTTTTTTGTTTCTTCAATTATAACTAATTAAATTCTTCTCCCCCTAACTGGTATCTGAAAAGTGATTTTTCTCTTTTGCAGACTTTTGCATTAGATGGTTTGGTGAATATCGTTGGTGGCTGCTGTGGGACTACTCCAGCACACATACGGTAACTTCATCTATATGTTAATGGAAACTTCAGCTATTTGTATGGATGGACAACCAAAGAGGCTATTAGGGTATATTACAGGTATTTTTGGGGGATGGGCAGGTTGGTATTGGCCACAGAGCTCCTGTAGGTATTATAGATAAGCATGCATACCGGCACACATTTTTCATCAAAGAGTCTGATCAGAGGTGGCAAGGATGTCCATAGGCAGGCAGAAAAAAATAGACCTTCTGATGACCCCATGTGGGTGGAGCTAACCCTAGAAGGCCAGTCTTGTCCTGCCTATCACTCCAATAGGATGTGTTTACTGATGCTGTGCATCATCTTCTCTATAGCTGTTCCAGTCCTTTTCCTTCTCTTGTTTCTCTTGCTGCCTTGGAAACATGAAGATAGATTTAATACGGCAAGGGGTCCCAGGATTGGGGAAAGGTCTCGACTTTGCCAACGATGCTCCCTCTCCTCCAAACATGCCCCCCTTTCATGGTGGGAAACACAGGTGATTTCTGCAAACAACTTTACAGCATGGGGGCCACAGGAACAGATGGCAAGGGGTATCCCCTCTATGTCTGTGTTTCTCCATATCACCTCTGCCCAGCTTATTTAGGTCCAGGGGTCAGGAAGGCAGCTGGCTAGAAGATGTGGAAACTTACCTTCTGAACATCTCTGCTCAGCACGTTTCAGGTTGGGGTTAGGGAGCCAGGCCAGCCAGAAGCCATGGGAAAGAGTTTCTCTGCAGCACCTCTGCCCAGCCCAAAACAGGGTCAGGGTCAGAGAGGCAAGACAGCCAGAAGACACTAAAGGCTAAAGGGTGAGTACCAGGGGCCCCCTTTATGTAGCCAGCAAGGAACCTTTGCCCTTGCTCAGAGAAGTCATTGCCAAGAGGCCTCTACTATTGCCACTGCAGGCACTATGCCTAACAAACTTTGGAACCCTGCCAGGAGGGCAGATGGCGGGGGATAGACTCTTGGTCTCCCCCTTCCTTCCCATCTCTGGACCCAGTGGCACCTAGGATCCTGTCGGGTGTGGAAGAGCCTATTACAGCCTGGGAAACACATGGTGGTGTTGCCAAGGCTCCTCCCACAGTCCCTCTGAATTCTTATAATGAGATGATGTGGAAGGAGGTGAAGGACTCCTCCTCTGGTATGTACAGCTGTCACCTTGGTGTCATGGTTGTAAAGGAAGTAGACAGGGCCCAGTAGGGGCTGAGGCAGCCAACTCTAAAATGGTCTTCTTTGGCTGCCACAGAACATTCCACTAGTAAAGCAGAAAATGGCTTCATGCCCTCACCAGAGGGAGCATGGCCTCTTCCACCCACTTCTCTGAAAGAGCACATGGGTACAAATCCTCCTGCGTTCCCTCCTCAAAATGGCGGAAGGAGAAAAATTATGGGAAGGACAGGGAGAGAGTTCCCTTCTCCCCCAATGGTGGCTGAACCAAACTGTGGCACTCTTGAGGAAAGCAGTTAGGGCCCCTGGCCTTTCCATCAAAGATGATCCCTTCTCAGGATCTAGATAGATCTCAGGGAAATGGCAAGGCCTGTCCCACAACAGCCCTCTCTGTGCCCTTCCCAACTAACCTATGCAAATAGGAAGGGAGCTGAGGACCAAGCCAGCCTCTGTAATTCAGCCAAATTACTATAAAGCCTGCCTGAGACTGAAAGGTTTAAGCTTCTAAACCCCATCTTGAAGTTTCAAAGATAAACAAAACAAGATGTCCTGTTAATATCAGGGCTATGCTACAGGCCATAGGCACCTATCTACCCATGGTTCTGCATGTCCTTCAGTCACTGTTAACTCAGGAACAGTTTCCTCACTGCGTGGAAGAAGGTACTGCCCAGGCAGCCTGCAAATTAAGGAGGAGAAAGCCCCCACAGCAGCAGGGGGCTCAGATTTACAAGGGGTACTGGTTAACCTTTTCCAGTTATTTTATTATTGTTAGCCCATGAGGTTGGAGTCTGCACTATATTTCTTCTTCCTCACGGTTGCCCTGTGTTTGCTCATCCCCCCCCTCTCTCATTTTTACCAGGGCAGAGGAGATGCCTGGAAACTAATTAAATAGGGGAGGGGGCTAGTCATAAAAGTTGCATGGCTTTTCTTCATTCCTCAGAGGCCTCCATTCCTGCCTCCATTATAGTCAGAGACTCTTTGTCTTAGCTGGGACAGCCTAAAACACAGAATGAGCACATGGTTGCAACCATGTCACCTATACCAAAGAGTGCAGGTGCATCAATACCTCTAGCCAGGGATTAGCGTGTATCACTGCCAGCCAGTGTGGTGTAGTGGTTTGAGCACTGGACGATGACTTTGGAGATCAGGGTTCGACTCTCCGCTTGGAAACCCACTTGGGCAAGACATTCGTTCTCAGTCTCAGAAGGCAAAGGCAAAGCCATTCTTAACAAACCCATTCAGAACAAATATAGCAGAGACCACCAGAATGGCCACATGGAAACAACTATACGCACTTGTTAGGCATTGCTAGCTTGATTCGGCTGAGGCTGCTGTTAACAGCAGGGTCTTGCAGCAGGTGCTCAAGCCTATGTCACTGAGGGGCCAGCACCACCCTCCTGTTCGGGAAAGCTGCCAAGACTGCTGATAATGACTCAAAACAGCCTAGCAGAGCTTTAAACAAAAACTAAAGGTCTTTACAAATGCAAGAAATAAAGTACAGTATCCAAGTACCAGTTCAATGTCCAATACAGAAGGGTCAAACAATTGAGGGATCCAGGGTCCAGAAAGGCAGGTTTAGCAAGGAAATTCCACGTTCCAGAGGGTCCAGGTCAATCAGTAGTTCAAGAGGCAAGGTTTCAGGCCACCAAGTCCAAGGGAATGAGAGAAACATCCTTTCAGCAGGAAAACCAGATAATCTCTGACAAAGGAGCTCAGTGACCTGCACCTGTTTATATTACCTAGTTCCTAATCACAGGTGCTTCCTGATTGCTCAGTGCTTCTCATAAAGCCTCCTGGACGGGTGAAGGCATGCCCTTTCAGACCTTTGCTGGCTAAAGGTAGGTATTTCATTGTCTTGCTCATCTGTATCTTCTGTGTCTGGAATCTCTGCTGGTGGAAGGCTGGGTTGTTGAGTTTCCTGACACAGAACAGGCTCTGCTTGAGCTGCCAGAGCAGAGCTAGGACCCAGCTCAGCTTCAGGTTTCCTCTCCACCTGGGGCTCAAACTCAGCCTCCTCAGCTTCTGAATCCTCAGCTGTTTAGGTTGGCTTTCGTAAATCCCAAGCTATAGGATGTGGGGATCTTATCTAGTAGGAAAAGGGACATTTGTTCTTACCTGTGATATGTCAATTTCCAGTAGATAAGAGCCTCACATCCTGGCCACCCTAAGTGGTGCTGGTGTAGGGATGGTTCATAATACACATAGTCCTGTCCTATGAGGAGCAAGCTAGATTGCTCACTGGCTGTCTCTATTGCTGCCTAGTTCTGTATAGTTTGATATGCAAATAAATTGCACATGTTTTTTCTGGAGCATTTGGCTGTTGAGTGAGTGGTCTTCTAAGGTTAGCTCAACCCATGTGGGAGTCACCAGAAGGACTCTTTTTTTCTGCCTGCCTATTGGAGTGAGTGGAAGCAGCATAACCCAAACTACAGGTCAGGATGTGGGGCTCTTATCTACTGGAAATGGACATATCACAGGTAAGAGCCAATGTCCCTTTTCAGTTCTTTGTATTTTAGGCTTAGCAGCTTTTAGTCATGATTCAAAGAACTTTTAATAATAATAATAATAATAAAATTTTATTTATATACCGCCCTTCTAAAAATCAGGGCGGTGAACAACAAGAAAAACAATACATTACAGAAAATCCAATAAAATACATTAAAAGCAGTTCAATAAAAATAATAAAAATGACATATCGGCAAAACAGTGCTGACAAGGCTGACAAGGGGGGGGGGAGAGTTACTGGTCAGGGTAAGCTTGTTCAAATAAATGGGTTTTTAACCCCTTCCTGAATTGGGCTAGGGAGGTGGCTGAGCGGAGCTCGAAGGGCAGCGCGTTCCAGAGGTTGGGGGCTGAGATGGAAAAAGCCCTCCTAGAGGTGGAATTATATTTCGCCTCTGGAACACTTAATAATAGCTGCCCTGAAGATCGAAGTGCGCGGGGCGGATTGTACGGAGAGAGGCGGTCCTCCAGGTACCCTGGGCCCAAGCCATTTAGGGCTTTATAGGTAATTACCAACACCTTGTATTTCGCCCGGAAGCGAATAGGCAGCCAATGTAAGTCTTTAAGGACTGGTGTTATATGACTGGCCAGTTTTGTGCCAGTTATAGAAAATGTTAATTGAGCATTGCATGAGAGCACTATTTAAATAAGTTAAATAATTTATTTACCTAGAGCTATTTTCATGAAATGTTTTTCAGCAACCTATAGAAAGTTAATTGGAAATCTCTCTTTCTTTGATGACAGGAGCATAGCCATTTCTCCCTTGTAATAAAAACGGATAGGCTGGAGTTTATGAGAGAATAGAAAGATGACATTTGGTGTGGGTGTGTGTGCCAAGGGGGAGGGGGGGAGAAATTGAAAGGTGATAGGATGATACCCCTGAAAGAAAAGTGGTTATAGTTTTTTGTGGGTTTTTCGGGCGAAGTGGCCATGTTCTAGCAGAGTTTCTTCCTGACGTTTCACCAGCATCTGTGGCTGGCATTCTCTGAAGATGCCAGCCACAGATGCTGGCAAAACGTCAGGAAGAAACTCTGCTAGAACATAGCCACTTAGCCCGAAAAACCCACAAAAAACTATGGATGCCGCCCATGAAAGCCTTTGACTTCACAAAAGTGGCTATGCTGTAATGATAGTTTCATTATATGCCTTGAGAATTTATTGATATATAGAGTGGCATTACAACTTAAGAGATGAAAAAGTACAGCACAGGCAACATGATGGCTATTTATTGGATCAACCACTCCATGTTACTATGTTGATGGAAAACTTGAATAAATGAACAAAACATCAATACTAAGAAACTATACAGAACTATCAGCATGCTCTGATGAAAACTATATCTTAATAAAAACCAAAGGAGGCAACCTCCCCAAAGGTAGCCCACAGAGGACTGAGTATGCTTAATGGTACTACAATCCCTGGCATCCTGAGTTGGAAAAAAAAGAACATTCAGAAGGGAGAAGGCAAAACAGGGTACTTGTGTTCTGTAAACCTTCTTAGCTTACTTTACCTTAGTATCCACAGACAATTTTTAGACTTCTCTATGCCTCTGCCACACACGCAAGCAGAATCCTCTACATCCCACCCTGCATGTTAAGGAGGCTCCCACCAACCCTTGTGTTTTAACCTGGGTCAGGTAGAGAGAAATAGTTGTGAACTTTGTTATGTTAGAATCCAAGCCCATGAAGATAAAATAAGGTACAAAAATGGCTGTAGAAAATAACTAGTTGAGACAAACACTTATAGTTTTGTAGTGTTGTAACTTCTTTTCTCCCTGGTAAGAGCCATATTATATCCAGATTAGTTACCATGGGGAGCCCATTTTAATCATATGAATAGGTTACATAACATCTGAGATTTGAAATATTACTACATTATGTAAAAGATGTACTTCTATCTGTTGTTTGGCTGGTACTGTACTCAAAGACTAGTTTATTCTGTACTGTTTTCACTCAAGGGGGGCAGTGGTGTAGTGGTAAATTTGAAGTTCAAGCCCTTGCTAGAACAGTCTGTATAGCAGCACCCCACAAACATTCAAAAAGTGCATGTGGCTTTATTGATCTAAAACATTTTGTTATGCAAATTCAGAATCCCTTATCTGAAGTGCTTGGGACCAGAAATATTTAGGATTTTGGTTTTCCCCCCCTGATTTTGGAATATTTGTATATACGTTATGAGCTGTTTTGGAGATGGATCCCAAATTTAATCATGAAATTCATTTATGTTTTATATATACCTTATACACATATCCTAAAAGTAATTATATATAATATTTTTAAATAATTTTGTGTATTAAACAAAGCTTGTGTACATTGAACTATCAGAAAACAAGGGTGTTATCTCAGCCACACAAAAGTTTTTAATTTTGGATTTTCAGATAAGGGAGGGTCCACCTGTAGCAATCATCTTTACCAAGATCAGGTCTTTTGTAAAGCCATACCCTAAAATTTTGGATTATGACAGGATGATTCATAGAAACATACCATTAATGAGACTTGGGGGTGAGGCAGAGGTGTCCTGAACCTTCACACTGTGACACCTGGCTTTGCCACTGCAGTGTGATTGATATATATATGCAATTTAAAAGTAGATGGCACTTGTGACAGGGTTTTTTTAATATTTTTATGCACATAGACATAAACTTAAATGTCAGTTAAGGATAGTAAGATAAGTATCAACATTATTAGCCAAGTTATAAATTATAAATTCTCAAAGTAATCAAATATATCTGACTTACATTTACTAGTGACAGGTTTGATTTCTGCAGTTGAAGAAGGCAGAGCTTGAAAGGTTTTATTTCTTTATTAAACTTTGGTTATTCCTCATAATTGAACACACACCCCAGCCTTCTTCTATGAGTTCCTTACTGGAAGAGTGGGAGAACATTATAGTTTTTAAAAAACCTGAAACCAAATACGTTCATCTTAATTCCTTCTTGTAAAGCTCTTTGCCCTCATTGTCTATGTTACTTGTTTTGTAACACAGTGAGCTTGCTGAAGCAGTAAAAGGATGCAACCCTCGCATACCTGCCTCCTCTTTCTCAGAGGGCTACATGTTGCTATCAGGTGAGAGAAATTGATGTGTATTCAGACATCTTGTCTGGCATTCATTTGAATGTACTTGGCATTCCTCATCCCAGCTTCTTTACTCCCCCTGGGGCCATCAGATGCAAGGGCAAAGTGAAATACTACAATAACCTCCTGGATGTAGAGTATACTTTACTGTTACTTGTTTGTAAAGTGAATTCAGAAATACTCCTCCATCCTAAGGCTTCAACCTTACACTGTAAGTGCTCCTGCTCATCAGTAAGGAAGTACTGGAGAGTAGGATCATTCTAGAGAGCCAGCATGGTATAGTGGCTTGAACGCTAGACTATGACTGGAGATCAGGATTCAAATCCCCCCTCATTCATGGAAATCCACTGGGTACCCTTGGGCAAGTCTCATTCTCTCAGCCTCAGAGGAAGGCAAAAGCAAATCTTGCCAAGAAAACGCTATGATAGGTTTGCCTTGGGTTTGCCATAAGTCAGAAATGACTTGAAGGTTCCCAACAACAAAGGCCATTCTGTTAGTCGCATAAATTTAAATAAGGATATCTCTTTCTAAAACAAAAAGGTGTCCACCATAGCTCTCTAGACTTGTGTACTACTTTACAGTGGGCTGGGCAACTGTGCATGGAATGCAGGTTGATTCTCCGCATACTACACTGACACATCCCAGTGCACCCCAAGTGCCATCAAGTATTTTGGCAAAACACTCACAGAAAAAGGGAATTTCAGGAGCAGGGGCTGGTACTGGGAGATCTGTAAAAAAGTAAGCTGCTGTGTCAGTGCCTATTTTAGGGTGGAAAATGCTCCCCATGGCTCTCATTGCAAATACTTGTTTTCTTCTTTAGCTACTCTCAAAATGGCAACAGGAAGAGGCACGCTTTTTTTTTTCTGTCATTTTTAGAGTGGCCGCAGAAGAAAGTGGAGTATTTGGGGTAGTCTGGGGTTCTGGAGTGCTTGTGGGAGATGGTTTGGGGTAGTTTTGCATGTTTTCATGTGTTGGGAGGGGGTATCTATGTGGTTTCCAGGCAAAAATAGCCTTAAAAATTGTTTTTTTTTTTTAATTGGGTAGATTGGAGGGCTTTGGGGGACTGGTGGGGGAGACTTCAGGGGCTGCAAAAGTAGCCACATGCAGCCTGAGGGGCCACAGGCAGCCTGAGGGCATACTTTGCTCACTCCTGATGTACAGGAACTCTTGAGTAGAATGATATATGCTGTGTACTCATATACTACTACTATCTTGTTTTCCTTACATGATGCATCTAAAACTTTATTTCAAGGTCTGGAACCATTCAGGATTGGGCAGTACACCAATTTTGTTAACATTGGGGAACGCTGCAATGTTGCGGGATCAAGAAGGTTTGCCAAACTCATCATGGCAGGCAAATATGAAGTAAGCCTTTAGTTTACTTTAACCTGCTAGACTGGCTTTAACGTACTACATTTCTTATAGTATAACCCATCCATTTAAGATCTTGTGTATATAGTTTCTAGTAGATAATCAGGTGGTAACATTCCTGTTGACTGAAGTGGAGCCTCTTGGCATAACATAAACAACTTATAATAAGTCATGAATCCTCTTCTCTAGTTGAAATGAGGGAATCGAAGCTGGAATCCTCATGGAATACTGTAGCTATACTGGTGTAGGTGGTAGTGGAAGGGAAGCAAAAGGCTATGGGTGCTGTAGCTGGGAAGAAATTAGAAACTGGAGAAATAAGTTGCTCAAGCCTGGTAGATTTGACTGCCTTCCCTCACTGCTGTTGATTTGACCCTGAAGAAGGTGCAACTGCTAGCATAGTACAAGTACAGCAGGATTCCAATCTTGGCATTCAAACAGGTTTGCATGTCTTATTAGTAATAAACATTAAAATAGTCAAACCAGGACAGCAGTTATGGCATGAACCCTTCAGGTTTGCTTGGACTGGTACAAGAGAGGAATAGAACCATGATTCCTGAGTACTTGCATCCAGATGCATAGAATTTGGATGAAGTAACAGAGGTGTCTAGGAGGAAAGAAATGACATGGATGGAGGAGCTGTATTGGTAAGCAGCCAGTCATGTGGATCTTTTATATATGGACATTAATTTCGATGTATTGTTATGTATTTTTTAACCATGTTTTATTGTTTAATTTTATACTTGGGAGGGAGAGTAGGTCCAGGGTCTTGTGGGGCTTGCTGTTTTTATTGTTGTGTATTCTACAATTTGTTGTTACCCGCCTCGATCCCCAAAATGGAAGAGGCGGGATATAAATAAATAAATATGTTGTTGTTGTTGTTGCAGGCAGGCTAGAAAAGTTGCTCCATCCTTATCCCCAAAATTGCAGTAGCAACTGATTGTAGCTTGTGCTGCCACTAAGTTACTAGATTTGTTACTGCTGAGCTGCCTGATTGGCAGACTACATGCTGACCAAATGTTATTACAGTAATGTAAGCAGTACTGGAACAATGTAGGAAGATGCCATAGAGAAGCAGTCTTCATACTGCTCTGGTAATGTGCAAATTAAAGGTTTACAGGAGGAAAAGTAAAGCTGTTTCAGGCCAAGACATTGTCTGAGCAAATAAACTAATTTCTGATTGAACTATTTTAAAAATATTTTTGTGGGGTTTTCAGGCTGTGTTTTTTTTTAATGTTGGAAAAGAGGGCAAATCTACTTTAAGCCCACCAGAAAGGATGAGCTAGAAGTTTAAATTAATAAATACTCTGAGCTTTATTTTCAGGATAAGTGCAAGAAGCTACTTATTTCTTGTCATTTCCAACTACACATTACATTAGAAGTGGAATAAAGAAGTTTTTGAGAAGATTAACCACTACTTTGTGATGATTTTGTGATCCATTTTAGGATGCGCTGAGTATAGCCAAGGCCCAGGTGGAGATGGGAGCTCAGGTTTTGGATATCAATATGGACGATGGCATGCTAGATGGGCCAAGTGCCATGGCAAGATTCTGCAACTTCATTGCTTCAGAACCTGACATCGCCAAGGTTGTATTACACAGCTTCTGGTGTCTCATTTAGTATATGTTCCTGCAGTAGGGGGAGAAGATTCAATTTTTAAAAAACATACTGGCATTAACATTATATAGGTGGTTCAGGCAGCAAAGTTTTGCTGACTTGGATTCTGTGGGTTCATTTCATCAAGACAATGTAAGACTCACCAAGATAGGGTCACCCTATTATTCCTCTGATCCTAGACAAGTAACTGTGGCATGGTAATGTTTTGTACAATTGGCCCTGGTTGTCTATATTGTGAGTTTAATTTTGGGTGGGAAGCAGTAGCCCTCCAGGGGTTGAGCTGAAGGCCCCAGCCTTCTTCACCAGTGGTCATGTCCACTAGGGCTGCTGGGACGTGCAGTCTAAAAATGTAGGGGGCTACACAGTTCCTATCTGTACTTCACATATTGCAGCTATCTTACAGAAGAAAAATCATGCTGCTGATGAAATATCTAAAAGGTGTCACATTTTCTGAAGAAGTATTTATTGGAATAAAATGCTTTGAAGTGCTTTGTTAGTGCCATGAGAAATCAGGATTTTTGCTGCTAGAGTTGTTTGAATTCCTGCACAGTTTGAATGCAAAGTGTTTGCTCTTGAGCATACTAAATTAAAAGTAACCAACCAGTCAACCTCCCCTTAAAACACTAAATAGTTTATGGGCATGAGTGTAGTGATACATACCTGGCAATAGAATTGGAAAGCTGACAACCCTCACTTGTTTGCTTTTCTGTCTCATTGTGGCCTATGGTTAAATTGAATTCATGGGATGCAGCACATTTGGTTTTACTCAGAGAAGGCAAAGCTTGCTTTGAAAACATAATCAATCTTAATTCAGTTTCATCACAATATTGAAACTATGGTTTAGTGATAAATGCCTAAATCTGTAGAATCACTTAACCAGGTTCCTCAAATTGTTTCTGTGATGAGTAAAAATATCGAAGGCACCAAACTGGAGGGAAGACATGTATTTCTAGCACCAAAGAACTACAGGACCAGTGTTGAAATCTCCTCCTTTCTTCAAGAAATCAATGGAGCTTGAATGTGAACAACATAACTTACTGCATTACCACTGAGTTTCTCTAATACACCCATACATTCTGATATTAATAATAGAAGTTGCAAGTTAATGACTGTGCTTTTTTCATGTACTCGCTACCACCTCTGGCAATGTGAGATAGATGTGAAAGGAAGCAAGGAATGAAATGGTCATTGAGGGAATAATACATTTTCTTATTAGACCCAGTCTCAAGTGTAGTTTCTTTTTGCCCTTCCAGCTGGTGCATGCCATTTAGAATTTGGCAGGCTTTTGCTATACTCGCTGTTCTCTTTGGCTGTACTTTTTTTTGAGTCCTTCAGAAATCTAAATGTCTGTGCCAGCCAGATATTGCTGTAGTGTGTAAGAAGTATTTTCTAGATGATGCTATGTAAAGAGCATTTCAAAATAAGCTCTTAGAAGACAGTGTTGTCTGTGCTCATTAAGTTTAGGCATGTTGTAAACTACAAAGTTTTTTTTCCCTTTCAAAGAAGTGTGTGGACAGTTGACACACACGTACCCTGAGATTGTTGGAGTGAATCTTCCATAAGGCTTACTCAAAACATTGAAAGATGAGGGACCATGAGAGTTACACTTCAAGAACATTTGACAGGCCATACATTTCCCACCCCTGTTTTGAAATTGCTGGGACTGGCTGCCTCTCCCCTTTTCTCTTTGTGTGTACTTCTGCTTGTTTAACATTGCTATCCTTGGTCTAAGAGAGACAAACATTTCTCCTTTCACTTGAGTTCTGCATTAGAAACAAAATCTGCATAGCTTTTCAGAGGTGTTCCCAAATTCATAACTTGGCCATTCTGTGTTAATTTTTTCTCTTACCATCTTCTGGATAAGGTTAGTTAGTTATCCATTTAGATACTTTTTTGTTCCTCTTCACTGTTTTGAATAAAAAGACTCTCAAAGCAATGCAAAATAAAACAATCCTTGTTCACAGGTTTACAGGAAATTAAAATTGAGTGGGATTCATGTGACCCTCCAAAATTCTTAGAACAGCAACTCCCAGAGTTCCTGTCCATTTGTTATACTAGCTAGGACTGCTGGGAGTTGCATTTCAGGAATATCAGCAGAGCCATATGTTCCTGGAACATCAGCAGAGTCACAAAACATGGTGATATTTCTGTGACATTCTTCTGTTTATGATCCATTTGATGCTGCATATCTTCTTCTTCTTTTACAAAAATATGGTACTAACATTTACATTTCATCCACTGTATCAGGTTCCACAAAAATATGGTACTAACATTTACATTTCATCCACTGTATCAGGTTCCACTCTGTATTGACTCATCCAATTTCACTGTGATAGAGGCTGGGTTGAAGTGTTGTCAAGGCAAATGCATAGTCAACAGTATCAGTCTCAAAGAAGGAGAAGAAGATTTCTTAGCAAAAGCCAGAAAAATAAAGAAATTTGGAGCAGCTGTGGTGGTTATGGCCTTTGATGAAGTGGGTCAGGTTGGTACAGTGTGTTTGTTTTCTAACATACCATAGACTGGCTTTCCAGGAGAGCCTGAAAAAGATAATCTTTGGACTACAGTCCCCAGAAACCTTGAACTTGCTGCTTGGTTGCAAAAGCTGGTTTGGAACACTTTGTCCCATCTGCAGACTAGAATGTTAAAGAAGCAGAACAGAGTTTTTTTGTGGGTTTTTCGGGCTAAGCCTTCGACTTTACACAAGCAGAGCAGAACTAGAGCATCTGAGAATAACTTTGAGCACTGATTCAGGAGAGGGGAATTTTGCTGGGTTCATGGTTCCTTATTAAAATGTCTTACATGACACACACTCTCAAAGTGTCTGGAAACAGCTCTGAGGCTACCCAAGACAGCCTGAAGCTGCCACAAAAAGGAGCTGTTTAAATCTGGTGGCAGGCTTGGGACTGTGGCCACAGCCCTTTTCGGGACTGGGCTGTGTTTGCGCTACGGTCCTGACCTGATCGCAGTCAGAGCAGTTTCTGGCCACTCCTGGGTTGTCTGCTTGTCCCCCTCCAGTTACCTATCTTAATGGTGTTTTAGAGGCAAATGGAATATCTAGTCCTAAAGCTGACAATATGAGGGGGGGGGGGATGTAAGGTTATGGATAAAAAACACTGTTTCCTTGTTACATTTATGCTCCCTACACCCTGCTTCAGGTAGCTTCACTGAGAAGGCAAATGATTCTCTCCAGATTTGCTGAGACCAGGGGCTACATTAGCTGTTTGACTTCATTCAGTGATTTTAGAACAGGAGTGGGGATGTGTACTTTCCAAATGTTGGACTGTTACTCCATCAGCACTTGCCAGTGCAGCCATTTATGTGAGGTAGTGGGAGTTGCTGTCCAGAAACATCTAGAGGTCTGTATATTCTCCGTCCTAGTTTTAAGAGTAATCTCCAGTAAGCTTTTCAAGTCATGATTTTGTCCAGCAGATCACTGACTTGTAGTTCTTTATTAGAATATTTCTTGGTGTTCTTAAAATTAAAATTTAGGCCAGTGTATTAAGACCAGGATTATCAGTGTGTTTCAGTATTTGTCTTAATACCAGTGGCTTGCATTAATGGCCACCAAGAACATGAGAGATCTCAGAGCTTGACAAAGTAATTTTTGAACTAGTGGTAGTGCTGGCTGGGAGATTTTGGGAACTGTAATCCAAAATAAAGTTTACAAGCTGTTTTCATGCTCCACTAAATGTTCCCTAGAAGTATTGTTTTGATTTCACACAAAAACAAGGTATTTAACTATCTGGCGTCTTAGTCAGCAGGACACATTGCAGAGTTCATCATCTGCTTTCAAGCAGTTTCCTTTCCCATTGGAGCCCAGCTCACACTGTGCAGAAGGGCCTCTCAATCATCTGGTGAGATATCTCAAAGGTTCACAGAACCAACAGAGGAAGAAAATACCACTTTTGAAAGCTGTTTTCTCTGTGTGGCAACCATTGGAACTAATCAAAATCCATGTCTGAAAGAGTCCTAGATTCTGCTTTTGAACTTTTTAATGGACATACGAAAATGGGAAATGTTCATGAACTGAAGCATGCTTCTCTGTATTTTTACCTGTTTGGTCTGTGGTCTATTTTCAAATTGCCATTATTTTTAGTGGCATACTTACAATCTGAGATAAGTGAGAAGTATGAGTGCCAGTGTGGTGCAGTGGTTTGAGCATTGGACCATGACCCTGCAGTTCATGGTTTGATTCCCAGCTTGGCTGTGGAAACCCACGGAGTGACCTTGGGCAAGTCATACTTTCTCAGCTCCAGAAAATTCCATTATAGCGTTGCCATAACTCAGAAACAACTTGAAGGTACACAACCACCACCACCACCATGAGGTTTCTTGCTTTGCTATCATACTGTGAGAACAACATATTTGCCTAGCTCCTGGGCCTCAAAGTTTTTGAATAAATTAGTTGAATACAGTAGTGATATTATTTCTGGTGTTATGGTTTCGGCATATGACATCAGAAGACGTTACAGCAGTATGCAGATTGATTGTAAAAGGGTGAAAAGTTATGTTAGAAATTCAGGTGGACAAAAATGAATTGTTATGTTGCACATTAAACCTATCTTCCCCTTCCAGTCTCAGATCTTTTTTTTTTCCAGGCCACAGAAGCATCAGAGAAAATTTCAATCTGCAGTAGAGCCTACTGTCTCCTGGTGAACAAAATGGGCTTTAATCCAAATGATATCATTTTTGATCCAAACATTCTGACCATAGGTACTGGAATGGAAGAACATAATTTGTATGCAATTAATTTTATCAATGCAGCTAAAACCATAAAAGTGAGTTTGGGGAGTTCTTTATTGTTTGGGTTGGGGTTCTTTTCTTACAGAATTAAGCTAAGGGGGCATGCAGGAGCAGAGAGTACAGTGCACCCTTTGCTTATGCGGGGGATCCATTCCGGACTCCCCCCGCATAAAACAAATAACACGTATGCTCGAGCCCCATTTAAACAAATGAGGTTTGTGCATGCTACGTTGTGGTGGCACGTGCACACCACAGGCGCATGCCCCATTCGTCCCTATGGGACCCGCTGCCCTTCCTCTCCGCGCGGCTTTCAGCATATGCTAAAAGCCGTGTAAAGCGCACCCACATGACTCGGGTGCATAGTAATAGAAAATAAGCTAGACTAAATAGTTCTCTGCAAACAATTTTCCCAGCATTGCTTCCAATAGCAGAAATGATATCTAAAAATAGCCCTGACCATTAACTGTACTGTAAATATGCACAATAATTAAAGATGGCAATGTCAACAAACTGTTGATGGTTAGCCAAAAAGCCTTTGTCTAGAAAAATAATACTCTTTATTCTCTGATAATTCTGTTCCCAAACTGGATTCCTATACAAATTTCAGTCCTTGAGATTTGACGAAACACCAATTTTGACAGTCCCACTCAGTCAAAAGAAAACATGTTAAAAATAATTCATAAGTGGTAGTGCAAACTACAAAATCCACAAAATTAAATTATGAAGCTATGGCAAAGCTATGCTGTAGAGGCTATGAGGAATGACTTAAGAAGCTAGTAATGTTTAGCTTGGAGAAGAGAATTCTGAGGTTGCATCCAAACTGCAAAAATAATCCAAGTTGACACCACTTTAATTGCCATGGCTCAATGTTATTGAATTCTAGGAATTGCAGTTTGTTGGTGCACCAGAATAGTTTGTTGTGGCATCTTCTCTCTGACAGAGAAGGCTAGATGTCCCACAAAACTACAATTCTCAGAATTCCATAGCATCATGCCATGGCAGTTAAAGTGGCATCAATCTGGATTGTATCTGCAGTGCAGATACAGCCTCAGTGGAAACATGATAGCCATCTTTAAATTTATGAAGGAATATCATATAGAAGAAGGTGCAAGTTTATTTTCTTCTGCTCCAGAGACTAAACCAAGAAACCAGTGAATTCAAATTACAATAAGAGATTCCAGCTAAACATTAGGAAGAGTGTATTGACTGTAAGGAGTGCTCGACAGTGGAATGGTCTGCCTTGGAAATTTTTAAACAGAGATAGAATGGTTATTTTATCAGAAGTGCTTTAGCTATGCATTCCTGCGTAGTAATGAGCTGGAGTAGATGACCCTTGTAGTCCCTTCTGTTTCTGTTACTCTAAAATCCCATTAAATTTTTAAAAGTCTAAAAATCATTAAAAAAATAAGAACAAAGTTAAAATAGTGTGCACATATCTTGAAAAATTATTCCTGCAATCAGTTAATCAATAACTGCCTCTTCTGTTTTTTTGTAAAGCCAGGGTAGTTAAAATGAATTTTTAAAGCCAGGGTAGTTAAAAGGTAGCGGAATTTGTTTCATTTATCCTAAAACCTGTCTAGCATCTTCGGGAGATTAGTCTTGAACCTGCATTGCGCTAGATTCCACCAGGCATAGCTGCATGTCTCCCTGTCACACCCTTGACCTACTTGTTTTCTGTCTGGGTGCTCCCCATAGTCATCTAATGCCAGCAGAGAATGAGGGTCCATGAAGCCAGATCTTATTTTGAACAACTTTCAAATGTTCTTGCATGAAAGAACATCTTACAAGGTACAAAATGGGGGGAAAAGATACTACAAGTTGATCTTATGTAGCAAAATGTGCAAGACAGACATCCTTCACTGTGGGATAAGTTATGTTCTTAAACAGGGGCCTGTGTGCTTTTTTCCTGTTTGCTATGATATACTTCAGTCCTTTGCCACTAATCAAACTGGCAGCTCCAGAGCTGTGTGTATTGCTTTTCTGCTGTTCTTTCTTTGCTGTCCACACATTGATAGCACCATGTGACCTGGTGCCTAACTGCTTTCAGACCTTGAAGATGAGATTGATGAATTCATAGGTGACTCTTAGGTTTCTAATAAGGAAGTAGATTTTATGAAGTTTAATGAGCTTGCTGATATCTATACTGTTGTTGGCAGGAAACTCTTCCTGGAGTGAAAATAAGTGGAGGCCTTTCCAATCTGTCATTTTCCTTCCGGGGTATGGATGCTATTCGAGAAGCAATGCATGGAGTTTTTCTTTACCATGCAATTAAGGTAGGAAAGCATCTTGACAAAATAGCTTCTGATCAAAAGTTACTTGATGCAGGTTTTCTTTATCTCTGCCTCCTTTTTTCCCTTGTATTTTTAGTGTGGAATGGACATGGGGATTGTGAATGCAGGGAATTTGCCTGTGTACGATGACATCCATAAGGAGCTTTTGCAACTTTGTGAAGATTTGATATGGAATAAAGACCCAGATGCCACAGAGAAGCTTTTGCGTTATGCTCAGGTAATCTTTACATTTTGTCTACATTCAAAAAGTGCTCTATGAATTTGTCTGTTTTGATTAATGGCATCATCTACCTGCATAGATTCAAAATGTTCTCTTAACAGTTCAGACTGGGAAAAATATGTGCCTACATGATTATGTTATGTTAACTATATTAGCATGTCAGACTTACAACAAGATACTCTGCCCCCAGGCCGGGCTTTCAGGCCGGTCTGTACAGGGCCTTAATCAACAGATTGTGGCTAACATAAACCATGGCTTATCTTGATGTGCAAACTTAATCATTATGAAAGGCAAACAAGATTCATAACAAAAAGCATTGTAATAAATGTGCTCCTTAAATGTATGTGTCAATTTTGTTAATGACAACAAAGCATATTGTTTTGTGTGTGTGTGTGTATTCTTCTTTGTAGTCTCTGTGAATCACACATATGAGTTATATCTGTGCCTGTGCAGAATGCTCGGAAACTTCTGGAATCACTGGGCAGACTTTAGTTTGCAACTTTTTGGCGGTAGCTCCGCCCATCCTTATAAAGCCCATGGCATTCCCACTCTTTTTTCAGTTCCTTTCATCCACCATGCTAGCAGCTTGAGGGAACTTCGCTGGTGAATCGCTTGTTCTTTCGATTTTGATTAATGGTTTTTCTTGACCTTATTGGCTTGATTTTGGCCATTCTTTTGGATTTTTGCTTGAATATTGTTTGCTGTTCGACTGACCATAGGACTGTCTCACCATTGTCTGAGTTTTGCGATTTTGTACCTCGAATCATGAACAAGATGGCTTCCTTGAAGACATGCGATAAATGCGGGGCAAAAATCCCACGAGTCTTGTGTGCTGAGCATGGGAGAAGCCCACAATCCTAAGACTTGTCCTTTGTGCAAGTTGATGACCTCCTAGGCTCTGGTGAACCAGAACGTGAAGTTAAATGTGGCTCTTTTGGAGCAGGCTCCAAGACCGGCCTCTCCCTGCCCTGGAGAGCTCTCCAGCGGCTCACTCCTCTTCCTCTGGAAAGGAGAAAACAAGGTCTAAGGCAGGTGAGAAGGCCAAGGAAAAGTCTTCTAAGGACTCAAACTTCCCAGCCTGGAAAAGACCATGATGCTGATGCAAAGGAGACTTCTAAGCGGAAGCATACCGAGGAGAAGTCCTCTCATTCTAAAAAGGACAATTCCTCCAACCATTCAGCCCTGAAACAGGCCAGTTCTGCCTCGATGTCGAGTCTTCATTCCACAATTACCTCCTCCAAAAATACCTGGATTTGGTGTTAGACCATGATACTGGGAGATATCTCCTGCCGGTGGATCCTGATGAACTTCCATCTGCTTCTTTGAAGATAGTGCCTGAGGCTCAGGTCATCAGTGCCTCCACTCCAACCGATACCACCTTGTTGTGGGTGTCTATATGACAGGCCCTTGCCGAGGACTCCAAAAGACTTGCCTGGTTCGGGTCAATCTCGAAAAGAGTCACACTCCCAGTGCCCGGCCTCTGATGCCGAGAGGTCTCTATCTTGTGGAACTGGACCCCGCTTTTCCCACCGATGACGTCAGGTCTTTCACTGACCATATTGTCCAGATCGCTAAAGCACTTGAGTTGGAAGTCTCCCATACTGATGATGATGTGTTGGACCCAACTGAGTGCAACGTACCAGTACCGAGGCCTCCTTCCATCAGCTATCTTCCATCTCTGGAGAAGATCGTGAAGTATTCCTGGTCCACACCGGCCATGATTGCCTCCACCTTGAGGAAGATCAAGAGCCTCTGTAGGATCGCCCCTTCTTGACTGAGTTGGCTCTTCGAGTATTCGAAGCCGAACTGGGCCATTGTTGAAGACTCACAATTCTTCTTCACTCCCAGGATTTCTTCCTCTCCCTCTGACAAGGAGAGCAAGAAGATCGACGGGTTGGCATAGAAGTTTTATGCCTCGGTAGTCCTTGACCTCAAGGTGGCAAATTATACAGCCTGTATGGGAGTTTATGTCCAGCACCTCATGGACATAGGGTGGAGCCACTCCTAAATGAGATGCTGGATGATAAGAAAAAGTTGGCTATGGCTCTCCGCGATGAGGCTCATGCCATAGGCAGCCAACATATTATCTCTGCACTCCACTCCACTGATTGTGCCTCCAAGGTCCTGTTGGGTTTGGTGGCCCTCAGAAGGCATGCTTGGATGCGTTACTCCAGCTTCAACCCCCATGCTCAGTCTGCAATTGAGGACATGCCCTTCAATGATTCCAGCCTCTTCAACAAAGAGACGGATGAGAGGTTGAACTTTTGGTACTGGATGAAGGCCACTGCCAAGAAACATGGCATGTCTTCTAGCTCATTCCAATCTCCCTGGCATTGGTGTGGATCTCAACGGTACCAGCCATATCGCTACCACAAATTATGCTGTCGGGTTTCCCATGTTTGGGGAAGTCGCAGCGGTCAGCACACTCAGAGTGCAACCCAGAGTGATTTTGGCAGTTTTTCCTCTGAAATGCAGCCCACAGCATCTGGTATTTGTTGCCATTTACTCATCCAGGTACTAACCGGGATTGACTTTGTTTAGCTTCCAAGATCAGATGGGATCTGTTCCTTTAGGTCTATACATCTCTCTAATCTCTCTCTAGACATTCTCATTTACATTGCATGTGAGAAGATTAAAACCTACCAATATGTTGAGAAAAAAGCATGTGCTTTAGCTTTTCTACAAGAGTTAATTTACAGCGCTATATAAATAAAGGTTGTTAATAATAATAATAATAATAATAATAATAATAATAATAGTAATAAAAGTGGGTGTGTTTGATGGTGGTAGAGAGGCAGTGATAGTTATATGACTGAATATTTTTACTCTGAGAGCCAGTGTGGTGTAGTGGTTCGAGTGTTGGGCTGTGACTCTGGAGAGCAAGGTTTGGATCCTCACTTGGCCATGAAAATCCACTGAGTGACCTTGTGGAAGTCATAGTCTCACTCTCAGAGGATAGCAATGGCAAACTTCCTCTGAAGAAACTTCAGGAAAACCCTGTGATAGATTTGCTTTAGGGTTGCCATAAATCGGAAATGACTTGAAGGCAAACAGCACACACACACACACACACACACACAGAGAGAGAGAGAGAGAGAGAGAGAGAGAGATTGGCCTGTACTTAGAAAACTAAAAGAAAGAGAAGGCTGGCCTAGATTTCAGCTTTCTGACGAGCGAACCATAGGCAGGAAATTTATTTTTTAAACTAGGGCAGTGGTGGTGAACCTTTTAGAGACCAAGTGCCCAAACTGCAACCCAAAACCCACTTATTTATTGCAAAGTGCCACGTCCCTCTGGATTTCTAATGACAAACTATAGTGAAGTCTGTGTTGGGACGATGGTGTGTGTGCCCACAGAGAGGGCTCTGAGTGCCATCTCTGGCATGCGTGCCATAGGTTCTCCATCACTGAACTAGGGGAACATTTGACCATGTATTTTGCCTCACATAATTCTGAAATGGTTTAGTCTCAAAAAGATTCTACTGTGCGATACCGCTGAACATGTGTATAGTTGTAATAACCTGTAACCTGGTATATGAGAATTTGCCCCCAAGGCAAGAACAAGCTTATGTTAACTTTAAATGCATTCTCCTCGCCTTTTTTCTTGCTTAGAAACTCTGAATGGAAGGATAAAACAATGACTATATTCCCTGGATAAAACCCTGCTTGTTCAATGGAAAAACACCTCAGATTTTATATGGCTGTGTTTACAGTGAAAGGCAATTATGAAGTCCCAGCCTGCTAGCAGGAAGATAGTCTAGAATCCTAAACTTATCGTCCAGAAGAGTTGATATGGATTTTTGTATGCAGTGACCCTGTTACCAGGATATGCATACATGCACACCTAGAAGAAACAAGACTCAAAATACAGAAAGCAGTTTTCAGTAGCATCGTACTTGCACCATGAATTGTAGTTTACATTAACAAAAAGTACACAAATCCACCAAATAGTGATACCTTTATTGGCCAACCGAAATGGTCAACCGAAATGCACAATATACTTGTTGCAAGCTTTCAAAGCTCCACTGGCTTCTTTATCAGGCAAGATGTTACATACTAAACAGGAGAAAAATTAGAGATGTTAGTAAGATGCCTGCACTTCGTTGTTTCTGTTCTTAGTACAATGGTATGGGAAGAGTATTTTTAACAGCGTGGCCCTTCTTCTTCTAGCCATGCATCAATTGGGCAAAGTCCAGGAAGTTTAAAGTCCATTTGCATATCAACAAGGACTTCTCTTTTCTAATCCAATATTTATTAGAAAAGATTATAATGTTTGGTAAACTGGGAGGTAATAGGAAAAGAAGGATGTCAAACTAGACTGCTGTGGACTCTGAGGGAGAGAAGAGCCATCTTGCTGGTCCCTGCTGCTGGTGAGGCAACCTCCCTCCCTCCCAACTGCCACTGCTGTGGACTCTGAGGGAGAGAAGAGCCATCTTGCTGGTCCCAGCTGCTGGTGAGGCAACCTCCCTCCCTTCCAACGGCCACTGTTGTGGACTCTGAGGGAGAGAAGAGCCAGTAAGAGGGAGACCACGCCGACATCTGAGCCCCAAGGGACTAAGAGGCACTGAAACCAACTGCCATTTCTCTCCAGGGTCACCCAGTAAGAGGGAGACCACGCCGACATCTGAGCCCCAAGGGACTAAGAGGCACTGAAACCAACTGCCACTTCTCTCCAGGGACGCTTCCCTGTCCAGCAACATCTATATTAGATCCCTCATACCTTGTGGTAACACACAGAGAGAAGAGCAAGCCTTCCCTGATAACATCTGGGAAGGAGACATCTGGGAAGAGACAGAGGCCCACAGGTTCTAGCTGGAGGCTCTTGGGAGAAGAAGCTTCTGTTCCTGCTGCCTGGACCTCTGCTTCCCTTTCTGGATTGAGCTCTTTCAGGACTGGGCCTTGACTCAGCAGGCACTGTTTCATCCAGCACAGTTGCCTTGCCTACCTGAGGTATAAGGCTGGGACTTCTACAGGAAACTCACCAGACCACATCCCGATTTATTTTGCTACCTGTCCTTTTTGTTTGTTTTTCTTTTCCTGTTCCTGTCACTTCAATAGGAAGCATGTTTTTTCCTGAGGGAGAAAGGAGTCAGGGAGCAGCCATTGGAGTCATTCAAGGCAGAAGTAGATACGGAGAGAGGAGACATTTAAAACACCAAGGAAGAGGGGAGCTCAAGAGGGTGCTTGTGGTCCCCAAGGTGTCTTCCAGTCTAAATAGTATGTATAGCCTTGATGACAGTCTCCCTGGGTTGAAGCTACTGCTGCTCAATGTCTGGTCAGTGAATGGTAAAAAAAGCTGCCATTCAGGACCTGATCCTGGAAGAACAAGCTGACCTGGCATGTATAACAGAGACCTGGTTAGATGAGGATGGAGGAGTTAATCTATCTCAGCTTTGCCCATCTGGTTTCTCTGTGCAACATCAGGCGAGATCTGGAGGGCGAGGAGGTGGAGTTGCAGTTGTATATCGTGATTCCATCCCCCTGACCAGATGCCCCCTCACACAATCTATGGGTTTTGAATGTGTTTATTTAAAATTGGGTAGCCGAGACAGAATAGGGATTCTGTTGGTGTACCGCCCACCCCGCTGCACAACAGTCTCCGTTCCTGAACTGACCAGAGTGGTCTCGGGTTGGTATTGGAATCTCCACGTCTATTAGTGCTAGAGGACTTCAACATCCATGCTGGGACTTCCCTTTCAGGAGTGGCTCAGGACTTCATGGACTCCATGACAACCATGGGTCTATCCCAAGTGGTATCTGAACCAACTCATGCTGCTGGGCACACTCTGGACCTTGTTTTTTGTGCTGGGTGGGATGATGATGATCTTGGTGTGGTGGAACTCTCCACAGTTCCATTATCATGGACAGATCATTATCTGGCCAGGTTTAGACTTACTGGGACTCAGAACCTCTGCAGGGGTAGGGGACCAATTAGGATGGTCCGCCCCAGGAGGCTGATGGATCCAGATGGATTCCTGAGGGCTCTTGGGGAGTTTCCTGTCACCTTGGCAGGTGATTCTGTTGAAGCCCTAGCCAGCCTTTGGAATGGGGAAATGGCCAGAGCGGTGGACACAATCGCTCCTGAGCATCCCCTCTCACGGAGTGGAGCTAAACCAGCCCCCTGGTTCTCTAGGGATTTGATGTTGATGAAGTGAATGAGAAGGAGACTAGAGCGACGTTGGTGAAAGACTCGGAGTGAATCTGATCGAATACAGGCCAGATCCTATTTGAAAGCCTACTCTTTGGCAATGCGGGCAGCAAAGAAATTATTTTTCGCTACCAGCATTGCATCTGCAAGAAGCCGGTCAGCAGAGCTGTTCTGAGTGGTCAAGGGTCTTTTACATACTCAACCTCAAGTAGAAAATGCAGACCACTCAAAGGCTCGCTGTGAAGAATTTGCTCAGCATTTTGCAAATAAAATCACTCAGACTCGGTCCAAATTGGATGCTACAATTAATACAATGTCAGTGGATGCTACTTTGGCTCCTACCGGTCCATTGTTAATGGATATTTTTCAGCTTGTGCAGCCTGATGATGTGGACAGAATCCTTGGAAAGATAAGAGCTACTACATGTGTCTTGGACCCTTGTCCTTCTTGGCTTATTAAACAGGCCAGAGGGGGACTGACTGACTGGGTAAAGGAAGTAATCAATGCCTCCCTACAACAAGGCAGAATTCCATTCTGCCTAAAGGAGGCTGTTGTGAGGCCTCTGTTAAAAAAGTCATCATTGGATCCCACAATAATGAATAACTATTGGCCAGTGTCTAACTTACCATTTCTGGGCAAGGTTCTGGAACATGTGGTGGCTTCCCAACTCCAGGGGTTTGTGGATGAAACGGATTATCTAGATCCATTTCAATCTGGTTTCAGACCTGGCTATGGAACAGAGACAGCCTTGATCGCCTTGGTGGATGACCTACGCAGGGAACTGGACAGAGGGAGTGTGTCCCTGTTGGTTCTTCTGGACCTCACAGCAGCTTTTGATACCATCGATCATGGTATCCTTCTAGACTGCCTCTCTGGGATGGGGCTTGGAGGTACTGTTCTACAGTGGCTCCATTACTTCCTGGAGGGGTGAACTCAGAAGGTGGTACTGGGGGACTCCTGTTCGACCCCTTGGCCAATGACCTGTGGGATCCCTCAAGGTTCTGTGTTGTCCCCTATGCTGTTT
>NC_056522.1:67359404-67465446 GCF_019175285.1 Sceloporus undulatus | reverse complement strand
GGGAGTGTGTCCCTGTTGGTTCTTCTGGACCTCACAGCAGCTTTTGATACCATCGATCATGGTATCCTTCTAGACTGCCTCTCTGGGATGGGGCTTGGAGGTACTGTTCTACAGTGGCTCCATTACTTCCTGGAGGGGTGAACTCAGAAGGTGGTACTGGGGGACTCCTGTTCGACCCCTTGGCCATTGACCTGTGGGGTCCCTCAAGGTTCTGTGTTGTTCCCTATGCAGTTTAACATATACATGAAAACTCTGGGAGAGGTTGTCCGGAATTTTGGGGTGCGATGTCATCAATATGCAGATGACATTCAACTCTACTACTCCTTCCCACCTCAATCCAAGGAGGCAGTCCTGGTTCTAAACCAGTGCCTGTCTTCAGTAATGGACTGGACGAGAGCAAACAAGTTGAAACTTAATCCAGACAAGACAGAGGTGCTCCTGGTCAGTCGGAAGGCAGATCAGGGAATAGGGATCCAGCCTGTGTTAGATGGGGTCACACTCCCCCTGAAGACACAGGTTCACAGTTTGGGGGTAATCTTGGACTCAGCTTTAAACTTGGAGGCCCAGGTCTCTGCTGTGACCAGGAGTGCTTTCGCACATTTAAAACTTGTGCACCAACTGCGCCTGTTCCTTGAGAAGCCAGATCTGGCCACGGTGGTACATGTCTTGGTTACATCCCGTTTGGACTACTGTAATGGGCTCTACATAGGACTGCCTTTGAAAAGTGTTCGGAAAATTCAATTGGTTCAAAGAGCTGCTGCCAGGCTGTTAACTGGCGCCAATTACAGAGCCCATACAACTCCCCTGTTGAAACAGCTTCATTGGCTGCCAGTTCGTTCCTGGGCACAATTCAAGGTACTGGTTATATCCTACAAAGTCCTACATGGCTCAGGTCCACATTATTTGGCAGACCGTTTCTCCTGGTATGAACCTGCCCGGACTCTGAGATCCTCTGGAGAAGCCCTTCTCTCCATCCCAACACCTTCACAAACACGTTTGGTGGGGACACGAGAGAGGGCCTTCTCAGCGGCAGCCCCTAGACTCTGGAACTCCCTGCCCAGGAAGATAAGAACAGCTCCCTCTTTGATAGCTTTCTGATGGCAGGTGAAGACCTACCTGTTCAAATAGGCATTTAAGGAATCACTGTAAGAACAGGCAGGAATGTTGGACTAGTTTAATCATTCTGTTTAATGCATGTCATTTATCTATTTATTTTTAAAATGTTTTAATTGTACTTTTTGTTTGTTTGTTTTTTAATTGCTGTGAAGCCGCTCTGAGTCCCAGTCCTGGGAAAAGAGCGGGATATATATAGTTCCTTGCCTAAAGATACCATTTACTGGAGTAATCAATCCAGAGATCCTTGGTACATGCCTAGACACCTATCCTTTAGACCAATTGACATCCATGAAAGAATTGAAGATTTTAAATAATATATCATGTAGGGCAGACAGGGTGGGTAGGGGAGGTTACCCAAATGAGTGAAAGAGGATAGGATGTTGGCTTAAGCTGATGAAGTATTCTGGTTCAGTGAAGGTTTTGATTCATTAGTGATCTGTTACGTGACAGAACATAAACTAATACCAACGAGAACTGTACTGAAGCCAAGTTAATTTGTTAGGTTCATAAAAAGAAGTGCTCTTTGGCTAGCCAGGGATAAATTTAAATTAAATTCCCAGAAATAAAAATATGATGGTTCATTCCTTTCAGTATGTCTTTTCCTGTCTGTAGAACATTTATGATTAAATGCCTTTCCTCTTTTAGCTGTTAAGGCCTTTTGGAAACAGTTGGCAGCCTTTTCTTTTCAATGTGTAGAAAAGCTTCTGTGTATAACATGAATACTGCCAGAGAGCATGTGTGCTACCGGAGAGCATATGGAGAGTGGCATGGCTGACACCAGTCCAGAAAACATTGGTGCAAAAACATATACTTCCTTATCCATGCAGTGACATACCTGGCATGTTTTATACCTGTTGCAGTTTGAGTTTTTTTTAACACTCACCCAACAAAATGGTTGTGTGTGTGTTAAAAAATGACAAATCTGTTCCTGCTGCCACTCATCTCCTTGGGGGCTGTGGCACCCCAAAGAGATGATAGCAGCAGAGGGGATGGAGGGTTCAGTTCTCCACATTCTTGCTGCTGCTACTACTGCTGCTTATTTACTCAGGAGGCTGCAGTGCCTTGAAGAGACAAGAAGTTGCCGTGGGTGACGGAGGATTCAGCTTGCCATGTATCTGCTGCCACCATCACTCATTACCTCATGGAACCATAGATCCTAAAGAAATAATGGCAGTGGTGATAGGGAGTGGGGGACTCAGGCCTTCACATTCCTGCAAGGACGTAGCCAGGATTTTGGGAAGGGGGGGGGTCAAGACTAAGTGCCACCATTTTGAGAGGCTAAGAGCCCCCCCCCCCCCAAGACACAAAAAGAGGGTCGAGCGTTTACCCTCAACACCTTGATGGCACCACTTTAACTTCTGTTATGGCTTCGTGCAATGGAATCTTGGGAATTGTAGTTGAGTCATCTGTCAGGTGCCACAACAAACTACAAATCCCAGCATTTCACAACATGGAGCCAAGGGCAGTTAAAGTGGCATCAAACTGGATTATTTTTTCAGTGCAGATGCAAACTGAGTCCTTCCTCTGAAGGTGTTTACATCAGATAAATTCAGCTCGATAAAGCAAAGTGCAGCTGCTCGAGCAATGAGCGGCAGCCACTCTGTTCATGCTCAGAGACACTCTGCTCATGCTTTGAGACACTGTACAGTGGATCCTTGTTATACGCTGGGGTTTGGTTCCAAGATCCCCCGTGTATAACAAAATCCGTGTATGCTCAAGTCCCATTAAGTATAATGACATAGCAAAATGGTGTCCCTAATAAAAAATGGAACATCAAGGTAAATTTATACTTTTTTGGAACATTTTCAAACCGTGTATGCTTAAATCCGTGTATAAAAAATCCGTGTATAAGAAGGGCCGACTGTATTCCAACATCTGAGCTGAGCTACGAACCCAGGCTGCATCCACACATTTCATTCCCACTTCCAAGAGGGATTTTTAATTTTGAGACACACACACACACACACACACACACACACACACACACACCTTTTAATTCCAAGACTTATCTATCTATCTATCTACCATAATTTTTAATTCCAAGCCATTATACGTTCCTTTCTTTTTATATTAAACAAACCCCTTTAAGAGAATCCTATTTTGGGAGAAAGGCAGGATATAAAATCAATCAATAAAAATTATAGTGCAATAGTCCATCAGTGCATGGCTTACATTATAAGACTTTATACCTTTATACATTTAAAAACTATTAAAATCACAGTAGGCTCAGAGTGCTACAGAATCATGGAATCATAGAGTTAGAAGAGACCCCTAGAAGAGCCATCCAGTCCAACCTCATTCTGCCATGCAGGAACTCCCAGTCAAAGCATCCTCAATAAATTATGTAATGGAGGTGTCCATCTACATTGTAGAAAGATATACTATAGATTAATGCTATGGAAAATCACCACCTTGAGTCCGTATATTGGGAGAAAGGCGGGATATAAGAAAATAACAACAGCAATATCTGGGTATTGTAGTTTTGTGAGACATTTAGCCTTCTTTGTCAGAGAGCTCTGGTGGCACAACATACTACAAATCGCAGGATTTTCCATAGCATTAAAGCAGTGTTGAACTGGATTATTTCTGCAGTGTGCAGCCTTATTAAACTGCAGTTCCCATCAGTCTGTGGTGCTGCTGGATGATGGGGCCTGCAGTCTAGCATTGCCTGGCGCAGGGCCATAGGACTCCACAGCCACGATTCATCATCTTAGATTGATTCCATATATTAATTAATTAATCATAAAAACATAGAGTTAGAAGAGACCCCACAAAGGGCCATCCAGTCCAACCCCATTCTGCCATGCAGGAACTCTCCATCAAAGCATCCCCATTGACATGCTGAAAAAGGGCCAGCTAACTGTATTTTATTCTATTTGTCTTTTAAAAAAGAGAAAAAACAAGGCTGGAAGGAAGCCTCTTGCCTTTTTGCATCACAGACCCACCTCTTTTTTGTTGTTGCAAAAATCCAGAAATGACTGTTTTTGAAAACATGAGTCCATTCTCAGGAGAAATGTCCAGAGTAGAGTCTGAGTCTCCTTTCTCTGGACTTCCAAAACCCCAAACTGACCCTTAGAGCATCTGGTCTGACCCCCAACTCAAGGAAACTTGGAAATCCTGAAGGTTTAGATCAATTACTGAATTATTGAATTATACAAGGAATAGTGGTCTCAGGGTTTTGCTGAAGCTCAGTATGCAGAAGCACAACATTATTTTAAAAATATTGTGCATTAAATTACCTTCAGTCTATGTCTATGAGATGCATATGAAACATACATGGATCCCATCTCCCAGTATATCCCATTAGACATACTGTATATAAATATACCAAAATCTGAAAAACTCCAAAATACATCTAATCCTCAGCATTTTGGGTAAGGGATATTATTATTATTATTATTATTATTATTATTATTATTATTATTATACTATATTGTACATGGATATAACAGCTAAAAGTTAGAAGTCACCTTTTCTTTCTTTTATATTTCCTTTTAGAAGTTTCCTTCCTTCCTTTTTTCTTTCTTCCTTTCTCCCCTTCCTCTTCCTCCCTTTCTTTTCCTTCTTTTCTTCAGTTCTCCCTTCCTCTTATTCTTCCTTCCCTTTTTTCCCTTCCTTCCCTTCTTCTTCCTTCTTTTGCAAAAGGCGCACAAGGGA
Source organism: Sceloporus undulatus (assembly GCF_019175285.1). Classification (NCBI taxonomy): domain Eukaryota; kingdom Metazoa; phylum Chordata; class Lepidosauria; order Squamata; family Phrynosomatidae; genus Sceloporus; species Sceloporus undulatus. Next base: position 67,460,673 of record NC_056522.1, on the reverse strand, counting down.
GGAAGGGGGAGGAGTAGGAGTAGGAGTAGGAGGAGGAGTGGAAGCCGGACTCTGAAGGAAACGAAAGCGAAAGGAGTCACAGGGACTCTCTCTCTCTCTCTCTCTCTCCCCCCTCCATTAAAGCCACGGAGCAGAGGGAAAGGGGAACTTTTGTTTTGTCTTTCCTCTGTTCCCTCGCTGTGGTTTTAATGGAGGGGAGGGGGGAGGAAGGAGCTTGAATGCCCCCAGGGCCAGATAGGGGGGGTCCCGACCCCCCAAACCCCCCCCCCCGGCTACGTCCTTGATTCCTGCTGCCATTGTGGCTCATTCCTCAGGAGGCTGTTGGCCCTGAAGAGATGAACAGCAGTCGGAACGGTGGGCTGGAGGTCTCAGGCCTTCATGTTTCTGCCACCATCACTGTTTATTTCCTCAGGGAGCCCCACCAGGTAACACCCACTTCTGCAGTGTTACCTGGTGTGTTCCAATCCCCTGCACATGTCCCTGCATCCATGTATCTTTCTATCCAACCAACCATCTATATAATTAACTACATAGCAAGCAGTGTCCAGGTAAATATCAAATGAGCAGAATATAATCTGTGGCACTAAAAGCTCATATTGGACTTCATGTAGGAATGTGCTGTGCAAAGTAGCCAAAGAAACATGGGTTTAGTTTCTGTGTCTTTACTACCAATAGCTCGCTGTGCCAGAGTTAAGGTTTTATTTCTCCCTCAGCATTTGCTTGCTTCCTGGATTGGATTTGGCATTCTCATGTTTACGGTTTCAAATGATGCGATAGTTGGATTGTGTATGGTTTAGTAAGCAATGGTCTAGATAAACCCTTTTCAACCTTTTTACCCTGAAGGAACCCTTGAAATAATTTTCAACCCTGCATAAAAATTATTATATCTACAGCTTTAAAAAGGTTAATTTTGTTCCAATTACTGATTCTCATGGATCCCCTAGTGACTTCTTGCCAGGGGACCATGGTTCAAAAATCCTGGTCTGTACCTTTATCTGGTAAGGGAAAATGTAAAGTAGAAGGCACTGTCAATAATGCTACTAGCAGGGTTGGGGAGCTTAGAATGCCAATGAGTTGGACATGATTTTTGTAGCATGTTCAGCTTTGCAACCTATGGGGGGTCATCCTACACTCTATAAGGGGTGGGGGAATCCCATAGATGGACTCAGAAAAGAAAGTGAAGAAATACACCCCCATGTTTTCCTATTTTACAGTAATACCTGTTAAGGAATGCCAAACAATAGTCTCAACCAGTGGTTTTCAAACTTTGGTTGTCCAGATGGTTTGGACTTCAATCCCAGAAACCTCCAACAGCATGGTTGATGGTCAAGACTCCTCTAAGAGCTGAAATCTAGAGCACCTGGAAGCCCACAGTTTAATAACCACTGGTTTGAACCAACTATTATCAACTTGATGCCCAAGTGGGTGTGGAAAAGATAAGAATTATAGTCTTGTGCTTCTAGAGAACACCATGTTGGAGAAGGTCGTGGGCCATAAGACACCCCCCCACACACACACCTTGAGAGGAATTGAATAGTATGTTTCTAGGAAGTGCGGAAAATGCATGACAGGTTTTTCTTGCATCTGACAAAGTAGGCCAAATCTACAAAACCTACGCTACAACTTTATTCCCTCAGCTCATCTCAAGGATGCTACACGATCCCTTTGCATACAGGTTTTTCTAAAGATCTCTTAATTGTATATATTTTTTTAAAAAAATGAAAATCCTGAACTTTCCAAGTTTTTAACTCTCTTAATCTCAATTCAGACCCATGCTCAAGGAGGAAAGAAAGTGGTGCAGACTGATGAATGGAGAAATGGCTCCGTAGAAGAAAGATTGGAATATGCCCTTGTCAAGGTGAACTTTTTTTCTTTCTTTATCAAAGCCAAAAGTATAATTTCTTTTTAAAAGATCCTGCTTTCTTGTCCATATCATTACCAAACGTTTTGAATCACTCAAAAAGTATTTTGAAATGAGATTATATAATTGTTTGCACTGCTTGAGTGAAGAATTATCTAAGGTGTTGTTTTTGTAGTCTTGTCAGGCTGTGTTTCTCCACTCTTCACAATCTTCCAGGATTTGTTATGAAAGGAGGCATACAGTAAATATCAAATGGCACAAGTATGGTCATAAGTCATTATAGTTTGGCAGGATGCAGATGAGTGAATATTAGCCATTTCTGAATGAATTGTATGACCTGTAACATCAGATTCTTTTTACAAGTCATACAGCCTTATAATTCATAGGTGAGGAAATGTGAAACATCAGTTCACCTGCAAATATGCAAATAATTCTTTGACGATCTAGTAACTTCAAACCCCATGATTCTGGATAACTTATCAGGCTGTCTTAAAGTCAACTGCAGAGTATATTATTATAAGGTTATATTGACCACAGTTCATTTGTCACTAGAACTTATAAAATAACATGATGATATTAGAGGTGGGTCTGTATGGGGTACATGCCATCTCATTTGTAATGTAAGATTCATGTTAGTTTGAAATTAAATGTCCACATTTATTTCTCTTAACTGTTTTCATGTGGGATTCATAGTTCTGAGCATATCTTGGGCTGTTAGCTTGAAGAGGAGTTTCAAACACTTGAAGGATGAATTTCAGTTTTTTCAATTTCCTCAGAGCCTCTTCTCAGAAGTAAAGAAGCCTTATTGGTTGAGGCACTTTGCTTATGAATACACTTTCACTGATGATTTTGCCAGATTCCATTTTTTATTCCTTTTACTACTGCTTTCAAAATATATGTGTCCCTGTGTGTTGTTTTTTATTGTAACTTTACTTTTTATTTGTTAGCAGCCTTGTGAATCCCTTTGATTAAAAGCAACAGAGCTTTTACTAAAATAACTGTCAAAGTGATTTTGTCTTTTTTTCTTCCTTTGTTTTGAAAGATACTGGAAGATGGATTTCAGTATAATTATATAATTAGCATGGTGGAGTGTCCCAAAATTACCTTTCTCTTTTTTCTGATTGGATGTTTTGATAAAATCAGAGCTGTATGGTAAAAACGAACAAAACCAACTGATATTTAAGATTGTTCCACCACTCTAAAGCATGGCATGCATTGACATTAATTTTTTTAAAGCTAAAACTTTGGATGGGGTCCAATCTGAATGTGCATACATTAGAAGCTTAATCACAGAAAAAGACTATACGAGCATAGCTCAGTTAATGAAGTAGATATGTTCCTGAACATTACTTTTTTAATAGAATCTTTGGTACCAGAGGCAGAAATAACAAGGAAAAAACAGAGATAGGTCCCTATACTACACAAAAACAAACAAGAAGAACATTTTAGTATGTTTCAGCAAAGTTTTTATTCAAAACTAACAATATACACATTTTGAAATAATACAGCCAGGTCAAGGCTTGCATAAGTAAACAGAAACATTTTGAACCTATAAGAGACCCCTGAAAGTTCCTGAAAGTATATTCAAGGATAATTTTTTATTTCACCAGTTTCCATTTTTCTTATGCTTTCCATTTTGTTGACCATACTTATAGATCTCTGCTTTAAAAAAAAACATGTTAGGGGTAGGCTTATCCATTTTCTCTCTTTTCTCATGTTTTTTCACACAAGCTCCGTAAGGGATTCTGGAGACAGCTGCTGTTTATTTTCCCTGTTATAGAAATTGTCCATGCAACAACAATAGGACTGACTACAGTAGAATCCCTTTCTTTCCTAGCTCAAAGTTTATTGCATGGTTTAACTGCAGACACACTGTTGCAACCTGATACCAATAGTCTATGTTACTGTAGCCCTCCTTCACCATCCTCCTAGTGCTGCTACTGTTTAAAAAGTACAGCTAAACAGAAGATAAAGAGGTGACTATGAGGGTTAGGCAGATATAAAAAGGAGCCTATTTGTTAGAGGTTTTATTTAGTGAGATAAGCCTGTATAGCAGTGGGAGCCAGTGTGGTGAAGTGGTAAAAGTGTTGGACAGGAAGCTAGCTGATCTGAATTCAAATACCCCACTAAGAAAATTAAAATCCCTGGATGACCTATGGCTGGTCACTTTGCCTCAGGTTGACCTACCACACAGATAAGTGCCATGTAAGTCTCCCTGGCCTTTATGGACGAAAACAGAGCTGTAAACATAGTAGATAAATGCAGAGAGTCAGGTCCAAGGACATATCTAGAATAATATACCATTATTCCATTAAATAATCTACGATTAAAAACACCCTGACTTGCTAAAATACAGTGTGTGGTGTGGATAAAGATGGAGAAGGACACTTAATTACCTTGTAATTTGCATAATTAGGTCAGAATGAAGTCAATGAGATGCACCTAGTCAATCATGGAATATGTTGTGAGAAAGGCTAACTTTAAAGGGCTGGGAAAAGGGAGTTCTGGCAGCTTACATCCACCATTTCCACAAAAACCTATATATTTTGGTTGAGGGAAGCGCCAGCTCATCAAGAAGCCTCTGATAAATGACATGGATACATTTGGTATCTTTTAGGGACTAGCAAGATTCTTAATTCCTAAAATATTTATATCAGGACACTGTCAAGAATAGTGCTCTAGGTTGAATCTCCCATCTAACTGATCTGACCATGCTTAGCTTCCAAGTTGAGATGGGATCTGGTGCTATTAGGCTATTTGGAAAATAGATTACCAAATGCCTGACTGGCGCTGATTGTCCTGTGGAAAGTGGGGTATTTTCTTTTGGTATACTGTCAAATAGGCATTTCAGTCTTTACTCACATGTTTTCACTTCTCTAGTAAATGGTTTGAGAGTTCCGTGTTGAGAAATTTTTGAACTTTGATTCTATAGGCAATGCACCAAGGCAACTATGATTTCATGTGATATGATATACAGTGTGCCCGTGCCATATTCAGGCGTGGCATATGTGGCTTTCAGCTTATGCTGAAGTCACATGGTAGAAGAGACAATGGCATGTGTTCCTGTAGTGCATGCGGCACATGCATGAACCCCGTTCTTTCCAATGTTGCTCAAGCATATGTGATATTTCTCTTACACGGGGGGGGGGGGGCGGAATGGATCTCCTGCGAAAACAGAGGGCCTTGGGAGTATTTGCTTGCTTTAATACAATCCGCCCCTCCTAATTCACAGATCTGAGATCCACAACCCGAATATCGCGGAGGGGTGACCTCTGCTATTTTTAATGGCATGCGTGCCTATAGGGCTTGAATATGCGTGAGCCTCCATTTTCGTTGGGGGGGGGGGAATGGATCTCCTGCGAAAACAGAGGGCCTTGGGAGTATTTGCTGTTGTTGTTGTTGTTGTTTGCCTCCAAGTCATTTTTTGTCTTATGGTGAACCTTAAGATTACCCTTTCAGAGGGTTTTCTTGGCAAGTGTGACTTGCCCAAGGTCAGCCAGTGAGTTTTTATGCTGTACCAGATCAATCAAACTCTGACACTGGAAAGGTTTTTTTAGTAATAAAATAATCATCTTTTTTAGTATCTTGAGATGTGTCTCTCATTTGCTTGGTGGATCTCTGTACAAGTCATTTCCATAGATGTAACTTGAAGGAAAAGTTTCCTTTGCTCAAACACTTCATGACTTTTTTCAGGTACCTGTATATACTTTTTAATATATAATATGAACATTAATGTTTTCTTAATGTTAATGTAACTATGACATGCTTTTTATTTATATACTGTGGTTGATTTCGATTTGGCTTATTTGTAGGGCATTGAAAAATATGTGATTGAGGATACAGAGGAAGCTAGAGTAAACAAAGAAAAATATTCCAGACCGCTGCATATAATCGAGGGGCCTCTGATGAATGGCATGAAAACCGTTGGTGATCTTTTTGGATCTGGAAAGATGTTTCTTCCACAGGTAAGAAAATAAATAAGCATAGCAGGAGCCCTGGAAATTGTAGACCAAAAAACCCTCTCTAGTGTTTGGGAATAAGTGAACAGTTAACATAACATAAACATTGATATCAGGCTAGACCAGTTGTCTCTTCAACTGAGGGCACTAATCTTTACTGTAGTCTGATACGAGTGTTTGAGGAAGCTATAAATGGGATATAAGCATTTACCTTACATCAAGTCTGACTATTGTCAATCTAATCTTAGCTACTGTGATAGGCAGTGACTTTGCAGCATCTCAGGTCTTTTTCTTATAATCTGTTCCTTGCGCCCTTTTTGGCTGGAGATACCAGAGATTGAACCTAGCATGTGCATTACTGCTGTGCTATTGTCTTTGTCCATCATCATTCCTCTCCCATCATCATTCTTCCCATGGAGAGGTCTAATGAGGAGACTTAATTCTAAATGTGGAGGCTCTCTTTATTACTGGGAACCCTGAAAAGGCAGAACTGCTAATTATGTGGAGAGCTTATCTCCTTTTCAAATCTGTACTCTCTAGACATGGAGAATGACAACAGAGAAGACATATGTTCCTCTTCTCATATTCAGTTCAAATAGATTACCAAATGTCTGATTGTCCTGTGGAAAAGGGAGTGTTTTCTTTTGATGTACCCTCAAATAAACATTTCAGTGGCTGCAGTAGTTTTTTCTTTACATCTGGTTATTTAGGTGATCAAATCTGCTCGAGTTATGAAGAAGGCAGTTGGGCATCTCATTCCTTTCATGGAGCAGGAGCGAGAGGAAATGCGTGCCATGTCCAATAGCACAGAGGAAGAGGTAAGTTTGCAATTCTACAATGCCTGGTTGCCTTGAATGAACTTTTGTTTGCCAGTTATTTTCCTGTTGTTACTGCAGCAGTGTCTGTGAATGCATAGATCTACTTCTGTGTGCTCTTAATCACAGCAATGAATATCTGATGGTAGCATATAAATCTGGCTTCTTGACAAGTTGCTAATAAACACAGGTGTATGGTAACAATGGGCACTGCTGCACAGGGATCCATAATCATAAACTTTGTAATTGGTTGGACATTCTTTCTGTCATTCCGTAGCTTTTCACTATGCACCTTGACGGGTGCATTCACACTTTTATAAAAATAGAAGTACATGGTTTTGTCTTTGTAGGATCAGCCCCACCTTTCTTCTACCGTAACTATTCTTATGACTGATATGAGTCAATTCAGCAAACAGACATTCTTGTCAGTTTTGGCCCACCCCCATACTTGAGTGTAGGTGCTTTTTATTGTGTAGTGTCTTTGATGGCCATCCTGTTAGGCAGTTACAGTGATATAAGGAGACATACAACCTTATGACTGTTTGGTATTCACATTTACGATCATGGCACTATTGCCACGACCACAAAGGCCCTCCAAATTTACTTTAGTAACCTTGGGCGAGTCACACACTCTCACCCCCAGAAAACCCTGTGGTAGGGTTGCCTTAGGCTTGTCATAAGTTAGAAGTTACTTAAAGGCACAACACAACAACATATGGAGTAAATATTCTACAGCACTTGCAGGTGGGGTGCCAGAGGATGACGCATACAGCCCCCTCCTCCAGCAATGGTGCTGTGTGACGCACACCACATTATCCTTCAGTGTGCTGCTCACCAGCGCTGCAGAGCTCTATCCCTCTGTATGGCTGCCTAAATTTTATGATGATTACCTGTCTGATGCATGATCTGGCCCTTTGTTTTTAAGAACCATGTATTTGATCAAAGGGATGTGTTGGATTAGTGGTTAAGACGCCAGTTCTGATTATTGGAAGGTTGGCAATTCGAGGCCTGAGTACTGCATGATGGAGTGAGCTCCTGTCTCTAGTCCCAGCTTCTGCCAACCTAGCTGTTCAAAAGCATACAAATTCAAGTAGATAAATAGGTACCACTTCTCAGTGGGAAGGTAACAGTGTATGGTGCAGTCATGCTGGCCGCATGACCACTAGAGCAGTCCTCGGACAATGCTGGCTCTACGGCTTAGTAACAGAGATGAGCACTACCCTTCAGTCAGTTAAGATTAGACATTTATGTCAAGGGACTACCTTTGCCTTTACCTTATTTGATCAAATATTAAAATTGCCATAAATAGCCCAGGTTCTAAACAATAGCAATAGCAAGTATGTTTCTATACCACTTATCTGTGCACTTAAGCACTCCCTAAGCTGTTTGCAGTATGTAAGCTAATTGCCTCCAACAAGCTGATTCTCATTTTATTAAACTCAGAAGGATGCCAGGCTGAATCAGCCCTGAGCCCCTGGCTGGTATTAAACAGGTTGTTTTAAGGTGAAAACACCTTGGGTAGTTTGATATCATAGTTGCCACGCCAACCAGCACCCTGGGCTGGGTGGTTCAAACTGGGTGGATCCTTCATAGATTACTCTTTATTTTCTGACTTAATCTATATATGTTGTTTTCTTTAATGTCGATGAATATGTGTACAAATTTTACACCCATTTTATGCTAAAATTCACATTTTGTACTTGTTTCATTTATTGTCTTATAGTGAAAGACAATAAATGAAACAAGTACAAAATGTGAATTTTAGTATAAAATGGGTGACACAATAAACAAGGACAGTTTGGAAACAGAGAAGTCACGAAGCACAATAAAAATCCATGATCAAGTACAGTATATCAGAACTAAGACTGAAATGTCTGGAGGTAAAAAGCCAAATTTTAACTAGCCAAAAAGAGACCTGTCTCAGTGCTAGCCAAGGTGAGGTGCCACAGCCAAGAAGGCATCTTCCTATAATGTATTATTCCCAGTAGTAGTGGAGGCAGAGGAGGTATATCTAAGGAGCATTTATGGTACTTCTTTAGGCCCAAAACTGCATCACAAAATTCAGAAAAGTGTAACTGACATGGAAAAATCTTGTCATTGCTGAGATTTTTTTAATTAATTTTTATAGACTTTTCAACAACTTACATTATGACATTGATACATCTACAAACATACATACAAATCCATATAAACAAACACATACCACTACATATGTATTTACAAATTTTAAATTCCATTATTACACATGGCTTCATAATAACAGACTTTCTTATTAATTTCCATCTTCCATCATCCATGCCTTCTTCTATCTTGATCCTTTGAAAACATATACCGTCTCTCTTGACATTATTTTTAAAACACATATAACATAAAAGAGTACTTCCTACTACTTGCATTTTTCCTTAAAGTCCTGGTTTTTCTCCATTGTACTATCTTTTCCTTTCTATCGAAGTTCCCCTCACCTTAAAAAGGTTAACTTAACGGTTTATTCCATATTTCCATTATTCCATATTTACATTTAAGCTCATCTTTTCCCCCATAAATGCTAAGCAAAAATTACTGAGTTAACTAGCTTGGCTTTCGTATCTTGTCCAGTCATTGCTGAGATTTTGATTGAGCCAGGCCATCCTGTCATGCTGATACAGTTAGTTGAGTATTCTCCAATATCAGACTGAAATACAAAGCATTTTTCCAGTTGTGTTCTCATTTTGCACAGAATTGGTGCCTTTTCCTTTGTGATGTTAAGTGCACACAGCAAGCACAAAAAGGCAGGGTAAATGTCACAAACGAGACAACCAGAGCTACATGTTTTCCTAGTTCAGGAAGGCAATAGTTAACCAGATTGTTCAATTTCACACATTTTACAGAAATGCCACTCTAAAAAAAACAAACAAAAAAACAAAAAAACCAATTCTTGAAAATGTGCAAAGTCTCCTCAAGACAGACAAAAACAGTGTTGTAGTCTTGTTGCAAGGTGAAAACATTTTGTATTTTTCCATTTATCATACAAGAAGAAATCATGTTAGAATTAACATCTGCTGTCTTGATCTACCCATTAGTTGGAGTATGTAAATCAGATTGGTTCGCTTCCAAATGTGGACTAAATGGATCTCTACAGCACAGCCCCCCCCCCTTTTTTTTTGTTTCAAACTGGCAAAATTTGTTCTCCTGGAGGCTAATCCTCAAGACAAGGTTGCAGAGATAGCAACATGTGGATGCTTTCTGAAACAGAAAGATTCCTGCTTTATATAAGCCACATACTTGCAGCTTAGGGAAGCATAACTAAATGGATGTTGATTTCCTCTTTTTTGGAAAGAATCCTAGGACAGGAGAAAACCTGAGGGTCTATGCTGTAGCTGCATTAAAAAAAAAATTTTTTTTTTTGTCCCTAACAAGCATGAAAATGAAATAGCAGCAGTTGTTCTTGTAGTTTAAATTGAGACTGGGATGAGTTCTAAAATCAAATTGAGCATGTTATGCTGTTTTTGATATCCAGAAAGAGAGTGAAATATGCTAAGGCAGACAAGACCACAGAAAAAGGCCTATAATAAAATTTTACCTTATGAATTTTATTATTTCTTTTATGTATGCTTATCAAAAGGAAGAAAATGTCTGTGAATGTGTGCAGCATTAAGTCAGCCCTGTATTATGTTTTGTTAATACTTGATGTGTGCTGTAAAGTGGATACTGCTCTTCCAAGTGAACAAGGGGAGAGAGGGGGAGGGACAGAAGGACTGCTACATATGTTTATTAAAAATGAGAGTAGCTTGTAGCTTGTCTTAAAATAAGTTACATATCTGTTGGCATGAATTTTCTTTGGAGTGCCAAGACATCAGCAAAATGTTTTTAAAAACCTGGTTGTTATTTTTTAGCGTGAATGGTTGTACTTGCAGGCTTGTGCCAGGATTGAAAAAGAAAGCTGTTTGGTTCTGTTCCCAGCACTAGAGTGCTCCAATTCATTTAATGCTTGAACTCCCCTTGTTTTTATGTAGGAGGCATCATAAAATCTAATGCATGTTCTGGTCCACATTGCAGCTTGCTTTGAGGTTGGATGTGTTTCATTCTCCTTCAGTACTTCTCATTTCTTTTTTATCTTAGATTTTTCCTCACCAATCAAGTGTGTAGCCATTCTTCGACTATCCCACTGTAGGTACTGATGTCTTTTGGATTGATTTAAATGAACATCTCTTTCTGCCCCAGCTGTGTGAGCCTTTCAGCATTCATGAATATAGAGCAGGATGATGCTGGGTAGCCCAGTCATTTGACATAGCTTTGGACGATCATTCTTGGAATCACTACATTTTAGGAAGGCATAAGAGATTAATAAATATACCACATGCAATCCTTTTCAGGCAACACAGATTAATTTGTATAAAAAGATTACCAGATGTTAAAGGGAATGGAGTGGTAGGCTCAAATTATACATCCTGGTGCAGAGCCATTTGTTTTCAACTTGGATTTGTCCCAATCGTAGATAAAGCTAGGAGTGATGGTATTGCTTTGGAGAACAAAAGGGATGCCCACAAGCATATGCACCCCACTCCCAAGTTGGGTTCTGATAATTTTGGGAGCTTCCTAGGGATAGAAGTGCCTGGCACTTTAATCTAATGGAACAGTAAAGATTTAGTCTCCCTTAGCCATACAGTCTATTTAAAAAAAACTGTGAAGAGTCTTCTAGCACCTTTTAAGACTAACCTGTTTTAGCATGAATTTTTGTGGTTTGTAATCAGTAAATAAATCTGTTAGTCTTAAAGCTGCACAAGCTGTTGTTTTGCTAGAATAGGCTAACGTGTCTATCTCCTTGATTTTTTTTAAAACTGATGTTCCTATCTTTTACTTTCTGCACAGTTGGAAAAAAACACAGGTTTACATTGACGACTGTGCCATCACTACCATGTACAGCTTGAACTTCACAGAGGACATTTACCCAAAGAAATTGATTTATAAGCTTAACAACTGATACTGTGACATGCATATTGTATATATTCAATAAGACAGTAGAGAAACATACCTGTAGAAAAGATACCTTGCAGGAAGTGTTCTAAAGCACACTTGTGGCCTTTGGTGGCACACTGTTTCTCCTGTTGAGCCAGGTGATGTACACCTACTTTTCGCCAGAGCCCAACTGATCTGGTCAGCATTCCTGGGCTACAAGCTTGCTATTCCAGTGCTAATGTTTTCCTTCACCTCGCAATGATTCCAACATGACTGAGATTGTGATTTCCAGCAAGTTTCAATATGTGTTGGCTGGATGGTGATAGAGACATGAATTCTATCATTATGCATCTAAGATAGCTTTTTCTTCAATTGCTAGCAGGGCTGGGGAAAGACTGATTTTAGTGGGGAATGCTGGGGGTAGAAGAGGCATTCATCTCCCTATTCCCCAGCAATCTAAATGCAGCCAATAATCTCCTCTCTAGAACTCATCAGGTGAGGGAGGAATTTTAAAGTTCCTCCTTTCTACACCTGGCAAATGGGCCGGTTGCAGAAACACATAAGTGTTTTCATCTTTACATGCACATATGTAGACACGTGAACATTCGTGTGTAGTTCTCATTCTGCTCCACCTACATACTGCCTCCAGGCACTATGTACAGTTCTTGGGCCAAAATATTTGCTTACCCATCTTCAAAGGTGTTAGAATCTACTTCTCTTTTATTAAGAACAGTCATTTTGTGTGTACCACATGTATGATTGGTGACAGACAAATGCTACAGAAAGATATTACCTTTACAAGTAGTATCTTTCAAATAAGATTTGAACTCTATAATTAGAAAAGTAGGACTCTATAGCTGTAATAGTTGAATATATTTACTAGTAAATATGTGAATTAATAAATTCCTTTGTCAGTGTTTTGGTCTGGTAAGTTGTTGACACTTGCTAACAAAGTACACTGTTGTTGTCGTGTGTTTTCAAACAAACTCTGACATATGGTGATCCTATTATAGGTTTTCTTGGCATACTTCAGTCAGAGAAACTTTTCTATCGCCTTCCTCTTTCACAGAGAGATTATGGCATGCTCCAGGTCACCTAGTGGGTTTTTGTGGTTGAGCAGAGATCAAACCCTGTTTTTCCAGAATTCCACTCCTAGTATCTTAAAGTATACAAAGTGTAAAGTGATTTACTTGCTGGCGTCTAGATCTTTTGCGTTTCTTTAGGTATGCCTTTATGCTCCCTTTGTTTGCTGAACTCAAGAGAATCAATGTATGGTTTTTCCTTTCCATTTTATCTGTTGGTTTATCCATTTAAGTTGAGAGAGAGTGGCTGTAGAGATGTAAAACCTTCAGAAAATTTGAAGCCCTTGGCGGGGGAATCAATTTTCCATTTTTTTTTGGGGGGGGGGAGATGGAAATGTTTGTATTTTTCTTTTAAATGCAGTGTTAACACCCTTTACAGTTTGAAAATCCCTGTTACTTTAGGAACATAAAATGCATTATACATATTCTGGTTTGAGTATGTTCAATGAATTAAAGGTATTGTTTATTCAGAAGATTATTATAAATTGATTTTGAAGTTCATATTTCCAAAACAAAATATCCCACAACTAATTTTTTCATGTTTTCTGGTGAAAAGGCTTTGGAAGAAGTGATCCCCCTACAAACTTTCTAGTGTTTTTTGTAGACTTTCTCATTTCTTAAGTTGTTGGCTGAAAATCACCCAGTAAGCTTTATGACTGGTATCATTTGCTTTCATGTTTTCCACTTTTAAGCAAACACTATGCATTGGACTAAGAGCCCTCAAAGGTTTTTTTTTTTTGGGGGGGGGGGTCTGTGGCCACATTCTCACAAAATTTGAAATGTGCCATAATTACATAGCTGCATTGGGTGCATGGCTACAGCCAATTTTTTTTGGAGATTCCACATCTAATAACAGATGTGGAATAATGTTATTTGTGTTATTACCTGTTGTAGTGGTGTTACCCACCCAGAGACTACTTCAAATTATAGTGGGCCCTTGGTGTCTTCTGGGATTTGGTTCCAGGACCTCCCATAGATATCAAAATCCATGGACGCTCAAGTTCCATTATATGCAGTGGTGTAAGATGATGTCCTTTATATAAAATGTCAAATTAAGATTTGCTTTTTGGAATTTTTTGGGAAGGGAATATTTTCAAGCCATGGATGGTTGAATCTTTGTGTGCAGAATATGTGGAAACAGAGGGCTGACTGTAATTTCTAGCCAGGCCATCTGAAACGGATTCCTAACAATCTTTCTGCTTTTCCACCAAGCTTTCTTCCTGAAAGGGAATGTGTTTTGAGTCCTTTTTTCACCTCACCTTCCTCCATCTCTCTTCCTTTTCAATCTTTGCAGTGAAGGTAACAGGCAGAGGGTTTCTAGGAGGCTGGGGACATCTTCCCTCCCATAATGTAGCTTACATTGTGACTAAAATCAGACAGTATATCTATCTGCTTATTTCATACAGATTTGCTTCTGCTTTTACCTGCAGAAAATAACAGATGTTGCAGTCTCTTTCATATAGTGGAATTTGCTCAGATTATCACCTTTACTGAAAAATTAATTCTTGCAGGACCCTTACCATGGCACCATTGTGTTAGCTACTGTGAAGGGGGATGTCCATGATATTGGCAAGAATATTGTGGGAGTTGTCTTGGGCTGCAATAATTTCAGGTAACAAGGCTAAACCCTTTCCCTTACATGATTGTTCTGCATATGAGAATTTCCTCTTCCAAGTGGGCAGTTTGAACAAAGTTTTCTGAACTTCTCCTAGTTACAGACTAATATTCAAATCAGCTGTTTTTCTTAGAGTATTTCCTCCCTGGACATGGTGTCAAGTTCAGATGTATGTCAGGAACATTCTGAAACTAGTGCGGTAACAACTAGAAAATTAAGGACCTTTAGAAGAGAATGAGGTATTAGGAAAAGCTGGTATCTGCAAGTTCAGTTGTCTTGGAGGATTAATGCACCAGGACAGGACATTTGAGTCCCTCAGACATGCTTTATTGTAAACGCCACATAGACCTAGAGCTACAGTATAGACATTCTGTGACACTCTCACGCATAAAGTGTCCCTGAATGTCAGCCACTCGCCACATACAGGCTTCATTTTTTTATTATTTACAAAATGGAAAACAAACAAAACAGCCACGTTGCAACAAATCTGTTGATACTGGCTTCACAGGTAATTTTTTTGCATCCAGTGTAATGTATTGGAGGGGAAATACTGTGCCATGCTGATTTTTAGCAAAGCATGATGCAGCATAGGAAAAGTGACATGCTCTGGTGCTCATGTGGTTGCTGCCATTGAGAGGAAATAAAAAATTCTTCCATTGCGTGGGCTTTAGACTTTATCACCCTTTATTTTATCTTGTATTATTTCACTTGTATTCCATCTTGTATTTTCTAGCTTTGAATGGAACACAGTTGATTTACACACAACTGTGGATGTATGACATTTGTATACCTCACAGTTTACAAATGTCACATTGGAACTCTTATTTGGGCCAGAAAATGCCACACAGGTCATACAGGCAATTTGGTTTGAAAGATAAAATATTGGTGCATGAGAGTTATGAGCCACATTCAGTTTGCATGGACCTCCACAAGAAGGTAACTATTTTTCAAGATAGCTGAGTTGGTTTTAAATGAGTTTTAAATGCATGATGAATAGCAAAGTACAATTTCCCTCCCAGGGTTATCGATTTGGGAGTCATGACGCCATGTGACAAGATACTTAGAGCTGCCCTTGAAAACAAAGCAGGTAGGAAGATGTTCTATCCATATTCTTCATTTTAGAAAGGATACTGTCATTATGATCTTGAGCTCACATCTTTGAAGGCTCATGCTGACTGATCTCAAAAAAATGAAATGGTTTCAAAAGATAAAGTGGTACTGCATCAGATTTTTTTGACATTAGAATGATTAAAATGCTATAGGTCTTGTCAAGAAAATAAGGATGATATGAGTTTGAATAACAGATAATTATTTTTGAGCTGGATGCTAAGTACTAGTGTATGTGGATTTTTCTTCAATGCCTCAATGCATCTTAATGCAGAAGTGTACTGAATCATTTAACACTCTAATGTGCAATCTACATTTGTATCTTCTTTATTTAAGAGATCTATATACCACTCTTCATGAAAATTGCCATAGTAGTTTATCAAAACTTGATCAAGATCAAAATCAAATTACAGCAAAATTACATGATATAAATATATACTAAAAGCCTGGAGGAATTTAAAAAATACTTTCCTGATATTGAAATATGAACAGTGTTGGTGCTGGCATCTTGGAACATGTATACCTAAATCCTCTTTATACTCATTTCATAGATTATCCCAGTGTTTAGAGTGATGCTATTTTCTTTGTAATTTTGGTGGAAACATCTATATCCATCTTTCCCAAACTGTTCTGTCTGAAGTTTATGAAAATTATAGTCCAGCACCTCTGGGTGTGTACTGGGTCAGAGATCTAGATCAAAGCCCTCAGTTCTTTGCGCAGCAGGTTGGCTTTTCTTCTTCTTCTAATGCCTTATATCTTGAGGATAGAAATATTTTAAAACTATCTATGTTTAATAGATGTTATTGGCCTGTCGGGCCTCATCACTCCTTCTTTGGATGAGATGATCTTTGTGGCCAAGGAAATGGAGAGACTAGGAATAAAGATTCCTTTGCTTATTGGAGGCGCAACTACTTCCAAGTAAGTTGGATTCTTTCTGCTATTTCCAAGGTAGGAATCAGTGCAAATGTGGAAGTTTTTGTTCCCCAGTGGACTAGAAATACATTCTCCAATATAATTTTTAATCATTTGTATGCTTAACCAATACATCAGGGAAGGGTCTCAAACAGAAGAACTCATATCAAACAAGACCATAATAAATAAATGAAGATTCCTCAGACAAAAGACAGAAACAGTATACTATTTCAAAGAATATTAATATCAACAGCTCACACAGATAAGAAGTGAACCAATGCAAATAAAAAGCCAGCATGGTGTAGCCATTAGAGTGTGGGCTAGGATTATAAGACACTGGGGTTTGAATCCCTGCTCTGTCATGAAAACCCATTAGGTGATCTTGGGCAAGTCACACTCTCTCAGTCTCCAAGGAGAGCAATGGCAAATCCTCTCTGAAGAAATGTTGCCAGGAAAGCTCCATGACAGGACCACCTTAGTGTCTCCATATGTTGCATTGACTTTAAGGCATACAACAACAAATTTCCTTTCTCTGTTTGCAGCCACAAAGTGTTAACTTTTGAGAACTCCCAGGCCACAAAACCAGGCCATACTTGGTCTGCAGACTGCAGGTTCCCCAACCCTGAAACATTCTGAAAATAGGGCAGTGGTGAGGGATTGAACACACCCACTTCAGTCATAATCCACACAATGACCAAATCTATCAGGGTTTTTTTTTAAAAAAAGAAAAAGAGAAAAAGAAGCTCACCTTTTGCTAGAAACAAAATTCAAAAAATAAAATATTGCAGAAAAGAAAGACAAAATCCCAAAACAATGCATGATTGGCAAAATGTCATTTGGATCTTTATAAAAGCAGAGAGCATGGGTTCATGCCATCATTTCATAACACATCTCTCTATCAGCTATCCAAAACAAATGCTCTCTCTCATGGGAACATCTATTTTCCAGCTCTGGGTACTTGAGTATTGTGGAATATCCTTCATTGTACACTGACCAACAGTCTTGTGGACAATGGGGATATTTTTAGCTGCTAAAATATATTTTAGGTCCTGAAATATATTAGAATTCCCATCAGGTTACTTGGCACATTATTTCGGCTAAGAGCATCACGTACTTAAGGTGATGTTCACACAATTACAAAGTACATGTACAGAAATTACGAAGTACAAAAATACAGTGTCTCAGTTGAAGCCCTATTTCCAAGGGGAAAGAACAGAGGAAATTGCTATATATTTTGTGTATAACTACATTAGAGATTATAGTATATTAAGTGATATGTAAGCACTCCAAATATATAAATATGAGATATATATAGTGCGATTTTTTTCTAACTTTACAATAGGTGACCAATGAGAAGGGAAATTAAAAAAGAAGGAAACACTGTATCCATTTTAAAACAGCTGTAAATCTAAACATGAAGCACAGACGATACTTCGCTATACAGTACTAGTGTAACAGTTTATGTTGCTGACTGAGAAAAATGTTGCTTAAATGTGAATGCCATATTTATCCACAAGAAAGTTACATAACAAATTTGTTGTTTGTGAGATAGTTGTAGTTCTATGAGCTATTTAGCTTTCTCAGTCAGATATTTGTGAGATATTTCATTTACTCTGGTGCCACAACAAACTACAAATCCAGGATTCCATAGTGTGGAGCCTTTGTAGTTAATGCAGTGTCAAAATGCATTAATTGAGCAATGTGGCAGCAGCCTTGATTCTATGATTCTGTGTATAGATGCAGGTGAACAACTCATTGTTCAACATTAAATCATGCTGGTAATTTTTGCCATCTTGTACTCAGAATTTTTTCTGCATGACAAATCATATCATGGTTTTTTTAAAAAAAATTACAGCTACCACTCCCAGGATTTTCAAAAGACCTGACAGACTGCTAGAGAGGGGCCTCTCAAAGCAATATGGAGCTGAACTCTGCTATATATCCATTCAAGCCTAAGGGAATATATTTGCAGTACTGAAAAGAAGGTTATTCTAGAGGGAAAATTTTGTCAGGAGAGAGCTTTAGAGAAATGTGACAGATGAAGATGCTGGCTTAGAATAGGAATGCATAAATTTTCCCTCCCACTCAGTATCTTGAAAACACTAGCTCATGTTCTGCAGGGGTAGCATGATGTTTAGCCATTTTCATCTCCTAAATGACATCGGATTAGCAAAAATGAGAGATGCCAAAAATTAGGAAAAGTGTCAGTGTAAACATCACTTTAATCTACATTAGACTTTCTCTTAAGAAAATGTTTCTAAGAGATCCGGTACTTTAAAAAATGTTAAATCTAAATTGAAGTACTGATAATACCTCAGGAACAAATGTCTGTTAATTAGGCACAAGGGGGATGAGATTGGGAAGCCATTGTGGTGTTAGAACAGAGATGGGCAGAGAAAAGCTCATGGCGTGCACAGTGTTCTCAAGGTCTTTTTGAGGCCCAAGTGCCCTGTCACTAGGGCAAAAAACTGGTGACTAGAAGTGAAACTCAGATCATTTCCAGGGTTTTGTACAAGGAATTTGGTTGGGGAGGCTGATTGCTTTTAGGCAGAGGTTGGTAGGAACTGAGGAGCCTTGCCACCTTTCAGCTAATTCTGGGTTATGTCTGGGATAATGTTTATCAGCTTCTGGTCACCTGAGTTCCCAGCGCATGATAGTGATTAAGGCAAACAGGCCAGGTTGAAATCAACACTCCACTGAAACATTTTCAAATATAGGAGTTTCAGGATATTTACCTGTGAATGAGCAGGCTCTTTTGGTATTCTTTTCAGGCTATTTATTATAAGTATGCATAGATTTATATATACATATACATTCCCCTTGGGGAGAAACACAGACACAGCAATATCTGGGCACTTCAGCTTTGTTACATTCCATGACTTTATATGCAAGGCATCTTATATTAGTCCTTATTAGTCATATATCAGTTGTAACTACTTAAACACATATCCATTCTTAGTTTAGCCTAGAATGCATCTTACCAATATTACCATAAATCAAGATGATAGGGCAGACTGTCAGGGCTATTAGGAACAGCCTATAATGGAGTGAATAGTAGTTTGATTTATGATTCTTATGTAACTAATCTATTTTCTCCAGATGCCCAGTCAGTGCAATAGTTATCTGGCCAAATCATACCTTTTAAGTCCTGTACACTAGAGGGCTTTATCTAGAGATCACCGTGCTTTTAGAAATCTGTCCACTATGTGTTTCAGGTATCAGCTAATGTACCAGGCCACAGGGTTATCTTTGATCAGTCTCTTTGTCTTTGTTTACATTCCTGAATCCAACATGTGGCACTCTTTCAAGACTGAAACCCAAACAAGCTTTCCTCATGCTGCTCCAGTACAGAAAAATGGCAAATACTGTCACAGATCTCATTCTCTATATTCTACAGTCTATAGATGCTACCAGAGTATATATTTAAGGTTATATTAACAGACTGAGAAATTGACAAATGAATATGCTTGGTGTATAACATCAGTCTTCGATTGGAGTGTTCAACTGGGCCTTGGAAGATCCAGGTTCAAGTCCCAACTGAGTTGCAAAATCCATTATGTGTCCATGGGCCAGTGATTTTCCTTCTGACTAAATAGCTTCACAAGGCTTGATTTGCAAACAGTGTGGGGAAGAGGAGAGCCATGTATGCTCTCTTGAGCACATTGAAGGAAAGGCAGGATATACCATATATACTCAACTATAAGTCAACCTCATGTATAAGTCGAGGGCAAATTTTGGGGCCAAAATTATGGATTTTGTTATGATCCATGGATAAGTCGAGAGTAAAATTTAGGGACACATAGCAAAGGATCTAAAGGATGAAGCAAAGCAAAATGTCAAAGAACTTACAAAATCCCAGCAGACATAACTCTTTGTGTTTTCTCTTAAGGCTGGATGGATGAGAGAGTAGAGGGGGTCAGTGCTTCCAGGACAGATTATACTCTTGCTTTTCACCAGGGGATGGTTCCTTCTTTCAAATAAGAGATAAGATACAGTACTTACATTGACCCACGGATAAGTTGATCCAGGTTTTTTGGGTCAATTTTTTGACCTAAATTTCTAGACGTATACATGAGTATATATAGTAGGTGTAACTAACAAATAAATAAGTAAGACAACCTCTTTTACTAAATCTTGACATGTAATAATTTCACTTCCATGTGTATCAGGATTAGTGAACTCTCTGAAAACCACCTGGCATCTGCAGTCTTGTAAATTAGTATGGAATGTGCCCTTTTGCCTTTTTTATGATCTGCAGATAGACTATAATATCCATGAAAAGGAAAATGAGCTTGCAGGGGAACTGTATCCAATTTGTTTTATGGCTTTCCCATTGGGGCATAAAAATGTTTGCACATCAACATCTCAATGCTGTGGCAATTTCTTTTGTACTATCTTTACCCTCTGTGTCCTTTTTGTAATTTCAGAACACACACAGCTGTAAAAATTGCTCCCCGATACAGTGCTCCTGTCATTCATGTCTTGGATGCATCGAAGAGTGTTGTCGTTGTAAGTCAAGGGATATATATCTCTTTAGTTCAGTCTTTAGCTTGTTGTCTCATTTATTAGTTTTCAACTAGGTCACCATGTTTGAGTGCATCTGAAGAATTAGATTAATATCCACAAAACATCATGCTAAAATAAAGATGCTTCTGGATTCCTCCTCACCCCTTTTTTCCATTGTTTTTGCCCATTCAGTACAATATCCTTCTCTATTACTGGCCAAATTAATGCTTCTCAGGCTGCATCTACACCAGTGGTTCCCAAACTGTGCCCTTTAAGAGATTTTGGACTTCAGCTCCCAGAAGCCTCAGCCATGGTGGCCAATACAGTTGCTACTCCTTTCGCATGGACTTGAGGTTTGCGGTCTTCAATATTCACGGAGGGGTGACCTCCGTTACTTTCAATGGTGTGCGCCCCCATGGAGCATGCGCTCGCAGGCATGTGCCCCATTCAAGCCTATGGGGCTTGAATATTGGCAAGTAAGCGAAAACAGTGGGCCAACTGTAGTTGGGCTTCTGGGAGCTGAAATCCAAAATCCCTTAATGAGAACAGTTTGAGGACCACTGATCTACATTGTAGAAATAATGCAGTCTGACACTATTTTCAAGTCTTGTAGTTCCATTCTATGAATTTTTGGGATTTGTAGTTTCACAAGGTCTTTAGCCTACTCTGCCAAAGCATGCTGGTGCCTCACAAAACTACAAATGTCACTTATAACTGTGAAAAGCAGCTGTACTGTGACTTCCACTATGTATATTATGAATTAGTAAATCGTTTTTAGACTATTTTGTGAATCTTTTTCTCCAAGATATGAACTGCTAAATTGTGGTTGCTTCCCACCAATATGTCTGGTGCTTTGTTATGCAGTCACCGTTATTTGGTTCTTACAGAACATGTGGATTACCATACTAGCAAGTACATGAATGAAAAAATATCACCCCATTTTATTCTTACTTGTGGACACATCAATCAACTGGATTTTCCCACAGCTCAGTTTGCCCACAATTCAGTGTAAAAAATCCCCAAGCACCCTTGAGTTTTACTAGCTGTTAATCCTCTCCAGATTATTTTGTTAATGTTTAAAGCACTGCATAATGTCCTAATTTATCTAAAAAATACAGGTATACTTCAGTTAATGAAGTAGATGTGTTTCTGGGCTTTACTTCTTGAACAGAAACTTTGGTACCAGAAGCAGAAATAACATGCAAAGGGGGGGGGGGGAGGAATAGACTCCTGCACCACAAAAAGGAAGAGCAGTACAGCATGTTTCAGCAGACTTTTCATTCAAAACTAACACACACATGTGAAATAAAACAAGGTTGGGTGAGCCTTGCCTAAGTGAACAAAAACATTTTGAATCTTCTGGAGACTATTTGAAAGCTTCTTCCAAAATGCATCCTGGGATGATTTTTTCTTTTTTTCTTTCAACAGTCTCCACTTTTCTTATGATTTCTATTTTGGCAATGAAACTTATAGATCTATGCTTTTTCAACATGCCAGGATAGCTGGTGAAGCAGGCTAATCTGCTTTCCCCCCCCCCCCCCCCCGTTTTGCTCCTCACACAGGCTTAGTAAGTGATTTTGGCGGGAGATGTTTGCCTTGCCTATTGTATATAAGCAATCACAGATGCAGTAGGATCACCTAGAGTTGAATCCCATTCTTTCTCAGGTCAAGCACTGTTTACTGCAGACACACTGCTGCAATCCAGCATGAAAATCCGTCTCTCTCCAATGCCTCCTTCCAATGCCAGTCTGAAAGGAAGAACCATCCTCCCAAAAACTTCCAGCTAGAAATAAAACAAGACAGTGAGGAGGCTGGTCTGGTCTCCTGTTAAAAGACTTTATAAAAAGTCTTCTTTATCACAGGCTTTATTAGCTGAGTATGCCTATATTATTAAAATTACCTTTGTTAGGTAACTTCTATATGTCACAACATATTTTTGTGTTCTGGCCAATGCTTGTGGATGCTGAAGGCAGCCAGAGGCTTAATTAAATCTGACTTGAACAGCTTGCTTAATGAATAATAGAAATTTCAGAAATGACTAGACTGTAGTTTGAAATTTATT
Organism: Sceloporus undulatus; assembly: GCF_019175285.1. NCBI lineage: Eukaryota > Metazoa > Chordata > Lepidosauria > Squamata > Phrynosomatidae > Sceloporus > Sceloporus undulatus. Next base: position 67,437,819 of record NC_056522.1, on the reverse strand, counting down.
CCATGTTCTTTGCTAGGCTTTCAGCTCTTGCATTTTCAGACTGTTGCCTCTTACATATGAGAAACACAAGTCCTCTGTGCCTTTTCACCAGGATTTAAAAGGACTTGTGCTATTTCTATATATTTTAAATTCTTTCCCAGTTTTGTGCAGGGAAATATCAACCTTCCTTACTTTAGCAATAGTAAATGAAGTTTCTTACATAAATAGGCAAGTCACACCCTCCAGCCTTAGAGGAATGCAGTGACAAATAGCTCTTGCAAAATCTTGCCAAGAATACCCTCTGGTTTTCTAGAATCAACTTGAAAGTACTTAACAACAACTAATGAGCTATATGAAAATGTTTTAAATTGGGATAACAGTAAAGTGGAATTGTAATTATAATTTTGACAGTGATTGTAATGTATAACAGAAGCATTATAGAAATATATCCCATCCCTCTTCTCCCCTCTCTCTCACTCTTTCCAGATTTAAATCATCCATCAATTCATTTTGAACATCTACATGGGAAGTCTGTAATAGGCTCACATAGGTACATTTGGGGTTACATTGTTCTCTCCCCCTCCCACTACACTAACAGTTTAAAATGTCCTTTCAATTATTTTTAAAAGATTCTTATCCCTATTCTTACAGACTTGTATCATTTGTTGAGGGAGTTTAACAGCTTGGCACACAGTTAAGACTGAACTTAAGTTTAGAGCATTCTGTGTTTATTTCAGTGCTCTCAGCTTTTGGATGAAAATGTAAAGGATGACTTCTTTGAAGAAGTACAAGAAGAATATGAAGACATTAGGCAGGATCACTATGACTCTCTCAAAGTAAGCATGTCCTCTGTAATGTCAACTGCACTGTATCCAAAGAAATGAAAATCTCTGTGCAAGCTTGTAAAATGTCAAGTTTCTTCATCCGACAAATATGTTCTGAAAACAGGCAGGAAAAGATTTGGACATGACAATCTTAGAGACTTGTTGGGTGCGTGCTTTCTTGGTGGTATGGAAGGTAGGTTGTTTCAAGATTACGTGACTATAAGATTGTCACACCTTTGTCCACACACACTTTCCATTGCCTGCTTTTTTCCATTGCACTTACTTGATGAATAATCATATCGTTTTGAATGCTTGCAAAGATATTTTCATGCTTTCTTTGCTTGGTCTAATCATTTTGCCACAATATGGATTTTGGACATTCTCTTATGGTCCATAGGGCAATCCCTCTGTTTCACTATCACTTGTTCCATGTTTTTTTATTCTTGTTTAAAGAAACAACAAAGGAGTGAAGCAGACAATTGGCTTGTAGCGGCCAGAGGCCGCTCCACTTGCAATTGAGCCCTATGGTGACAGGATGGCCTGTTCTTAAAGCGGGCTGCTGCCACCCAAACAGGTTGCTGGCAAATGGCTTTTTGCCATTCCTTTAGTGACAACCTCAGAGCAACCTCCGGCCACGTTAGGGGAAAGGTGCGTTGTCGGTACACCACACACCCGAAGTGGCTGGAAGCTGCACTGTTTGGCTCATCTGTTTAGGGGCTAAGTTAATTGTTAGAACTGATCTTCTGTTTCTTTTCCATGCAGGAAAGAAAATATTTATCATTACAGCAAGCAAGGAACAAGAGTTTCTCCTATGACTGGCTAAATGGCTACAGACCAGGTTAATTTGTCTTTAAAAATATTTTGTGTTTTACTAAAACATAGACCTATTACCCTCAAGAAATGTCGTGCTGTGAAAATCAGTCTTTACTTCTATTTATTGTTGAATATTTTTCTTCTATTTTCCTAACTTTTATTGTGGTATGAAAAGTAAATATTTGCAACTTCATTTTACAGAAAACCCCCTCAATATTTATATAACATTCTTCACCTCCTTTTTATCCTGATATCGTAGGCAGTCACTTGGTGAACTGAAATACGTGGTTGTCTAGTTACTTCAGCTGTACCACTAGGACAAAATTCACCCCCCCCAAATATACAAAATAGTAAAACTCTTCTTTGTTATAAAAAGGGGCTGCATTGGCACAACATTCTAAAGGGGTACTCAATGCCAGCTTCTGTTAAGAGGTATTATATACCTTCTCAATAATAGCTGAGAGGATAAAGGCATCTAAAATAGGCTGCAATAAGGAAAATCTGGCTCTCTATATGCTGCCTTTCTCCCAAAATGGGATTCAACCAAGAAAACCAACATGCATCTACAAAATAGAGAGCTAAGGAAATAAAAATGGTAAAATGGTACCTTTCTTCACAAAAGTTGCAAGGGATTGTTATGTTTGCTAATGTCAGATGAATGATCCTGGCTGTTCCCTTCTGTTGAAGCCTGGAGCTGTATTTTTCACATGTCCTAAACAGTCTCACATGTAGTAGAGGGCACCATCTCATTGCTAGTGCTCGAATGAGAGTCAACTGTTGTCCTGCTCAGCTTCTGGGCATGCAGTGGGTGCCATATTATGACATCAGAATATCATGACCGGTAAATTAGTAGTGGTGTGATTTTTCACATGCTGCAGAGAAGGATATTTTTTACAGAATTGTATGCCAACATGGGGCAAGTTATATCCTAAACTTTGGTTGTTTTTTTCCTTGCCACATCTTTATGCACAGTTTACACTTCCTTATCAATTTATTTCTAGCTGGGTAAAATTTTAAAAAGATTAATCAAGGTGAGAGAAATAGATGGTGCATCCTCTGGCTGTGATGTAACTTGGACTCATCACATATTCCTTGCATCCTTATGCCTTATTTCCTCAAATAGGCAGACTTTTCTAGGTCAGGCTGTCTGAAGCAAAGTGTTTTACCATGCTGGTAAGAAACCTATAACATTAGGTGACAGTAATGAGACTCAATAACACAATAAGAGCATAATAAAATAGTATGTGCTGTGTAACAGAGATAGGTATAGCCTACAGAGTATGTTCTAAGCTGCAAAATCTGTTCATTATATTTCTGCAGTTAAACCGCAGTTCCTTGGCACTAGAGTCTTTGAAGATTATGACTTGCAGAAGCTGGTGGAATACATTGACTGGAAGCCTTTTTTTGATGTCTGGCAGCTTAGAGGCAGATATCCCAACCGGGGATTTCCTAAAATCTTCAGTGACAAAACAGTGGGTGAGTAACCCAGTAAAGTTCTGTAGTGGAGAACCTAAAAGGTAGATTAAGCATCACTTAAATCTCGTGACTATACACAAAGCAGAAATCACATTAGAACAATGTTAATTAGAAAGGTTAAAATTCAGTAAAGCACAGCTACATTGAGGAAGGGGGAATGTGTCTGTGAGAGCTAATGTAACATTAACTATAAACTTCCCATTAGTAGTCTGCAGCAAAAGAGTTAATAAATTCATGTCTCCCTATTCATTTTTGGCAATTGTAAATTAATCCTTCTAAATAACATGTAGGCTTGTGAATAGACACACTTCTACACAGCTATAGTGCTGTATTCTATTCTGACTGTAATGGCAACATTCTATGAAATCCAGGAATTTGTAATGTATGGATGCATTAGAGCTGACAGTTTTGAGGTGCCCCTTCTTAAACTGCAAATTCCAGGATTTGTGGACTTAATTGCAAGGCTGTTCTGTATTGCTTGAGTTTATTCAAGCATACAGTTTTTATACAGTAAATTCTCTAGGAAAAAATGCAAAATGTTTTTTGTTCATTCAGAACAAATTCTTTTTTTAAAGGATGCATTGGGACATTGCTTCAGCTTTTAATGCTTTGTTCTGGATTTTTTTCCATCTTTTTATTAGGTGAAGAGGCAAAAAAAGTCTATGATGAAGCTCAGAACTTGTTGAAAACTTTGATTACAGGAAAAAAACTTAGAGCCAAAGGTCTGGTTGGATTTTGGCCAGCTCAGAGTGTTCAAGATGATATTTATTTATATGCCACAGATGATGATGTACAGGCTTCAGAACCAGTAGCTAAATTCTATGGCTTAAGGCAACAGGTAGGATGTCAATCTGATTTTTACTTAGATGACGTGTATTTATGTTTAGTGTGAAGTTAAAAGCTGTCATGGCTGGCATCCCTATTTTTTTGTGGGTTTTTCGGGCTATGTGGCCATGTTCTGGAAGAGTTTATTCCTGACGTTTCTCCAGCAGCTGTGGCTGGCATCTTCAGAGAATGCCGACAAGGGAAGTGTGACCCTTGGTTAAGAGGACATGATTTGTATGTTAATCAGTATATTGCTCTGTTGTTGAATGGCAAGGCCTCAGGGTGTCTATTTAATTAGTGATCCATTGTCTGCTGGGAAAACCCCTGACCCTGGGTGGTTTTCATTTGCACATGTTGGGTCTTGATTTTGGTGTTTTTCAGGACTGGGAGCCAATCTTTGTTTACTTTCAGGGTTTCTTCTTTTCTGTTAAAGTTGTCCAGGTGTTTGTGGATTTCAGTGGGTTCCCTGATAATTGTTGGCATGATCCAGGATTTCAGTGTTTTCAAATAGCATTTTATGCCCAGGATACCATGGAACACTTTTCAAAGTGTTCCATGTAAATGTTTCCTATCACAGAGCTCAGAGGGGTTCCCATGGCTAGCCAGAAAAATTGGGAGTAGCAAACATGTTACAAACCATCCTGAGTGAAACGTCAGGAATAAATTCTTCCAGAACATGGCTACATAGTCTGAAAAGCCCACAAAAAACTATGTATTTATGTTACTTTGTCTACTCAATACAGGTTCTGTCTGCGTTAGCCAGGGCTGCCTACTGGCCCTGGAGCTGCCCTGACCTCCCCCTTTACCTCAGGTTCCCTGTTCTGATGCTGGGAGGCTGTTTACACACGTGTCTCATGGCAGTGAGTTCTTCACTGCTGAAATCAGAATGGGTGACTTGTGGCCACCACTGCACCAGGTAGCACAGCAGAAAGTGTTAACAGCCAACTGGCATTGGAACAATGGACTCTGGATCTTCTGGGAACATCCAAAGCAAACAGGGACTTATTTTTACACTGTTTTGAGAGGGGCATATTCTGATTTCTTACTAAAATCTGCCAATATGGAAAATGGGATGATGACCAGTGGCCGTAAATGTCACTCATTTTGATCTCAGCAGTGAAGAATTCACTGCCACGAGACATGTGTGTAAACAGCCTCCCAGCATCAGAACAGTAAACCTGAGGTAAAGAGGGAGGCAGCTCCAGAGTCAGTAGGCAGCACTGGCCAATGCAGACAGAGCTTGTATGTAGTAGACAAAGTAACATAAATACATAGTTTTTTGGGCTATATGGCCATGTTCTGGAAGAGTTTATTCCTGATGGTTCCTGGAAACAATCAGTATACATTCCCATCCACAGAAAAGTGACACAAAAGACTGCTGTAACTACAGGATCATTGCATTTATTTCCCACACAAGAGAAATTATTCTCAAAATTCTCCAGCAAAGATTCCTACCAAATATAGAGCAGGAAATCTCAGAAATACGAGCAGGGTTCAAGAAAGGTAAAGGCACTAGGGACCATATTGCAAACACATGATGGATAGTGGAGCACTTCAGGGAATTTCAGAAGAGAATCAGCATGTGCTGTATAGACTAGCAAAGCCTTTGACTGTATAGTTCACAAAAGCTATGGGAGTTCCAATACATTTGATTGTCCCGATGTGAAATCTGTACTTGGGACAAGAAGCTACTGTTAGAACAGAATATGAAGAAACAGAATGCTTCCCAGTTAGCAACGGGGGTCAGGCAAGCCTGCAGTCTATCACCCTATTTGTTCAATTTGTATGCAGAAAACATTATGCAGTATGAAGAGCAGATTTGTATTAGGAAGAAGGAGGAGTGAAGATTGGAGGAAGGAATGGCCATAATTTAAGATTTGCAGATGATACAATACTGCTAGTAAAAACAACAAAGACTTGGAACAGTTACTAAGAAGGGTTAAAGAGGAAAGGCAAGCTTACTGTATATACTCATGTATAAATCTAAAAATTTCAGTCAAAAACCTTGGTCGACTTATCCATGGGTCAATGTAGGAACTGTATTTTAACTCTTATCAAAAAAGGAACCATGACCTGGTGAAAAGTGAGAGCTTAACCCCCTCTACTGTTGCATCCATTCTGCCTTTAGGGTGAGCACAAACAATTATGCCTGTCAAAACTTTTAAAGGTCTTTAGCATCATTTTCATTTATTTCAACCTTTACATCATTTGTTACGTGCTGCTAAGTTTTATCCTTGACTTATACATGGGTCCATATCAAAATCCATAATTTTGGCCCCAAAACTTGCCCTCAACTTATACATGAGGTCAACTTATAGTTGAGTATATACGGTAACACTGAACATTTTAAAAAATGACCACATAGGATTTACAGCAATTCAATCTAGACCATGAAGAAATGGAAATAGTCAAAATTTTCTCATGTCTTGGATCCATCATTGACTAAAATGGAGATTGCAGTAAGAAAATCAGAAGATGATTAGGACTGGATAGGGCAGCTATGAAAAACTAGACAAAATCCTAAAGTGCAAAGATATTAATACTAAAGTACAGATAGTCCAAGTCATTGTTTCCCCCCATCACCATGTATGGATGCAAGAGATGGAGAATGAGGAAGCAGATAGAAAGAAAATCAACTCATCTGAGATGTGGTGCTGGAGAAGAGTGCTTAGAAGAACATGGACAACTAGAAAATCAAATAAATGTGTCCTAGAACAGATCAGGCCTGAGCTCTCCCTAGAAGCCAAGATGACCAATCTGAGGCTGTCGTACTTTGGCCACATAATAAGAAGGTATGACTCACAGGAAAAGGCAATAATGCTAGGAAAGGTGGAAGGTAACAGAAAGAGAGGAATGCCACATGCTAGATGGATAGCAGATAGATCAAGCAGATAGATCAAGGAGGCCATGACCCTGAGCCTGCAGGATCTGAGCAAAGCAGTTGACGACAGGGGGTTTGGAAGTGTCTCACTCATGGAGTTGCCATAAGTTGAAGTTGACTTGAGGGCAATTAACAGGAATACATCAGGTTGATGTTGAACAGGCTGGATGTTGCTCAGACTCTTTGTGCCAGACTTGAGGATTGGGGCCTTCTTTAATGGCATAAGAACTGTACTTTTTAAAAAATGCTTAGACAAAATGAACCCCAGAAAGCATATTTTCTTTTCCTCTGGAACACTGGCAGAACTTTGAAACTGAAGACTTTGAAAGCACAATTCTCTGCCATCATTACATTTTAATTTAACACATTAGTGCTTACTTTTAAAGCCTTATCCAGGTTAATACCCAGATAGCTGTTGGAATATCTTCTGCAGCAGTCTGCAGTCTAAGAACATATGAAGAGGCCTGGACAATCAAACCAAATGACTAGCAGTCCAGCACTGCATTCACAGAGTTGGCCAACTATTTTGTTGCCACTAGGAACCTTGGCAGCAGGACATGAGTGCCCCTGCATTCTCTCTTATATTTCCCAGCAGCTTTCATATGGAGGTACTTAGGCTGTGATATTGAAGACAATATGTATCCATACCGACTAAATAGCTGTTGATGGCCCTAACATCTGTAAATGTATCTAATCCCTTTTTGAAACTGGCAGCATTGGCAGCTATCACTATATCTTGTGGGTATGAATTCCACGGTTTAGTTACACACTATGAGGAGGAGTACTTCCTTCCAAAGTTTTTGTTGGTGACACTTCAACTGTGGAATGCCATACATGGGGTCACTCACCTAGCACCTAGTCTGCTTCCATTTCAGCACCAGGTAAAAAGATTTTTTAAAATAATGATGACTTTTTAAACCTTCATTTTAAGTTTGTATTGAACTGTTCTTAGGTTTGGGTGGCAATACACCTCTTTCCTTTGCTGCTGTTGCTCTCCCTTTCTTGCTCTGATAATGCCATTTGGAACTACTGTATATTTGAAAAAACCATGATGTTTTGTACTTTATTAAAGAGGCATTGTTTTAAAATGTCAACACAATGATATCTTGTACCTTTTACATTAGTGAAAATTGATAGCACAGCTCACTGTTGCAAATGTTCAGCGGGGCAATGGCTTTTTTGCAGTCTTGATAGAGCAGTTCTGTTTACCAAAAATACAGAGCTGGGAAAAATTCCTGGCTTAGGGATTCTGTATTGGTCCAAAATAGTAACTTCATTAAGCTTTGATTGGAAACAGGTAGTCCTCCTCCAATGATTACTAATACCCTGACAACACATTAACACCAAATTATAGTTGTTTGTGTTCGTTTTTAGTTCTTCTGCTTATATATTAAAGATTCAGTTATACTTTTTAAAATAAATAATTAAAATCGGTTTAATAATTATGTGTATCTTAGGTTTTTAAATTTTTTAGATATCTTATATAAAATACAGTGTAAATATGTTTTTAGTTTTAATTTAGTAGGTGGATCCCATATGCTGTTCTATCTACTGTATGTAATTTCTTCTTAGAATCATTCTAAGGACAGCTCTACCCATATTTAGTTGGAAGTAACTTCCATTGTGTGCATTAGGCACATAGTCCTGGCTAAAGCGTGTGTAAGAGTGCCGGCTTAGAATCTGTTGCTAAAATGAGTACCCAGACTGTTGGGGGCAAATTAGCTTACTTGCTAATTAGCTTACTTGCTGTTCACCGCTATGATCTTTGGAATAGCGGTATATAAATAAAACATATTATTATTATTATTATTTTGTTTTTTAAGTGCCCATATGGATGGAAAGGAAGCAAAACCAAGTAACAGCTTAAAAACTATAGCATAAATTTTGTTAACACTGATTAAGATGGAAAGTTTAACTTAATTTGTCCAAATGGCCTAAAAACTGCTGCCAAAGTTAACAGATAGCCCTAAAGTTGAAAAAATTGTACACTTCTGAAGTAGTCTAAGTAGTCCATTTTAAAGATGTGATCAGATAAATATCCTTGGGGATCTTCTGTGAGTATTCTACATTATACTGAAACCTTTTCAATAAGAATTATTTTTATTTAATGCTGTACTCCATTTATTCTTGTAGGCTGAGAAAGACTCTGCTTCTACAGACCCATATTATTGCTTGTCTGACTTTATATGCCCTCTGAAATCTGGTGTTCCTGACTATTTGGGTCTGTTTGCTGTGGCATGCTTTGGAGTAGATGAGCTGTGCAAGGAATATGAGAAACAGTCTGATGACTTCAATATCATAATGATAAAAGCACTGGGAGATCGGTTAGCAGAGGTAATGACTTCCAATATTTATAGATAGCAGCGTTTTCTAAACAACTCTGCATTACAGCTGAAGCAGTGCAAAACTGGGCATGTATTTGACTTACGAGCTGATACCAAATGCTGAAATAAAGCATCCCCTCCATACAAAAGTCAAAAATGTGAGATCAGCAACCTGGGCCTTCCTTTACATGTTTGCTGGAAAGTACAGAATTAATATGTTTGGTTTTTGTTAAGCCAATCTTCAGAGAAAAGATACGTTGGTGTTTATTATAGTTCATTACTACCACTTTCTTCTTCTCTGTCTACCCACCAACACTCTTGAAACAATTGTGAAACTAGTTGGATAACCGTGAATCTGCTGGACCACTGCATCACATCAAACAGGAGAATGAGTAAATTCTATACTATTTTCATCACTTAGTGATGCATAGTCACCTATCTCTTAGGTAGGTCTGTGTTTTGTATGTGTATTACACTGGAGCTTAGCCATCACTCTCATTATTTAGTGAGTAAGAACTAGTTGTTTCAGAGGGGAAGTGGGAGGTGCTTCACTCTTAAGCTAAACCTGCTTTGGAGAGCCTATCTCTTACTGGACAGAGTAAAATCATCCTGGGGTAGAGCTTGGAAAACATATTTTTTGGACTATAGTTCCCGTAATACTCCAACCAGCATGGGTACCAACTAGACAGGCTGGAGTATTTTAGGAATTGTATTTCAAAATGATAACTTCTCTAAACTCTGCTCTGGACCCACTGTCTGGCAGACAAACAGAAGAGCTCATAAGTATGCAACTTGTCATTCTGTTCATATTCTCCTTACATTTATCATTAATTTGTAAATACCTATGACTTTCTACATTCAGTAGACTGATATGCTGAGATATGTTGCTGTCTTGTTATTCTTTGACCTGTGCTGACAGCCATGAAAATTCATTCTAGCTTTCTCTCTGGGTACAAGTTTGGACAAGAATTCCCTTGGAATGCTTGCCAGAGAGACAGCATTTTAAGATGTATTTTTTTTGGGGGGGAGGGGGCTGGATGTGTGGTTTAAATTAAGATAATATGGGACTTGGCACTTCTCGTGGGTTCTTTTCTTGTTTCTTTAATTTTTATTGATTCAAGTTTTTATAACTGTAATTCATAATGATCTGGGAAAGATGATAAATTTTATAGTGATCATGTGGTGAGAAAGCAACCACAATGTGTACAATGTTCATAAGGATGTATTTCCAGTAAATTCAGCAGAATTACCACATTGTCATAATGATATTCAAAAGAACCAAAAGCATATTACTTCACCCTACAAAGTGAAATTCCTTACTCATATAACTAATAAAAATGTACCGTTTGTATGGAACGCTAGTGGTTTAACTAGTACCTCTGTGAGAGTTTAATTGCCTGGCTAGCTTTTCCATTTTCCTATCCTTGTGTGGATTCGGAAGCTTATTGTAGGAGGCATTATACCTTTCCACTACAATTCCTCTCCATCTCTTCTTTTTAAAGGTTATGGCTTGGTCAGGTCCAGAAATCATGGCCCTGGTTTCTATTATTCAGTGTATTCTTAGACCACAGAGAAGGGGCCACCCACATATGAGCAGGGATGTAAAGACAACTTATAAATTTTGTCTTCCTGAATAAGAGAGAATGTCTTGACATATTGAGACACCCCATTAAGAAAATGGCAAAATGCCATGAGATGTTATATGACTAGAAACATTTATATATATATATATATATACAGATATATATATATATATATACCTCACAACAACACCCACTCCCCATATATATATATATATATATATTTGGGGGGGGTGGGGGTGGTGGTGTGGGGATAAAGGCTTGAGGTTTTGTTTTGTTTTTGCACAAAATCAGGTTTTTGGACAACAGTGGTGGGTTTTGCACCAAAACAAAGTTCAAGAAATGGGGGGGGGGGGGAGACATTGGGAAGATGCACATAAATGTGTGTGATTCATCAAGTGTGGAGGAAACATTTGAAATTATTCATTCTTCCATGGAGGAATGAAATAAGTGAAAGCTTACATTCTTACATTTGAGTTAGCTCCCACAGAAATGGAAACTAGCATGGTTTCTTCAGGACTCTTTCCTGCAATGTACTGAAATAACAGATAAAAAGGGGCTAAAGGGGAAAGGAGTGAAAATGGTCTCTTTTTCTTACACTGACAGAAACCTTTATTTAAATCAAAGAGCATTCTCCCTGTGGTGGCACTGATCTAGGTAGTCTAATATAAGATAGAGGACTATGGAGAAAGCTACTTATGAATCAAGTACTGGGTTTCAGCGCTGCCAACATTACTCTTCACTTCTGCTTTATTCCAAGGCATTTGCAGAGGAACTGCATGAAAGGGTTCGCAAAGATTTCTGGGCATACTGTGAAAATGAGCAGCTGGAATTTTCAGACCTGCGGAGAATTAGATATGATGGAATTCGTCCAGCACCTGGGTATCCATGTCAGCCTGACCACACTGAAAAAATCACTATGTGGAAGCTTGCAAACATTGAGGAAGCAACAGGTTAGCTGAAGCTTTATTTTTTAAAATGCTTTTGATAGAAATTAACCCTTTTGTATAGATTTGTAAGTCTGACATTTTAAAATTTGGACAAAAAGAAAAAAAACATACTGTGTTTTGTTTCCACACTTTTAGTCTCAGGTGTAATATCGAACAATTAAAATTACGAGGAAAATTCCACTCTATTAATTATCATTCATCTGTTTAATTTAAGAAAAAAATAAGTGTGGAGGAAAGGAAACTCTGCCATTTTGTTAGAAATGTTTGCAACTCTTGCTTAACCAAAGATATTGTAAATGAAACAATTCTTGATAGCTGAAATATTAGTTGCACCTCTCTTATTACTAGCGAGTAGTTCATTTACCATATCTTTGGTTAAGCAAGAGTTGCAAACATTTCTGACAAAATGGCAGAGCTTCCTTTCCTCTGCACTTATTTTTTCTTAAAATAAAGAGAATTTGCCATAGGAGATTTTGACTGCTTAATTTCTGCCCTTTTCTGCTGTGGTACAGTAATTTTGAGGCACAATGACATAATTTGCGATGTCATAAATCCTAAATTTAACTTTTTCATAGAATGTTGGAAAGTGGAAACATATCAAACAATGTGTAAAGATGCCATAGGACTATGAACTAATCTTTGTGCTCAGTATGTGAGGTGTGACTGCTCACTCTGCTGAGTTTCATGAGGCTTTCTTTATGTTCTTGTCAATGAGATCATCTGATGGAAGTAAAGTTTTATGTAACAGATACTTGAAGACAGCTATTTCACTCATAATTTTACTAACATCCCAACTAAAGTCCATATTCCTTTACTATCAGTATACGGTATCTGAATTTAAAAATCATAAACACAAGAATAGAGAGAAAAATGTTCTAAAATAAAATGTAAAAATCGTTCTAGAGTAACCTCACGTAACTAATTTTAGCAATTAAATAGCTTTTATCCTTGCTCCCTGTGAGGTCATGTAGTCAAATGCTAGTCAAAGTTGTCCTTGATGTATATGTGTGTGTTCAAGTGATGTGTGCTTATGTTTAAATAGTGTGGCTTTCACTACAGGTTAGGAAACACTTGGTTCTTACATTATATCAACAGCCTGGGATCCACAGTAGTAGTTTTTCTTTGTATACAAGATGGTTAACATGAAGAGCCCTAAATCAAGTTGTTGTAGCCCATGTTGTAGCTCCTCCCCACACTGACATTATCAATTGGACAGTTGGGTTGAACATAGGGATGGATAGAAGAACTGTGTTTCTATTCTGTAAAATCATGTATATATAGCCATATGCTCTTTAGGGCTTAGGGAAAGTCCATATCTCCCCGTACAAGCCAACCCGAGTCTTGCAGTCTTGGGGGGGGGGGGGGGGCTTTCTTTCCATCTCACATACTCCTATGCTTGGCTGGTGAGGACACAAGAGAGAGCCTTCTCAGTGGCTGCTCTCACTCTGTGGAACTCCCTTCTCTCTCTCTCTGCTGTCTTTTTGTCAGCAAGCAAAGACCTGCTTGTTTAAAAAGGACTTCAGTCTTGGTTGTCCAAGTAATGTGCAGTTTGGGTGTGCTGTTTTTAGCATGTATTGTGCATTTTAAATGTTTTAATGGTTTTAATTTTGATGTTTAAAACATAGACTTTTAATTTAATGTCTGGCTTAATACCTTTTAATCTGTTGTACTCCATGTTGTTTTAGATCTTCTTATTTACCTGAAAAGCTACTTTGAACCTCATATGGGACAAAAGCAGAATATAAACAAACAAACAAATGCATCTAATGTCTGCATCAGCCTGTAAATTATTGTTTTTAATAGTATTTAAAGGGGCAAATTTATTTTCCCCTAACATGTACAGTATTCCCCAACGTAGACATTTTTGTATCCAATTTTTCAGCCAATAATTCATATCCCAACATTTGTAGATGTATGTGGTCCAAGGAGTAACTATGTTCCAATCTGTGTAGTTCTCTTGGAATTTAGAATTTGGTTCAATCACTTAAACTTGAAAATTCTTCTCCATGGTGGGTGGCTGTAAGAAACTAAAGTGTGGGTGACCCTGACTAGGCCAAGGATGGGCAAATGCCACATGCAACCCACCAAAGTTGTTTTTCTGGTCCTCTTAGCAATCCTTTAGAAGCATAGACCAAAAACCAAACAAACCCACCTTTCTTCAAAAATTGCATTTCTCACTCTTGGAGGCCTGCATTTGCCATAAAACCGGTTATAGAGCTATCCAAACCTCCCATCCTGAAACTGAAATAAAGCCCCAAACAAAACTGAAATCAAAAGTGTATATCTGGCCAGTTCCCATTTTAATTTTGGATCATTTTTATGCATTGGTGTGACCAGTGGTGGCTCAGTCTCCAAAACTGCACATCCCTGTACTAGGCCCTGGTGTTGTTGGGGCCCTCTGGCATCAAAGAAAGGGAAGGGTTTGTGCATCTTAGCAACTCCCATGCTGCTACAGTATCCTATTTCTAGTTCTCTATGTTCACATATTATTTTCCCTTGGTACCCAAATTCTTTAAGAGCTGTTATCCTCAGAACAATAATGAGGCAGAACATGGTCATTACACCCTTATTCCAGATTAAGTGGCATGGTGTAATGTGGGCTGGGGCCAAGGAAAAGTGGTATGCTTGAAGTCCATGCAGTGATTTCCCAGCTGAGATGACACTTAAACCAGAGCTATCATGACTCATTCTCTTAACGCCACTTTGATCAAATTGGAAAAGCGGGATAGAAATAAACTTTATTGTTGTTTTTTTATTATTATTAACCATAACATTATACCTGCTCAGTCACTTGTGTATTTCTTTGGTTCTCACAGGTATTCAGCTAACTGAATCCCTTGCAATGTTGCCTGCTTCAGCAGTATCTGGTCTCTACTTTTCCAATCCAGGTTCTCAATACTTTGCTGTTGGTAAGGTATTGAAAGACCAGGTAAGCCTGTCTGCTACCATGGGAAGTGTATAAAATACATAGAGCTTAAAACCCAAATGATAATGTCAAAGTGATGTGGGAAATATCTATTATTTATTTATTTAAATATTTATATCTCATCCTTTATATAAAGATCTTAGGGTGGTGTACAATAAAACCAATTTAACAAAATTTAAGATAGCATACAGTGGTACCTCGGGTTACGAAATTAATTCGTTCCGCCGCCGCTTTCGTAACCCGAAAAGCCTTCGCAAGCCGAAAACCCATAGGCGCTAATGGGGAAAAGCCGCGATTTCGTGTGAAATAGCGCCGAAAAGCACCAAAATTTTCTTCGTAACCCGAAATAACCTTCGTAACCCGGAACAGTTATTTCCTATGGGATTTTTTCGTATCCCGGAAATTTCGTAACGTGGGTATTTCGTATCCCGAGGTACCACTGTAATTAAAAGTAATTTTAAAGAACTAAAAACATATCAAATAAAGTGATCTAGATTGGAAGATTAATTGATGGTTTACATATCTATATAGAGCTTTGGAAATTGAAATGCTAAATTGGTGATCCTCTTTTTCGTTTTGCAGGTTGAAGATTATGCCTTAAGGAAAAACATGTCTGTGGCAGAGGTTGAAAAGTGGCTGGGACCTATATTGGGATATGATCCAGAATAACTAACTATATCTGAGGGTGGGGTGGCCTTTTGGGTGACATCCAATTCATTGATTACACTCACCAGGAGAATGAGAGATGTTGACAGTTTCCCTTCTTCCCTGCAGATCCCTGCACCATCTCTTACACTATCCAAAGTTTCTGTCACACATATGGAGTGTAAAAACGGCTCTGTTCTATTTTCCAACAGTGGGCATTTTTTGTCTGTGAAAGAGTTCCAATTGGGTTCTACGCCAACTTTTGGTGGAAAAAAAAGCTTTAAGAAGAGGTCTACTTCCCAAGAAATAACAGTCTTAAGCTGGCAATTTAAAATGGCTACTTTTGGTCATCATTCCCTACAATGAACCATATTCTCCAACCACAACAACTTCTTTAAAAAGTTAAGCAGTGGAGCAAACTTGGGAAGACAGCTACAGCGACTAATATGTGGTGCCTCTTTCATTTGCACATAATCTCGCACATTTGTTACTGTAAGCAACAGTGACCTTTTCATTGCAACTTAAAGGATTTCGCAGTTGCTTTCTGGAGCTTAATTTAATGAAATGAGTATATATCAAAAGAAATGTGTTTTGCACTGATGTGTCCTATTGAATGTATATACATGAATAGTGTCAAAGTTCAAAATATTGATGTTTAATTTGATTGTGCATATATATAATGGCTAATATGCTCCTAAACAGACACATACACTTGGGGCATAAATAAGTGCCTTGATGCAAACTTGCAGGTGCCATTCCCATTTTCAGCTTTCATTTTCCTAACCAAACATCCTGATTCCTCACCTACCTCAAGTCTTGTAGAGGCCAGGAAAATAATATTTCTGTTACTTTAATAATCCTTACTCATAATATAATTACAGTTACAGATGGATGAGCCTTCTGTTGTTGTCTGTGTTGTGGTGTCATTTTCCAGTAGTTGCCAAAGTATTAGGTCACAAATGTTTTGATACTTACTTTTGAAAGTGTGGGAGGGTACTAGTTTCTCCCACTACATAATGAAATCATTCTCTTTAAATCTCTGCTGAGTTTCCTTTCCCTGTCCAGTTGCTTTTTGGAGATCTATATAATTGGATTTCTCCTACTATAGCCTGTGTCTATCCTGGTATTGTTAATTTGAAAGATTAGATTAACAGTGCTTAAACTTCCAGAACAAGATTTCACGCATTGTGCTTTTCAGCTTGTAGTTTGAGGATAGTTCTCCTGTTTTCTCTGAGAACTACATAGTTTGAGTCCCCCTTATCTGGAATTCCAAAATTCGAAATACTCCAAAATCTAAAACATTTTCCATGGGCAGCTGAGACAGTGACATCTTTGCTTTCTGATGGTTCAGGGTACACAAACTTTGTTTCATTCACAAAGTTATTAAATATATGTATACCTTCAGTGTATTGTATAAGGAATATAAGAAGCATAGATGAATGTCATGTTTAGACTTGGATCTCATCTCCAAGATATCTCATTATTTATATGCAAATGTTCTCAAATTTGAAAAATCCAAAACATGGTCCCAAGCATTTCGGATAAGGGAGACTCAACCTGTATAATTTGTACAAGTGAGTTTTGATAGGTTCTGCACAGAGTCTCAAAGCAAAGTTAAATAGGCATACATATATTTAAAAAGAATCTAGTGTTATTAAAGTTGAACAGGTTCTAGTTCTAGGATCCATTAGTTAGGTTAGCCTTCAGAAAACAAGTTTTAAATGGAGCTAAAATTTTATTCTTGAAAAAGCTAATACATCTTTTCAAAGACAGGTAAAATATAATGAGCAGTTCCTACACCTTTCCTGATAAGTAGGCACATAGCTATTTTCTCATGGTCTAGTTGCTTATCAGCCTGTGGTAAACTGACTGAATATGTTTGCTGGAATGTTGTTTGTGCCATTACTTGAACATAGTGGTCACGGTTTATTTATTTATTTACAGTATTTGCTCTTCAGGCCTAAAGGCTCTCAGAGTGGCTTACAGATAGTTATTCAGACAGTTCCCTGCCCTGAGGCTTACAATCTAAAAAGACATGACACAAAAAGAGAAGGGAATGTTGGTGGGGAAGGGGATCAAGTCCAGTGGTTCTTCTCTCCCTCTGAGGTCTAGACCATGTCAGATGGACTGGAGAGACGGCCCTTCTTCTTGCTCTGGCTTACGCCTGATGGAGCTGGGCCTGCCTTTTTACTCCCTCCCAGGCCAGATGATGTCAGTAGCGCAACTTCTTCCCTTGCCACTCAGGTAATGTACAAAGTCCTTGGCAACATGGGAGAAGCTCATGTGTGGCTCCTTTCCCCAAAGCATCACCCCATTCCAAACTTAGAAAAGTTATTTCCCCTCCCAGGCTTTGTTTCCTTTTTTCAATTGAGGCAATGCTGGCATAGAAAGAGCTGAATATAGACATCTGGTGCATAATTATGGCCTTTTAATGTTATCCAGGTCAGTCAGATAAATAAGAAGGGACTCAGAAGTCATTTAGATAACCTTTTAATAAAATTCAGGGGTCACTATTCACATCTGCTATCCAGATAAGTTACAAGACCATGAAAGAGGACAACTTGCACAGGGAAGAGGCAGCAGAGCTCTTAAGGAGAAAGTTCCATTTTGGCAAGGTCTACAGAGAGTCCATATGTATAAGCTGCATATAGAACAGTGAATGGAAAATTTGCAGCTTGCTTCTCAGAAATCACATTTTCTGTTTCTGAGTAGCTAGTTGACCTGTATGTTAGGCCAGCAGAGTTACCAAATAGGTTGGTGGCTCATTTTGCAGCTCAACTAATGTTAATAAAAACAAGAACCTTGATTTTTTAAAAAAAACAACAACAGTTAAACAGTTAAAAGTAAAACATGCTCAGGGCATAAACAATCCAACAAAAAATATGGAAATGATTATTTCAATAAACACGACTTGTAAATGTATTTCTGATACATTTGTACTTGATATAATAATACATCTTTTAGACTTGCAAAACGATTTTATACTGTGAATGCACATTGAGATTGAGTTTCAAAAGCTTAAATTTATTATTAATATGTGTGTCTGTGTCTGTCTGTGTATGCGCTTTGAAGTTGCCTGTGGACATAGGGCAATCCCATGAATTTCATGAAGTTTTCATACTCGTGGGTAGTTTGGCCAGTTCCTTCCCCTGAAATACAGCCTTCAGCACCTGGTATTGGTTGGCAGTCTTCCATTCAGGTACCAACCAGGGTTGATCCTGCTTAGCTTCCAAGATCAGACAGGATCCTGGGCCTTTAGGGTATTTAAACCCGTTGACTAAATGCAAAGAGATCTGATCAGCCCATGGACTTTCTACCTGTTAGTTCTCCTGTCAATCCCTGTGCTTACCTTCTTTTTTAAAAAAGTTATCAGTACTAAAGTAAGTTCTCTTTAGGAGCCTGTGAAGACTTCAGAAATCTCTGCCCATCCATAACAGTTAATGTATGATTTTAAAATCTGTCTCCCCCCCCCCCCATATTTATTTGAAGTATTTAGAGATTGGGGACATGCCAATTACAAGGAAGCCTATGAGAGTAAGAATGAAATATAATTAAAATGCAACAAATTGGTATAAGCACTGTAAAAAAAAGTATTGCTAAAGAAAGAGTTTTGCTACATATTAAAGGAATGAACCATAGGAGCCACAATTAGTCTCACAGCAAAGGAGCATTATGACTATGAGGTTACCACCATAAAGGCCCTCTCATTTGTCTAATCCAACAAGAATTATAGCTTTTTAAAAAAAAAAAAAACTAGCAAGGACATATAAGAAAAGATGGCTGTTCAGTTTCCCAAACTGCTCAGCACTTCAAAGATTACCACTGGAACCTTGAATTGGACCTATAAACACACTGGAATCAGGGCAGTTGGTGAAATATTCCTTCCATTTTGAACCCATTTTCTTTTCAAACCATCTTCAAAGGCAGCCCTCCCACAGAGCCCTTTACTAATACACAAGTTTGGAAATAATGACTGGATGACTGCTTTAGTAGGGTGTTAGCTGATGTATTGGTGTAAGCTGCTAAAAAGTACTCATAGGCCCGTTCTGCACGGGTGTAAAGTACGTCCTGGGGATGTACTAGGGTTAGGGAAAGTGTGTGCCTTATGCATGCACCTAACTCTAGTATGTCCCCAGGATGTACAAAATGGCGGCGCCCGTTCCACACGGGGGGCACCATTACGATGTCATGAACGCGCCACCTCCAAACGGGGCGGCGTGGACGTATAGAGCGCCCTTTCTGCAGCGCTAGGAGCTCAGAAATGGAGCTCCTTCCGCAATTTGCGTTGCTGGCGCAGCCTTTAGACAGCTGTGCCAGCAACGCAAGGGAGAAAGGGGCCTCCTCCTCCCTGCCGCCACTGGGTGTCCTTGGGGCTTGAAGCCCCAAGGACACCCCTTTCCAGGCTGCGGGGAAGCTGACTTTTGCCGCTTTCCCGCGGCCTGGAAAGCAGCGGATCGGGGCCCCAGAGGCTGCCGTTCTGGCAGCTGAGGCCCTGATCTGGCGGGGAAAGGAGCGCCTACAGGCCACCCCAAAGGGGCGGTCTGTAACGCGCCATAGTCAATGCCAGGTTCACTTCCACAGACAATAGGAATGCATGGTGCTATTTAGACTCATCTTCACATCTCCATCCTGATGGTTGGTTTCCCAATCCATAATGCCTTTACCTTGTAATTTTTTTTGCTTCAGCTTGTCAACCTTAATACCTTTGAGCCTAAAGCTCAAGATGTGGCTTGCATCTTTTCACACTCAAGATTTTTTTCCTAGTCATTATATCAGCAAAGCAGGTCAGTAACCTATGTGAGTCTATATTTACAGCTGATGCCATCTAAAGATGGATAAGCCAAACCCCACTCACAAGACAGGACATTTCTGCCCCTGCCCACCCTACAGCCCACTGTGCTCCCCAAAGCCACTTCTACAGGTTGAGGGGCCCTCTGGATTGGCACATGAAGGAGCAAAGGATGAGCTGCAGTGAGGTAGGAAAGCTGGAAGACTGGCAGAATTGCCTTAAATAATAATAAATGATAAAAAAATATATCCCGCTTTTTGTTTAAACAATCAAAGCAGTGTACAACATTAAAATGATACAGCAGTATACACAATCTCCCCCCCCCCTTTTAAAAAAGGATTAAACAGTACTAACAAAATTACAAACAATAAAAACTGAAAACAGTAATAGAATAATACGACAGTGGGAAGAATCCATGCACACACACACATATATATGGGGGGATCTTTACATGGATCTTTATGTGGCCAGGTGCTATTCCGGGAAGGCCTGCTAGAAGAGATCTGTCTTCACAGCTTTCGTAAAGCTATCTTGGTTGGTAATTTGACAGATCTCTTCCGGCAGGCCATTCCATAAGGTGGGAGTGACTGCAGAGAAAGTCCTCTGGGAGGTTGCAGTCAATCTGGTCTTTACGGACTGCAACAGGCCTGTTCCAGAGGATCTGACTGCACGGGGCGGATTGTAAAGAAGAAGGCGATTCCTTAAATAGGTTGGGCCCAAGTCATGAAGGGCTTTAAAGGCAATGACCAACATCTTGTACTGTGCCCAGAAACTAATGAGAAGCCAGTGGAGTGACTTCAATATTAGTGTAATGTGGTCACTTCTGGTTGTGCCTGTAATCAGTTTGGCTGCCATACTCTGTACCAGTTGAACTTTCCGGACTAGGCACAAGGGTAGCCCCTTGTAGAGCGCATTGCAAAAATCAAGTCTTGAGGTTACCAGTGTGTGTACTACTGTTTTGAGGTCACTTGATTCCAGGACAAGGCGCAGCTGGCATATCAGCCAAAGCTGATAACAGGTGTTCTTGACCATCGCATTCATCTGATTTCTCATCTGAAGTGATGAATCAAAAAGTAACCCCAGAATGCGAACACAGTCCTTCAAGGGGAGCATGAGCCCCTCTAGGACTCGAGGTTGCAGCCCAACACCTGGTTTAGGGGCCCCTACCGTAAGTATCTCCATTTTATCTGGATTCAATGTGAGCTTGTTTTCTCTCATCCAGTCCATTACTGGTGCAAGACATTGATTGAAGGGAGAAATGCCATCTGTCGTTGTTGCTGATGACCAAGACATGGAGAAATATATTTGGGTGTCATCAGCATACTGATAACACCCTGCCCCACTCGCACAGTGAAAATGTGTTTCCACCCCTGAGACATATAAATCTGTGGTGAGGTTGTGACTAATTTTGACCTCACCCATCCAAAATATAAATTTATTACATCCCAAGACATTTTTCTTGCTATATTATTTCCTACTTAATGAGAGTAAGCACAGGTTTTACACACTCTATATACAGGTGGAGTATGGCCTCTCTTGATAGGACTCAGCAGTCCAGGAATGCCAGTGGTTCTAAGATTACTTCTGTCATTTCTTTTAATACCATTAGTAGTAGTCCATTTGGCCCTAGAGATTTGAATTCTTTAGAATAGACAGGTATTCCTGTACTACTACCCTACCTCTCCTACTGCATCATCTCCTCCATGTTCCCCAGGTTGAACTCTTCACCTTTTCAGAGAAGGAGAAGGTGCAATGGTAATTAGTAGTTCTGCCTTTTCTCTGTTGTATATTAAAATTTCACTATTTTCTTCATGCAATGGCCCTACCATTTCCTCCTCCATTTTGCTATAGACATAACAAAAAGGCCCTTTTTATTGCTTTTAACCTCTAGCAAGGTTAAAAACAATAAAAAGCTCATTCTCTGCTTTAGCTTTTCTGACTTCCTCCCTAGAGGAGGGGGCTATTTGAATTCTTTGGTGATTTCTGCCTTTTTCCATTTCTTGTGTGTCCCTTTTGAGTCTTAGGTCAGTTGAAAGTTCTTTAGTCATCCATCCTGATTTCTTTCAATATCTCCTGTTTTTCCTCCTCATAGGAATTGTTTGAAATTGTGCCTTCAATATCTCACTTCATCCATCATGAACCTTCTTTTCTATTAGTATTCCCAACCACTGCATTGCCACCAGTATTTCCTTCTGTTTAGTGAAATCAGCTTTCTTAAAGTTTCAAATGCATGTCTGACTCTTCCTGGCTACCCCTTTCTGCTGTACACCAGGAGAATATAGTCACACTTACCTAAGGATCCTGCCACTTCAAGCCAATTAACCAGATAATCACTGCTGGTTAGGATCAGATCTAAAATAGTGGATCTCCTAGTTGCCTCTTCCACCTTCTGGACAATGAAATTGTCTGCAAGGCAAGTGAGGGATTTGTTGGACCTTAAATTTTTGGCAGACTTTGACTTCCAACAAATATCAAGATACTTGAAATCCCCCATTACTACTACATCTCTCCTTTCTGAAAGTGCGGTCATCTGTTGGAGGTTGGCAGAGGCCAGTCCATGTGCATTCTGAGGAATGACACTGCTCCTCCTTTACTTGTTTCCTGGTGTCATTACTGATAAGGGAGAGAGCCAACATACCACATCTGTTGTAGGTGACTGCAGCAGCTGTTTCACAGTCCATATTAGGTAATCTTAAGTAGGCATTGAAACAGATCTCAGCCTCCTCCTCAAAACCCACCTGCTAAACACCCACACCAAACACCCCTGTTGGTAGCGCCTGTTAGCTAAGCTCTGTTCACCAAGCTCCAGAGATGGGCTGTAGCTATATAGAGAGCTGGTGCCTGCTAGTTCCTCCCTCCACCAAGTATTTGACTGAATATAATTTGCTCAGATGTCTGTGGTGGTCTGTCAGTGTGGATTAAACAAGAATTCCTCTCCATGTGTGTTTGGTTCAAGCAATCATTCTTTTAAGCAGACATACTTCATGGACATTGTTATCTACTGGATGATGTAGCTGAGATCTTATATCAGAGGTGTAGCTGTGATATTAAAGCTATGTTCCATCTCCTGAATGTATTAGTTCTGCAGCACTGGTGAAGGGTGCTGGAGGATGACACGACCAGTGAGTGATGGCATGAGGAGCTGAAGCAGAGACTTCTGCAGAATCCTGTTGCAACTTTTTGTCACACCACAAGTATTAATAGGAAACAGTTATGCAGTCAGAAGTCTTTCTTACAACATGGCTGACTAATAAGATGTCAGCCTGCATTTCCAGTGCTGAAGCTTGTGTTTAGCTTCAACGTATGTAAGATCTAATGCTGCTTCTATGGTGATGTTTATAAGCATGGAGCTCAGATTCTTTATAGTCACCTTACATACCTTGGTGTCAGTTGTGACCTTGTGAGAAATCTGTCAGTGATTTAAAGGGAGGCTGGTTGACAGGATGCAGAGAGATAGATGTCTCATCATTGATCAACAAGCTCATTTAACAGCTCGTTAGATACATATTGGTATAAATGATGCCCTAGTTATTGTAAATCATGCAACTGCTCTAGTAATATTGCTTGTACTAAGCTGTTTGGAATTCAGGATACATGTAACTCAAAAGACTATTTTTTCCTAATTAAACCCTGTAGAGCAGTGAGTGAGTTGTACCACCTCAGACTGAAGGTGAACGTTAACGTAGCACTTTGATTACAAAGAAAAAGAAGCCCCCTAACAGCAGAGAGAATATTAGCTGGTCAGTGATAAGCATAGGTTAGAATGTTTAACCTTCACATTTTCTTTTTGGACTCCTAAATCATCTGCATGGGGTGGGGGTGGGGGGTGAGGCTGTTACATCATGTAAGTCACATCTGTGTGTAAATAAAGCCCACCTCTTCAGATTTACCATTTCATTGAAAACTAATCCAAAGTTGCTTTTGCAGCTGTTGAAAGTTTTTGCACACCTTCTTCTCTTCTAGGTAATTGGTCACCCATCTGATTCCACCACAGATCAAGATGATCAACTATTCTCTTCTTGCATTTCTCCCAGTGGAGGAAAGCTATGCAAGTTGAGTTTCCAGAATTCTGAAATATTCCAGAATTGTCTACATGGGTGGCTGAAACAGTAACACCATTACTCTATGATAGTTCAGTGTACACAAACTTTGTTTCATGCACAACATTAAAAACATTATGTATAAAAAGACCTGCAGGCTTTGTGTATAAGGTGTATACAAAAAATAAATAAATGTCATGACTTGGGTCCGATCTACAAATACATATGCAAATATTCCAAAATTACAAAAATTACAACTCTTCTGGGCCCAAACATTTTGGATAAGGGAAACTCAACCTATAATGTAAAGCTATAAGGACATAGGCTTTACATTTTGATGGGTTATTAAAGGGCACAACCACCAATGGCTGCTCCTCCTTCCCCCCCACCCCCCACCCCAAGTTACTTGTCTAAGGGCCTGAACAGACAGGCTAAAATAATGCTGCTTCAGGTCAGGAGGCATGCTGTTTAAATGCTGCATGCATTCTAAGAGGCCGGAAGCTGGACCATAGCCACACTCCAGTCCTAAGGACTAGAGCGTGGCTTCTGGCCTCTTAAGATGTGTGTGTCATTTAAACAGCATACCTCCAAAGTGACTCGAAGCAGCTTTATTTTGGTCTGTCTGTTCAGGCCCTGAGTTCCAGACACAATTTTCCCTGTATTAAGTTCAGTTTAACAACTTGGGGTCAGATTTAACAGACAAGGTGGTGAGTATGATCCTGCTATATATAACTTGTGTGAAAACTGAGGAGTTTAATGTTCTATCCAATTTTTATCCAATAATTTCAAGGCAAGTTTATCTACAAAGGAGAAGAACATTTGGCCTTCCAGATGTTTTGCCCTGCAAACTTCCATCAGCCCCAGCCTGAAGAGATTATGGGAGTTGTAATTCAAAACACCTAGCAGCCCAAAGGTTCTCTAGCCTCTTATCAACAATGCAAGGAAAATCTAGATACATGTGCAATCATGTATAAGATAGTAGCACTGCGAACGACAGTAGTATGGCAGACAGAGTTGTGGATAAGGAATGGTTGAAACCATCTGCATTTCAATTTTGGCCTTAAAGCTCACTGAGTACTTTGGAAAGTAAAGCTGCCTCTCATCCTAACAGACCTCACAGCATAGCCCCTCTTTGTAGTAAAATTAAAATTAAATACCAACACAACCAAATTGAGGATTTAAAGTATGTTCAGATTTACCACTACAAATTTAATTGGGTTGCCAAACCAGAATAGGATTTTTACTTGCTTGAAAAAAGTGCTGCCTTTGGGGAGTTTTCAACTGGTAAGGATTTTCACAGTTGTAGAACATCTACTGTAGAACACCTAAGGGATGTGGTGACTTAGTGGTTAAGATGCCAATTCTGATGATTGGAAGATCAGAAGGCTGGCAGTTTGAGGCCTGGGTGCTGCATGATGGGTTGAGCTCCTGTCACTAGTCCCAGCTTCTGCCAACCTAAGAGTTTGAAAGCATGAAAATGCAAGTAGATAAATAGGTACCACTTCACAGTGGGAAGGTAACAGTGTTTGGTGCAGTCATGCTGGCCATGTGACCATCAGAGCAGTCCTTGGATAACGCTGGCTCTTTGGCTTAGAAACAGAGATGAGTACCTAAAGATTAGACATTCATGTCAAGGGACTACCTTTCCCTTTAGAAGACCTACTAGAAGGCTATTCCGCCGGACTTAATGCAGTAACAATAGTGTTGTTGTTTTCAAGTTAGAAGAATGTATTCTTGTCTACCAATGGAACATGAAGTTGCAACCTCAGCTGTGTCCTACCAGCCTGCCACCTTGATAATGAAGGGCATAAAGAAAGGAAAAACAGGACTTGCTAGGCTTCTTGTAGGCTTTGCAGCTCAGTAACAAAGAATGAAGTTGCTCCACGGGCCTTCTGTACCAATATGTAAACAACAACTTGTATTGCATAGAATGCCACCAGCATATCATTTCGTTTAGTTGACTAATGCAAAAAAGCAACGGTGGTGGGTTTGTAGTCAAAACAAGATTGGGACATACTGGGAGGATGTTTACCTCTTTCTTCATGCTATGGCCCCAATAATATCTGCAGCCCAGCAGCTGAAAGATTTTATTATCCCCTAGAAGGAGTCTCACATTCAGACCATGATCTAATAGCAGTTGTACTGATATTTTTTCCGGGGGCACTAGGTGGGGTGGGGGAGGTTACACATGCTACAGTCTCAGTGCTGCTCCCCCATCAGGAAGTATTATAAAAAACTAACAAACTGTTTACATATATAAACTGTTTTCATCATAATGCCTTTTAACTATCTAATTTGCAAATCTGTGTGGAGGATTTCAGCACATACTGTTTTCCTTATAGTTAAATCCTTTTCTAGCAGAAAATGACACCCGATCATGTCTACCACAGATGGGATCATTTTCAGCTAATAGCTTGGTGCAATCTCATTCTAACTTCTAAGCAAAGATTAAGAATAATCACCTCAGAAAACCCAGCAGCACAGCTATTGATTTGGATTGCAGCCTGATTGATGGTGGTGTTAAGAGTCTCCTGATACAATGCATGCCAATTATTTAAACATACAGGAATCTGGGCCTTTCTAAACACAAGCTCTGCAGCCAAAACTGTTAGGGTGTACTGCAAAACATCACAGCAGAGTCTTGGAGTCAACAAAAATAGAGCTTTACTCAGCAGAGTGTAAGGCAAAAATAAGTAAAGCAAAAAATAAGCAATGTGACTAAATACAAATACTGTATTTACAATGCAAAAATAAATCAACATAGCATAACTTCTTGCATATTAGCAATACCATAACTCCCTAGCAAGGAGAGAAAACTTACTTCCCAGCAACATGGAGAACAATACACTCTCAAAAGGCCAAGCAGATTCCCAAAGCAATTATAATCTACTAAGTGGCTATCATAACCACCTGCCCAATTGCCTGATTGCATCACTAATTAGCAGTGCAGTTTTACCATCATGGATTTCACCTGCCATTTTACTACACTTTCATCCAGTCACAACTGGCATACCCTGACAAAAACTTTCAAGTCTGTATTACCTTGTAGCTGTGCTCAGTGCAAAAGCAATCTGACCAGAGTATGCCACCACATCTTTCATTTTCTTTAATGCTTAAAATTTTGGAATCTTGCCATTATATTATTTGGTTTGCAGCAACTATGTTTTTTCTGTATTACAGATATGCACACTTTTCCCCATTGATCATGCTTTTGCTTGTTTTAGGCCAGAATGATGCACTGCAAGGTTACTTCAAATCCAACAACTACAACAGGAAAGAAGAGACAATGAAATGGGAGTGGATCAACGCTGATAGCTGGAGAAGTAGTCAATGTTCTCCCAGGCACCAGGTTTTTTCTGCAAGTAGCCTCCTGACCACCAGTTTCTCTTCCACCAGATGGAGCAGGCAAATCATATGTAGTTCCCAATGACTCTGATAAATTTTTTGCTTAAGAAAAATATACAATGTCATTTTTCAGTTGTGCAATTCAAATTCATAGTATTAATATATACAAATACCATTCAGTATAGGACTTGTCTACAACCTATGGCAACTTTATCATATGGTTTCCTTGACAAGATTTATTCAGAGGAGGCTTGCTATTACTTTCCTCTAAGGCTGAAAAAGTGTGACTTGCCAAAGATCACTCAGTAGGTTTCCATGGCCGAGCATGGAACTGACTCCTGGTCTCCCCAAGTCCTAATCAAATACCTAAATCAGTATAGTAGAGTATTTTACACATATATCTCCATTAATGAAGTACTGTATATAGTCGTCTAGAATTTTAGTCAAAAAATTGACCCGAAAAACCCGAGTCGACTTATCTACGGGTCAATAGAAGTACTGTACTTTAACTCTTATCAAAAAGGGAACCGTGCCCTGGTGAAAGGTGAGAGCTTAATCTCTTCTTGGAGCACCTAAAAGAAGCATCAACCCCTCTACTATCTCATCCATCCAGCCTTTAGGGTGAGCACAAACAGTTATGCCTGTCAAAATTTTTAAAGATCTTTAGTATCATTTTCCTTTGCTACATCCTTTATAACATGCTGCTAAGTTTTACCCTCAACTTATCCACAGATCATTTCAAAATCTGTCATTTTGGCCCCAAAACCTGTGCTTGATTTATACATGAGGTTGACTTATAGTTGAGAATATATGTCAAGTCTAGAAATTTTAGTCAAAAAATTGAGCCAAAAAATCTGGGTTGATTTATCCATGGGTCAGTAGGTACTGTACTTTAACTCTTATAAAAAGGGAACCATCCCTTGGTGAAAGGCAAAAATATAATGCGTCATTTCTTTCACCAAGCCTCCCAATGCCAGTGCTCATAGACTTCCAGTTAGACAGAAAATAAGGAAGAAAAGGGGGACAAAGGATTTTTACTATTGTAGATTTTGTTAACTCGGGCTATGCCTGTACAGTATTTGGTGACTTCCTTTGTCCGCAAAATGGCTTATAAACAAATCTGGTAGGTTGCTACTGAAGTTTGCTTTACATATAAATATATACAGGGGTTTTATGTGGCATAGGATAGCAAATATCCTACCACAAAATTCTATGTTTCCATGTGGATTGAGTTCTTGCATGGAAAGATTTGATTTAAAAATCTTACCTCATTCTTCTTATTCTAAAAACACATGTGTGACCACTTGAGAATGCTCATTCAGTCCATAAGAGAGGGAAATTAGAATTCTAGCCCCAGGCAAATTCTGACATCTGATGCTCTCCTTAGCCTTGGAAAAGTCATTCAGCTTTGCAGTTTCTATTCCCCAGCTGTTTCTTTTCTATACTGATCAAACTTTGCCCATTTGTATTTAATTCAGACCCAATTTCAGTGAAATTCAAAAATGTTCTCCAAAAATATATATCCATGTATCTTATCATTTCCTTTAATAAGGTAGGACAGCTACCTTTGATGAAGTGCATGCTTAAAATAAGAATATTCTGAATAATCTCTTCTTTTGCATCATGGTGTTGCTGTAATCTATCTGTACTTCCAGTCTTCCATTTGCTATCTAAACATAAACTGAACAATGCCTAATGTAGGACTTCTCAGAAAACTTTTCAATACATTACTTGCCATGCTTTGCTCCATTCTCTCCTCCCCTCATCAATGATATGTCAGTCTGCAGACCATTTGGCACTGTTACATTATGCCAGGCATATCAGTGCACTGGCTGACCTTCAGCTGCCCTGAGAATGAGAGGGCTCCTTCTGTTTGGGGAAGTCTTGTAGATCCAGTGGCTGCTCCTGCTTTACATGAACTGGAAACTTCCATAGACAAAAAAGAATGAGGCAATTTTTGATAGTTTTCCTCCCTCACGTGATTCCTTATTCCACTTTCCATTCCAGAGGAGGTTCCAATTCTTTGAAGCAGATTTTTGGATGCCTATAAGCTTTCAGAAGGGAGGGGCAATCAAGGAAAATAATCTCTCATCACTCCCTGAATGGGAACGCCCAGTCCCTAGGGCTTTACTGCGTACAACTCTGGATTTAATCCATTTCCAGGATGCACTTTCAAATGGATGTGATTAGTGAACCTTATAGTTTAAGGCTCTTCCAGGGACTGCAGCTGCAGCAAATATCAGAATTCTATGGCTCAATGTCAACACACATTAATAAGAATATAATTACCTTCAATTAACACTCCCACAGACTGTTAAATGCATTGCATGCCAAATTAGCATCTGTGAAGCTAAATCATACATTTGTGCTCCTGAAACATTAATAGAAACCCTCTTGGGTTTTAACCTCTCCTGCAAAAGTCAATGCCCATATTATCTGTACATGAAAGGGCTAAGCAACAGCATCACGAGACTGAACTGTCACTATATGGAAATCAATAAAGCCAGACAAATCAAGTCAGTGAACCACATCCATTGTATCTGTGGAATTTTTCAGATACAGTGCAGTAAAAATCCCAGAAGGATAAACAATGCATTTCCTATCACACAGTGTTTAGTTTTATTTATGTCTTTGTGTCATATATACCAAGCAGGGAGCTTCTAGTAAGAAGGATGATTTCAAACAAGTTGCCCCTTTTGTTACTCCAATGAGAGAGACACAGCCTGTATATAAGAGTGGCTTTTTTGTAGCCCTTGAGTCTTTCAGATTCTCAGACTTTCTTGAGGAATATCACAGGACCAAAAATAGGCCCCCATACCCATAACAGTTATCCATCCCTGCTTAGTTACTAGACAGCATGTGTGTAGAGTCACATTCAATTTTAATGGTTTCAAGTCAGAGGAATACATTCAAAGTCATCTGAAAAAGTAACATGAGGGAACTCTTGTAGATTTTATCTCTGGAGCTAATGAGAGGTAATTAGTTCTTTTGTCCTGATAGTAGGTAGGCTAGATTTCCTGTTATAGTCCAAAGCTGTAGCTGCCCTTAGGTTTCAAAGTAATGGAGAGAGCACAGAGCTGTGTGCTCATGGATCATGGTTATATCTAATCTTCTCTGATGATGGTTTTCTCTCTCAGCTTGTCCAATTCCTACCTATATCTTTCTCTTTCTCTAAAATGGCTCCAGTTCCAGGTGGTTTTTATAGGCTAGGGAAATCTAATCTTTGAGGACTGGTGAGCACATTAGGAATTTCAAGAAAGTATCACAGGTGCCATTACAAAAATGACAGCTGTTACAGTGGGCATTCTAGTCACACAACATCTGTTTCAAAGAAGGGCAATTAAGCAAAGGTTTAAACACAAGCAACTTGCCTAAGATCCTGAGCACCAGATAGAGTTTGACAGAGATCCCAAACACATTAAACCACTCCTTTGGTTTCACAGCTATCATTTTAGGATTATTCCCTCCACTGTGTTGCCCCCTCTTTCTGTCTCACAGCATATTACAAATGCATAATCTGTGCATGGACATATTGTGCCTGTGAGTGTAACAATGGAGACCCAGGTTTGCCAGTTATAAGCAAAAGATCCAGTGCAGTTTAATTGAAGTGCCTCCAAATGTGAGTCACAGGCTCACCTCATAACACCTTTCAGAAGTGGTTTGAGGAAGATTTCTTAGCAGGCCTGGTCATTATGTTTGTTTCAGAAATGCTTGGCACACTTACATGGTGCATCAACAGATGCAGAAATATCTTACTTGGACTTCACACCATTTCCCAAGATATGTAAAGGAAAAGGACCCGATATGCAATTCTAGTCCAATGTATCTAGAGGACACTATATTGGAAAAAGGTTGACATAAGAAATATCCAAACCCATCACCCTTTGATATAGCTTTTGGGCTTGGCTCTTGTTCCCAGATTTAGAAGATTCATTCTAGGCCCAGAATTTAGCAGCACAGTAGCAGACATTTCCATCTGAGTCCATGTCATTTCCCATTTCCTCTTTTCCAATTATATCTTGACAACTTAGTGTAGGAAAATACCTCAGGAGGACAAGGTAGATATGGTCACATAGACAGATAATGGAATTGTTGGTGGCTCCTCCAAACAGTGAGGTATCGATTCTTTCCATCCTGCCAAGGCTTTTCTACCTGTAGAGCCCAGCAAGTCAAGGTGAAGTTAAGGCCAGGTGGTACAAGAGTGAGAACTGGCAAGTCAAGGGATGGAGTCCTCAGAAAATGCTTTGTATCTAAGATGAACACTTTATAAATAGTTTCCTCTCATCAAACATCAAAATAATCTAGACTACAACCACGGCACATTAATGGTACATATAATAACTTACATGAAGAATAGAAACTACAAGAAAGTGAGTCAAGCTTAAGGGAGTCAAGCTTATGATACACACTATATTATACAGTACAGGCATTGTCAAATTAAAAGTTATTAAAAAAGTTATTTTTAAAAAGTTATTAAAAGTGCTATCCTATCACAGACTACAGATGAAATGACTCATGATATACACTGAGCCTGCCATAAGGACTTCTGATCTGCGATTTTGATCTGCAATTTTGAACTGCTTCTGATGATTGTGGATTGCCATGCCCCACATTATTCAACATGATCACACATGGTGAGGGTGTACACATTCACATTGCCACCAATGAATAATATGGGGCTTGATCATCTATATTTTATGGCATCTGTGGGGCAGAACTGAAACCCTGCTCATATGGAGGACCACTGTATTAGATCTGAATTAATTAAGTTATTTATATTCCACATTTTCTTCTTGATAAGGAATTCAAATGCACTTTAAAAAGTAGCAATAAAATATTAAAAACAAAACCCATATTTAATAATATAAACAAAATAGTCAGCATAGTGGGAAAAGAACACTGCCAGACTAGCACAAATCAAGATGATTATAGAATTGTGATGACACAGACCCTCCCAGCAAGGAGCTATATTTTCATTATTTTATAGTAGGCCAAGAATAGTAGAGCTAGGTGGGTTTCCAGCATCCCGTAGGATATTTCACAATACAGTAGATGGAACAATCCTCATTCCAATTGCCCACTTGATGCATTTCAGACAGCTGGGGAACTAGAACAAGGGCTTGACCTAAGTGTTTTGGTAGGTACATGTGGGTAGAGATAATCCTTGAGCTGTCTCATGTCTTTACAATCAAAAATAGTACTTGCTCTTAGACTTGCATATAACTTGGAAGCCACTGAAGATGGAGTAATACAAGGTGAATATCCTGTATATATTTTGCTAAGATTCTAGTAGCTCTAGGTCTAGGGTTTGATTTTTTTTAAACTCTATTGTAATTTGATGTATTTTACTGTCGTAACCCGCCCGGATTCTTCGTGATTGGGCGGGCTAGAAATAAATCATCATCATCATCATCATCATCATCATCATCATCATTATTAGATCACGGCAACGATTTTCCCATGATGTTGTGATTAGAGAGGACTTATCCCAGGAAGAACCAGGAATGCTCCAGCAACAAGCAATGAGGAAATCCTGTGATTTGTTGCTGGAGCATTCCTGGTTCTTCCCAGGATAAGTCCTCTCTGAGCACTATGTGTGGGAAAAACTTTGCCACGATCACACGACTTTCCCGGAAAAATGCCTTTTTGAACCCCTGATTTCCCCTTGTGTGATAAAGTCCATAGGGCATGGTTTCCAGACCTTCCACCATTTTGGTTGCCCTCCTCTGGGCACGTTCCAGCTTGTCCACATCCTTCTTGAATTGTGGAGGCCAGAACTGGACATAATATTCCAGGTGAGGTTTGACCAAAGCTGAATAGAGATGGGGGTGGGGTAGATGTATACAAAAGGTGGAAAATATCTAAACTGATGCTTCTCAAGCTGTCTGGTTCAGGAGGGGGCAATCTCCCCCCACTGTATCAGGGATCAGCACTGAATTTGTGCCCTTTGGGTACAGTTGTTTTTGTTTTTTCTGTCCTGGAAACTTGCCAGAGACTAGCAGCTCGTGGCTTGCAGACCAGCACTGATCCAGGGATACCCACTTTAAGTGTCCCTTCTCTCAACAATAGTGTCATGAGGAAGGGGTATGGCCATCTGGGGAACCCTAGAGGACTGCATTGGGACCCCAAGAGAGTTGGATTTGTCCTCAGGAGCTGAGGTTCCCCACCCCAATGGTAATGAAAGTGGCCCATCCACTTGGACTCATGTCTCGCTTTCTGTATGCATAATACTGCTCTATAATAAAGTGCATGTTCTTTCCATGTAGCCCAACCTCTGTTCACCACTTGTTCTGTTTTTTTGTGTTGAAATTTAGACTTCATTCCCTTAAAGTGTGGACCTATGTTTTTGTTCTTTATAAATTACCCTGTACTTCAATGACATAAGAATATTAATATTAGCAACAATGTATGGAATATATCTTTCATACATTAATGTAAAATATTGCATATATTAATAAATGGAAATACCTCAGAGCCACATTGTATGTTTCACACAATATTTATTTCAGTTGTTGTGCATCCAAAAAAAAAAAAAAATGCAAGGACTTTCCCCCATCTGTTTAGTAATCCTAAAGCTACAATCTAATGCACAGTTACGCAGGTTAAATCTTACAGAACCTAGTGGGACTTACTTCTGTGAAGACCTTTTTACTGTGAAGGATCCATTTCCCTTATGTTATCAGGAATGGTACTTCCATTGTAACAGTGACCACTAGTATTTTACATAGAGGAGATTTTAATTGATAGTAATATAATTTATTGATTTTAATTTATTCACAAATTAATATTATTATAATTACTGCCATATTTTGTGCAGATTCCCTTCAAAGTCAGCCAAACTAATTTCAGCAAAACTTACTTTCAGTTAAGCATAAACCCTGAAATGGCATTATTTATGGTGGTGTGCCAGTGTGGTGTAGTGGTGTGAGAGCTGGACTACAACTCTAGATATCAGGGTTCGATTCCCAGCTCAGCCATAAAACCCACTGGGTGATCTTGGGCAAGTCACAATCTCTCAGCCTCAGGGGAAGGCCATGGCAAACCTCCTCTGAACAATGTTTTTGCCAAGAAAGCTCCATGAGAAGGTCATCTTGGGGTTGTTATAAGCTGGAAAAAATTTGAAGGCACACAACAACATGATGGTGTGTGCATGGGCCAAAATACTGCAAACTGGCTGTACATCATCCAGACAATTCACACCAGAACCTGGGGTTGGACCTTGCATTGTCCAGACTGATCTCCATGAGGTTAGGGGGAGGATGTGTTATTTGGCTTGTGTGAACATGACCTATATGTTCCCATGCACTACAAGTCTGTAATAGAAATTATATTCATACTTTTTGGAAGGTGTTAAAAATCCAACATTTATCATATTCCATTTTTAGCTTCATAGAAATACAGAAATTTATACAGAAATATATTCAAGAAGCATGCTGCAACTGAATACCTGTCTTTGGGCATGTTTTGATTAATTGAATAATGGCTGCAGGAACATCATATAATTAATTTTCCCAAGTCAAGGCTATGAAGCATGGATATTTTTAAAATGTATAGTGAAAATCAATTTCTCTAAAGTGCATTGCTTTTGCATGCTACACCCTTAGAGTGCATAGATAATACAATTTTGAAGTCTTTTCATGGTCTGCTGGGATTCTGTATCTTTTTGCTCTATTTCCTGTGGTGTGCTGAAAACTAGAGAGTATATGAACTTCAGCCAGAAAGGAACCCCTGTTAATTAGGGTGATTTGCTTTCCACTGAAGTATGAACAAAATGCTACCGAAGGTGATTGTCTGAAAGATGCTAATTCCATTTAAATTAGAGATAATCAATGGAAGGTATCATTTAGAAGAGAGAAAAAAACTGTTTTGGTTGACATGGTAATTATTGAGATTATATAATTTCTATCTTCCATTAAATTGTGTTTTTTTTCTTGTTTGGTATAATTCCTATTGATTTTTCCTCCTTTTTCTGTACCAGTGGCTAAGGCCTACATTTCTTGCAGCTCTATTCATTGCTACATGGTAAATATGTGAGATATCAAACTAGCCACAGCAAAGTAAAATACACTATCATTTCCATCCAATATATAAGGTAGTAGCTTAATTTGAACAGCTCTCAAATTCAGCTAGTCTTTTAGGCCTTTTTGTTATGTTTTTGAGGCATTCTGAAGAAATTAGTAAAATTTTCTGGCACCTTACCTTGATATTCAGGGCATTTAAGATATCTGAGGAGACGACTTATCAAAAACTTATGGCTAATCTCAATAACATATGTTGAAACAGTAGAATATCAGAAATCTTAGTGACGGTTTGTTTTACCTCTGTCTTGTTTTTCCCCCCAGTCCAGTTCTATTAATATTTTGGCATTTCAGGTTCTCATTTATTTCTTGTACTGAACCTTCTGTGTAACAACAACAATAGCAAGTACCTTTCTATACCACTATGCCACCAGGGCTCTCTGGGTGCTTTATTATTTGGTTTTCTGTTAATGTGCTGAACATTTTGCATTTGTATTTAAGACTGGTGGTTTTTCATCCACATTACTGTATTTATATTGTTATTATTTATGTCCTTCCATAGATTTACACAACTTTATAAATACAAAGCAATGCAGCTTTGTTTTGTATGCAGTTGTTTTTTGTGCTTCTGACTGTTGGCTTTCAACTTGATTTTGAAAGGCAGAACCTGACTTTCCAATCCTTTTTTCTCCCTGACAGGCTCCAGAATAGGCTGGGGTAAGGGGCCTGAAGGGGAAGAGGGAATTAATGGGAAGTGGAGCAAAGACACATCAGCACAGCACACTCAACAGTGTCTCTCAATCCTTGGATCGTTTTCAAAGAACTGTGGGACTTGGCATTATGAGGATGAGAAAGTCAACTTGTGATAGCCTTCTGTGAGATATTTGGATGCAACCTAATATATTTTAATTTGGTAGCCTGGTCTTCTATCATATGTTAATGTGATAAATCAAAACCACATACAGTAGAAGGAATATATATATATATATATATATATATATATATATACAGTGGTACCTTGGGATACGAAATACCCAGGTTACGAAATTTCCGGGATACGAAAAATCCCCATTGGAAATAATTGTTCCGGGTTACGAATGTTTTTCGGGTTACGAAAAAAAATTTTGGTGCTTTTCGGCACTTTTTCGCACGAAACGCGGCTTTTCCCCATTAGCGCCTATGGCAATTCGGCTTACGAAGGCTTTTCGGGTTACGAAAGCGGCCGCGGAACGAATTAATTTCGTAACCCGAGGGAGCAGTGTATATATATATATACTGTATAGGCCTTTTCCGCACGGGCCTTTGCGGCGCCCCGTCACGTGCTAGGGGTTGGCTGAGGAACTAGCATCCATACCGGCCTCACCCCTAGCACGTGACGGGGGCGTAAAAATGGCCGTGCCCTATACACATGGGTGTGGCCATTTTTACATGCCGGACGCTTCGCATCCGCACGTAGCGTTGTGAGAATGATGCGTTGAGTGCACCATTGATGCCTCGTCACGTCATTTCCGCGACGCAAGAAGAAGCTCAATTTTGGTGCTTCTTTTTAGCTGCGCCGGGAAGCCTCGCGGTTTGGCCGCTGGGGCTTCTTGGCGCAGCTAATGACAGCGCAGGCAGAGCACCGCTTTTCGGCGCTCTGTAACGTGCCCTTGATAGATAGATAGAATCATAGAATCATAGAGTTGGAAGAGACCGCAAGGGCCATCTAGTCCAATCCCCTGCCATGCAGGAAATCCAAATCAAAGCATCCCCAGCAGATGACCATCTAGCCTCTGCTTAAAGACCTCCAAGGAAGGAGTCTCCACTACACTCCAAGGGAGTTTGTTCCACTGTCGAACAGCCCTTACTGTCAGGAAGTTCCTCCTAATGTTGAGGTGGAATCTCTTTTCCTGGAGCTTGCATCCATTGCTCCGGGTCCTAGTCTCTAGAGCAGCAGAAAACAACCTTGCTCCCTCATCAATATATATATATATATTCCAAAACAAAGCAAACAAAAGATAAACAATGTTGCACAGCAATGAGGTGTAACAGCCAGCTAAAAAAAAAGCTAAACGTTCTAGGCAGGATGTAGTGGAAGGAGAAACACGCAAAACACAAGAATAATAATAATAAAAATACAAAGATATAGGAGCTAGTTAAAATGCTACCTTTCATGCTGGTGCCCTCTTGGCTTCCTGAAAAATTCCTGTGTTATATTTTAATTAACACTAAAACAAAAATGCTAATATACATCTGTTATTGCTGTTCATGAAAGTATCACAACGATCACCATGATGTAGGCTAGTACCAATGCACTATACCTTGGGTTAGTATCATCATGTATTTATCATCATTTGGGCACAATCCTCATATGATTATGTTGGTGCCAGTTTTGGAGTGTCCTCATCAACTAAACTTAGGCCTTGTGCAGACCAGCCATTAAGGCTGGGCTGGGGGTAGAGTTGGGGTGTTGTGTCCACATGACGCACGCCCTGAGTCTGCCCCCAGGGTGCCATGATGCCGCGTGCTGCTCCACATGGCATGCGGCATCACAGTGCTCCTCTAGCGCTGTGTACACATGACACAGTGCCAAAGGAGCACCTTCAAGCCACGGCACTGCAGCTATTGCGCCTTGGAAAGGCCAGATTGGGGCTGTGGTGTCTGGTTCCCATGGCCCTGATCCAGTGCGCCTGAAGGCAGTTGCAGGCCGCCCCTTACAGATGATTTTTGTGGGATTTAGTTTTCTTATTTATTGGCATTTTACTGCAATGGGCAACTGTACCTGAATCATACAAGCTTATCAGGCCTCTTTATTTGCATAACGCTCACAGCTAACTCTGAGTTACTGATAAGATAAACTAGGCATTATTTTTACTAGGTTTGATAAGGTGCTTATTGATTTTTACAGATAGATTTTTTTTAAAAAACCCATACATATAGAGTAATCTCAAAATAAATAAATAAATATGTCTACATATAGGTGGACACCAAGACTGCTTTCACCAAGAAGAGCAAAAAAAGTGCCTGCCCAATATGCTGCCTTCATGTTGCCAATTTGGGTGGCTGCAATCCCATATAATGTCTGGTTTGTACTTCATTAGTACTGCCTGAGACATTGTCATATTTTTTATAAATATGTATTAGATGAAAATTGCCATTTATATTAAAATAAATGAGCTTGTCAGACTCTTAATGTTTTCTTTTTTTAACACAAAAGGTTCCATATTTATGATATTTCCATAATTAAAACTAGCCATTTGCTGGTCACTGCTTTACACAAAGAGAGCCCAAGGCCTGAAACTTATTGTACTCACAAGTGGAGTAGATGCAATGGATCAATGGAGTTTACATGTTTCTTGATCTACCATTAATTCAATTGGTCTACCCTAATTCAAGAATCCACAGTCAGGTACTATAAGATCTCATTGGCAATGGCTGTTAAGTAGCAGTCTTTCCTGTTCCTATATCCAAAGACTTCTTTGAGTTCAAGATAATTGAGACTTATGCTGTTGTGACCATAAAGCAAGTATTCTGTCAATAACTACATTCCTTTTAGCTAAGTGAAATGAAAGAGAGAAATGTTATTTTTGAATTTTGAAGGTCAAAATAAGTCGATCCTATAAGTGGGATCAAAACATATTACGGTGCTTATGGGCTGCCAGATAATGTCAGAACTTTTCAGACCCTTCTAATGGATTAGATCATCTAGGTGGACATCTGAAAATAACACAACTATCCTTAAAAAGGAAAGCATCTGTCTGTATTGAGAACCTGATCACTAAAAAATCAAAACTATCTCAACTTAACCTCCAGAATGCTATAATATAAATAAACATTTATGTAACTTTTTGTTACTCTACATTGATGGAGAGTTCTTTTTAAATATCAGCAGCAAGCTCTGTCCAGCATACTGACTAGAAAGCTTAAAAGATCACAGATGGTAGAGAGGGCTAGACAGTTCTAACCTTGTTACTGAATGGGTTTTGTGTAGCAAGAAACTGTTCAGAATATATGGCACTGGAATTTTACAAGCACTGTGTTTTTCTTCTACAGAAAGCAAATAAATGTGCTTCAACACATTACTGCCTTGGAGGGATGTTTTCATCCTAAGCCTTTGAAGGACACAACAGTGATAAATATTGTAAAAGATCACTCTGGATGACATACTGCACAACTTCATATTTTATACAATAAACCCATTTTCACCTTATGTCTGACAGGATTTTCATTTTTTAAAAAAATAGTAAATTGTATTTTCCCACCAAGTTTTGTCTTCTCTGTTATGTTTCTGAGATCTTTCTTTCTTAGATACTGTTTATGATCTCTCATTGATCTTTAGTTAGCTGGGCAACACATTACCAGAAAATGTAGCTTGTACCATGAATCTATGTGCCATTTCTAAAACAACTAAAAGTATCCACAACTGGCATAGAGGTAGAATGGCAAGAATATGCAAAGTTATGTTTTGCTTCTCAAAGTTCTGAAGTGATCTGTAACCAATCTTGGCCAGAGTTTGGAGAAGTTTTATTTTTACTCCCAACTCCCAGAATCCTTCACCAGCTATGTTCTCTGAGTAGTTCCAGGAGTAGTAGTCCAAAAAAAGAAGCATCTCCGAGTTCTGGTGAAGATACGTGCTCTTTGCAGGATCATATTGCTTCCAGAAAGTGAAAAGATTAAACAAGCCAGACTCTCTACTCCTTAGGATTCTGGCCCAATTCCTGCCATACATCCTCTCAGTGTGCTTGAAATGCAGTCAGCAGAGTCAGAATAAATGCAGAAGAACAACTGTTGCAGCAAAAGCATCAATGAGAGCAAACAGAGGTTCACTTTGGGCCTTGAGACATTATGTTTCAAGTCGCTTCTCAACCATGAAAATTACTAGTGACTTTGGGGCAACCATAGAATCACTGTGTTGTAGCATTCAAATTGATTTCAAGGGTCATCTGGTCAAAATGCCTCCCAGTGCAGGAATCCACAGATAATGTAACTTTGATCAGTTGTCTTCGGACTTTTGCTTAAAACCTCCCATGAAAAAGAATCCACTACTTTCTGGGATATTATGTTGTCTGAAGGACTTTTTACTGTGAGGAAGTTCCTCCTAATGTTTATTAAGAACCCCCTTTCTCTTCATTTGCATTCTTTGTTCCACATCCAGCCCTATGGATGACCAGAAAACAAACTTGCTCCAATGACAATGGAAAATTGTCATTTTCCACGTGACAATCATCCAGATATTTGAAGATGGCTATCATATCACTTTTCAATGTTCCCTTTCCATATTAAACATACTCAATCCCTTCAAGCATTCATCATAGGACTTGGTTACCGGCCGCTATAGATGTTACAGGGTTCTGATGTCCTTCTTAAACTGTGATGTCCAGAAACAGACAGACTGCTCTAATTGAGGTCTGGCCAATAGCACAGAATGTTATTGTTAATTCCATTGATTTGGATTAGAATTGCACTAACTTTTTTGTCACCAAGTTAAGTAAAACCAGATTTTATTTGCATCAAATTGATGGCAATACATGCCAACCAGCACGACCAATATAAAAGCAAACTGATCCAAAATATGTCTCATATTAAAACTGAAGGTTTGTGACAAACGTAAAAAATTGAATTGATTTGACAGGTCCAATGTAAAAACATACTAATAGTGATACATACTAGAAAAATGATCAAAAATATATCTCTGCTACTAAAATTGAAAAGCCTTGACAAATATATAGATTCATTTAATTCATTTAAAAATGAAATTGTACAATTTAAAATTTAGGACAAGATTGTACCCCATAATTTACTAGCAATTGCTAAAAAAAGAGAGCCACCACATCACATCAACTCATTATCTTGTGATCTACTAAAGGGCTGTACAAACAGCCTGTTCAGGGGTGGCTCTATGCTGCCCCTGATCGAGCTGGGTTGGGGACACAGCAGCTGCATGCCGTGCCCGCAACCCGCTGGAAAAAGAAGCCAAGAAAAGGGACTTCTTTTCCCGGTGCTACAGGGGCACCATAAGGGCCATGGTGCGCCTTTATGATACCCCTCATGCATACTGCCGTTTAGGTGCTGCGCATGAGCAACATCATCATGGTGCATGCCATCTGTATGGGTGCATGCCAAGGTGGCACCCAGGGTGCAGGGTAGGGTTTCTGAGCATGTAAATGCTCAGCCCCCATGCAACCCTAGTTCGGGCCCAGACCGGCACAAAGTGCCGGTCTGTCCAGGCCTTAAGACACCTAGATCCTTTTCATATGTAGTTCTGGCAAGCCATATGTCACCAGTCCTGTATTTGGGCATCCAGTTTTTCCTGCCTAAATGTATAACTTTATATTTATTTTTGTTGAAACTGATTTTGCTCCCCTGTCTATTCAACTCATACTGAATCCTAATCCTGTTTCCTGAGATATTAACTACCTCTCCTGATATAGTATATCTACAGATTTGATTAGTATCCCTTCTATCACTTCATCAGCATCATTTATAAAGATGTTGAAAACAGTGGGCCTAGAACAGAACTATGTGGCACCTGAGCCGTAATTTCTCTTGAAGAAAATGAGCAACAGTTGATGAACATTCTTTGGGTTCTGTCCAGTCACCTGCTACAGAGTCAGTGAACAATTGCATTATCTAGCCCACATTTTTACCATTTTTGTTTACAAGAATATAGTGAGGAATGATGTTAAAAGCCTAAAGGAAATCATAATACCTGCACTACATCATTCCTTTAATCTACAAAGATTGTAATTTGGGGGTAGGGGGAAGAGAAGATCAGTTTGGCATATTCTGTTCTTAGAACCCAGTGCTGGCTTCTATTAATCACAGCATTTTTTTTAGGTGCTCATGGATCTTTCATTGCTAACAGATCTATTAACGATGATCTGTTCTAAAACTTTTCCAGGTATTGATGTGAAACTGATAAACTGGTAGTTTCCCAGGTAATCATCCCTCCCCCCTTTGAAGATAAGAACAACCCCCTCCAGTATTAAAAAAATTCTCAAAGTTAAGCAGTAGATCTGAAATTACATCTGCTAGTTCCTTTTATACTCTGGGATCTGAGAGTCTTGGATACATTTAATGTAGCTAGGTGATTTGTATAACCTCTGTACCTATGTTGGACTGCAGTCTCCTCCTGCTTCCATTGCATTACTTTGTTTTCACCAGGCTAAGCACTGTTTTCTTTTGAACAAAGGGGAAGTTTGAGCAGCTCCACATTTTCTCTGTCATCCATTAATATTTTCCCATCTTTTCTATAGAGAGGATCTACCACTTTTTTTTTGTTACTTCTCTTTCTTCTAACTTCTTGTACAAGCCTAAATCCACCCTGAGCTTTAGCTTTCATGATCTTTTCCCTGCCAATGTTTGTAATCTTCCTTGGTGATTTGGCCATGCTTGCATTTCATATACGTGCCACTTTTCAATCTCAACTCAGCTCAGAAACTTTTAATAGTAGGACTTCATCATCCTATTCTGATCTTAAGATGTTGATATAGAAATACAGCAATAATTTAAATGATTGAGGAGAATCCCAATGATACTATTACTACAGATAATAAAAGAATGGTGAAAAGTTATTATTATTATTATTTTCTTATATCCCACCTTTCTCCCAATATAGGGACTCAAGGCGGCAAACAGCAAATTTAAAACAATACAATTTAAAAACAATACATTAAAATGTATAAATATAATTTTTTTAAAAAATTAAAACATTTTAAAAGTTAAAACAGTTATGAGTAAAAATAGAATACGTTAAAAATACAAACCTTAAAATTTAATTAGCACAACATTCCCAGTCCTTATCAGTTTGCAAAGGCCTGCCATCACAAGAATGTCTTTACCTGCTACTGGAAGGACAGCAGGGATGGA
Organism: Sceloporus undulatus; assembly: GCF_019175285.1. NCBI lineage: Eukaryota > Metazoa > Chordata > Lepidosauria > Squamata > Phrynosomatidae > Sceloporus > Sceloporus undulatus. Next base: position 67,394,556 of record NC_056522.1, on the reverse strand, counting down.
ACTATCCTGGCCTCTCTCGGGCGGGAGTTCCAAAGCTTGGGAGCAGCCACTAGGAAGGCCCTCTCTCTTGTTCTCACCAAATGCACCTGACAGGGTGTTGAGACAGAGAGATGGACCTCTCTGGATGATCTCAATACTCTGGTGGGCTTGTACAAGGAGATATGGTCCTTCAAATAACCTGGACCCAAGCCATATAGGGCTTTATAAATCAAAACCAGTGCTTTGAATTTGCCAGGTAATGGACTGGAAGCCAATGGAGCTGTTGCAACAAAGGGACTATATGCTCCTTGTAGTCAGCTCCAGTTAACAGCCTGGCTGCAGCTCTTTGGGCCAATTGAAGTATCTGAGCACTTTTTAAAGGCAGCCCCACGCAGTGCACATTACAGTAATCCAAATGGGATGTAACCAAGCCATGGAGCACCGTGGCCAGATCTGACTTCTCCAGGAACTTCTCCAGTACTACGGGTATGCTTAGCCCAAGTATGCTAATGGCTCTCTCTTTGCATAGTTTTTGCCATTTTGGCTAGATAAGCAACAGCACTCTAAAGAATCAATTTGGAAACAGACCACCGGGTGGCAATTTGTTAAATCACAGCACTGAATATCAAAGATCAGCCCATTTGAGAGAAAACGGCAGTTTAGATTGAGTGTCAGTTCCTCAAATTATAGAGAAAAGGAGCATGTTACAGCACACCTATTCAATCAACCATGATAGACTTTTTCTTGTGTGTCGTCTTTGAGTAGCTGTATCAACCACTGGGGCAATCAAATATGCTTTTGTTCTCCTGAAGATTTGAGTGGAAAGCTGTTTTGTTTATGGATGGTCTTGGCATGCACACAATGATTCTCATTTAGAAATGTAGGCAATCACTGACAATGCACAGTTCTCTGAGATTTTGGCAGTCTTTGCAGGAAACAGAAATGGTACTTGATGATTAATAACACCCATAAATAATAAACATTACAAGTGTGTAAGGTATGGCTCTAAAGGAATAATCATTACTATGTAACAAAAATATTTTTTCTTCTCTAGTGACATTGAACTTTTATGAATGTCAAGTAAGTTAGGAAAAATCAAGGAATAGTAAGCATTCTTACATTCTGGAAAATAATGGGTCTATATTAGGGATTCCAGCTGCCATTTAAACCTTTTTAGCAATTCAGTTCAGAAGTCTGGGAATTCCCATAAGCCCCAAAGCAAGTCCTGCATCAGCAAAAACATGGAAACAGTCATGGAATATTCATGGAATGCTGGAAACATATTCAGGGGTAGTTGTGTTGGTCATGCAGCAAAATACAACAAAAGAGCAGTACTCTTTTAAGGGCCTCAGTGATACAGCACTGATCAGAGAAAGAGGACCACAGAAACCATCTGGAAACTGTAGGGGGGCGAAGTTGCTGTTGCTGCTGCCTTGGACCTCTGCTTCACTAGTGGGATTCTAGTTTGAAGGTCCAAGGCCTTGACTCAGCAGGTATTGCACACCACCCAACACAGCTGCCATGCCTGTCTGCGCTATTAAAAGCAGGACTCTAGCTGGGGGTGGGTCCACCACTGTTAGTATCACCTCTGAAGGGGGCAACACTAAAAAGCGTCATTCTTTTGGGGAAGCCATTTTGGAGATATATGAGGTTGAGGGCCTGTTTTTTGCCTGACAAGGCTTTGTCACCTCCTTTTACCATCTGCCTGTCTGAATATTGTTCTGCTTTTTTGATAGCTACTGGTTTGACTGCTCGATACAGGAAAGCTATGTTTTCCAAAGCAGGAAGAGGGTGCATTAGCAGAAAATAGCAATGACTTAGAATGATTACTGAAGAAAATTAAAGAAGAAAGTACAAAGGCAGGTTTACAATTGAACATTAAGAAAATAATGAGCACAGATGATTTACTTAACTTCAAAGCAGATGGCGAAGACATTGACATACAGTGAGCTCTCCATTTTCATGGGGGATCTGTTCCAGACCCCCTTCAAAAACGGAAACTCAAAGATATTCAAGCCCTGTTGGCTTGAATGCGGGCGTGCCCGATTTTAACCCCCTCCATTTGCTCCTTGCAAGTAAGCAAGGGTCGCGGATCTGAAGTCCACAAAAAGGGAGGGGCAACTGTAGTTCAAGATTTCCCATACTTTGGACAGAAAGGACACTGCAGTCAAGAAATTAGAAGACGACTAGGACCTGGAAGGGCAGCTATGGAGGAATTAGGCAAGATCCTGAAGTGCCACAATATTTCATTGAATACTAAAGTTAGGGTTGCCCATGCCATCATATTTCTCACTTGCATGTATGGTTGTGAAAGCTAGGCAGTGAAGAAAGCTGATAGGAAGAAAATCAACTTGTTTGAGATGTGGTGCAGGTATTGTATGCTGCTAAATGACAAACAAATGGGTCCCAGAACAAATCAATTGAAATTAGAATTGCTGAATCAATTGCTAATAGTCAGAATGGAGCCAATATGGTGTAGTGATTTGAGTGTTGGACTCGGAGAGCTGGAATCCCCAATCAGCCATGGAAACCCACTGAGTGACCCTGGGCAAGCCACATTCATTCAGCCTGAAAGGAAGGCAATGACTAATGAATCCTCTGTACAAATCTTTCCAAGAAAATGCTATGACAGGCTCACCAAAATCAACTTGAAGGCACATAACAACAAAGTAAATGCTAATGTAAATCCCACTGAGTTAATGAGTCTATTTTTTGGAACTAGCAATTGACTTTAGGCCCCTATTTATAATGCCAGCTTACTCATGTGCATCTTTAAAAAAGCTATTCATGAGTAACACAAATTAAACAGATTCAGACATAAGATTATGTATCTCTTAAAAATTCTGCTGATTTTAATGGGATTTGTGAGTTTGTAAAAATAGTAAAGTGACAAGAAGTTATATATGTAAAACAGTCAATAGAAAATGTAGACAGACTGATAATTTAATTGCAGTGCTGCTGTTTAGAAAAATAAATGCTTTCCTTTATGCGAGCTCCATTTAATAGGTCTGGCAGCTTTAAGTCTCAAAAAGCATGATCATAGTCAACAACATCAAATGGATTTTAGAGAGCCCTCTTGAAGACTGTGGTAAAATTCCCATTCATTTAAATGATAGTGGGACTGTATTCAAATAGCACTGCTCATTTGTGGGTTTAACATTTGCCCAACTATAATTTGTCTGAAAGGAAAGCAATAATATAATATTTTTAATTTATAGGGACAAGATGATGCATCCCAATCCTGCATTCTTATGTGGACTTCTGTTCATGAAGATTAAGCCTGCATCTGCACTGCAGCAATAATTCAGTTTGACACCACTTTAACTGCCATGGCTCAGTGCTATGGGATTCTGGGATCTGTAGTTTTGTGAGACATTTAGCCTTTTCTGTTAGAGAGCTCTGGTGCCACAACAAACTAAAAATCCCAGAATTCCATAGCATTGAGCCATGGCAGTTAAAATGGTGTCAAACTGGATTATTTCTGCAGTGGGGGTGCAGCCTAACTTTCCCTTTTTCCGCCTGCATCCCCATTACCATCCAAGCCTGCTATGAACAGTCCACAGCCAAATGAAACAGGTTGGGTGGGCACTGAGGGAGACAGAGGAGTGATGGTCATTTACTTAATGCAGTTAATGTTGAATCCTTCAATGATAGAAGTCTTTTTGACAGTGGGAGGCATTAATGGAATACTACTAAATATCTTTTGTTATGGGACAGGTGCTGGGTTAAATTACCTCCCAGAGTGTCTTGCAAGTTAAAGCTTCTTATTTCTAGGAGATAGGGTTGACAGATCTGCAGTCTGTCAGACATCTCTTCTCTGACATAGGCAATTGTTAGTAAATTAGAAGTGACAGCTTGCCATGTGAACTAAATAGTGGAATTCTGGTTCATATCTACTGAATATGGGTAAGGCCAGCCAGCCAGTATTTCTTTACCCATTCTGTACAAAATAGGAAATATGGTAGTTTACGTGTATGTGTAAAATCATTGTAATATAGAATTTAGAAGCAAATTGAGTGAAAACAGATAAAAAACTGAAACATGAGCCCTATAACTTGGGGATCATACTGTACAGGCTATACATGTGGAAGACCTTGTACATGTTAAACTATATATTTGTAAATATAGTACTGTACTACAGATGATTGAAAAAGATGTATGCTTCATCTAACATCCCTCCAGTGAGACAACTTGACCTGTAGAGGTGCATGCACTCTTCAAAATTCCCACAACTCGGAGAATCGTGCTTGCATAACTTTATTATGATGTACGATTGCCTGCACTAAAGCCCATTTCTTTATCTGCATCTTATGAAATGAACTCTTCTTGAAGTTGAAAGGATAATAATATAGCCTGTGTGTGTGTCCTCAGGAAATTGTAGAGAATAAATGTAGGCAATTTTGAAAATATCAAAGGCTGAAATGAAAATGCACCTTGGATTTTAAGCCACAGCCTCTATTGATTTAATAGAATTAGAACTTGTTTCTTCACATCTTATCATGGTCAGAATCAGCTTCCAATGATTCTTTGTAATTTATTTCCATGAGGATTACAATGGCCCTCCCATTCCTCCAAACAAATGTCTCACTTGAGATCAAAAGCAGTTAAAGTGTAAAACAGATAAACATTCACACTGCACAGAAAAGGCACACAAGAGAATTAGGCATATAGCATTACAGCAAATTACTTGGTTGATGAAGAACAAACACAGAAATTAGAACAAGGCTAGATTTCTTAGTCCAAGGAAATTAGTGCCTCAGTTAAGACATAACAACTACATGTGATTTCGAAGGCTTTCATGTCCAGAATCCATTTTTGTGGGGTTTTCAAGCTATGTGGCCCGTGTTCTGGGAGTTTATTCCTGATGTTTCGCCAGCATCTGTGGCTGGCATAGTCAGAGAATAAACTCTTCCAGCACACAGCCACATAGCCTGAAAACCCAACAAAAAACTACATGTGATTTGTCATTATGAGAATGGGTCTGCACAGCTCTTGGGCAGATTCCCCCTTCTTGCTCATGTGCATGAAGAGATCAAAAGTTTCAGCCTCACCACTGAACAAATCACTTGGGTCAGTTGCATTAATTAAAACAAAGTGGAACTGAATAATTGTTTGAAAGTCTGATTTGCTTTAATTACACTCAGAACAAACTAGTTTAATCATGAACCACAGTTCCCCAAGTTCAGACATAATACAAAACTATTGCCATGGCAAAAATGAAGATGGAAATATTTAATCTTCAGTGCATGTCAGAGAAGGAGAGGTGAATGAGCAAGTTTGAAGTCTGAATTTTTCCAGTATTGGGTAAAGTTGGTATTGTTGGTAATCTGCTCTTCATTGAAAAGCCTTTTCACTTAAACAAGGCAGTGTGTAAGCACCAGCTATTTTATTACTTCAAAGAAGAATAGCAAACATGGCTAGCAGTAATAAGAATTTGAAAAGTACATTACATCCTACTCATGTCTACTCAGAATAAAGTCTTACTAAGTCCAAAAAGATCTGTTCCCAGGTAGGCGTGTATAAGATTACAACCTAAATGTAACTCTAAGCTGTCACATTTTTCCTTGCCTTTCCTTCCACCTTTTTACCTAAGCACTGTTGGTAGTGCTGATATATTCATTAAAACAGTCCATTAAAGAAAGAAATATGACTCTTGTAACTTAAGGGGCTGACATTTTACATGGCACAGACAAAGTATGAATCTCTACCAGTTTAGTTATGGGAGTTGGTGGAGGTGGCAGAGGATGCTTCCTCTTCCTGGCTGTAACCTCCAATGTGCAATAACCACTGAAGGGAGAGGGGGGCTGTATCCTGAAGAATCTGATGCAGATGAGTTGCATTGTGACAGGTTTCTGATGGCTCCCTCATCAAATCTGAGCAGTTGGTGTCTGAAATGAATGGGGGCGCTTTCTTCAGGAGAAGCTGATGAATGCCAAAGAGATGCTCCCATCCTTTGAAGTCTAGGGAAGGAAGAATAAACAGTACCGTGGGAGCCACTGCTGCTTACATAAAAAATTCTGAGTAACCAAGTGCCTAGCATCCAGAGTCAAGTACCTATAAATCTCCATCATTCAGTCTCCCTGATTGATCTTGGTGCTTATATTTCTGTTGGTTATCTAGACAACTGGCTTTGTGCAACAGATTCTGACCTCAATGAGACCATGTCCCTGCACCTTCCTTCATTTTCTGTGAACATCTTGGATTATCTGTGCATGAACTGGACTGATTTTACTTAACTGTACCTCCTTACTCTATGGCAACCACTCTGGGTGCATCCTGCTTGTAGGCATAGGACAGAGAGGAAGGAACAGTCTTTGTCCCCAGTTGAGCCTCCAGTTGTACAACTATGGAAAGAGGCATAGATACAATATATACTCAACTATAAGTTGACCACATGTATTAGTCGAGGGTAGGTTTTTGGGCCAAAATTATGGATTTTGCCATGACCCATGGATAAGTTGAGGGTAAAATTTGGAGGCTCCTTCAGTGTGTGTATGTGTGCGTGTGGCAATAGGGACTCTAATTGAGGCTTTTTTGCTTTTCAGCCTCTGTTTCTGTCTTCACTTCTCAAACAGCAGAGGCACAGGTGGGAGAGGGACTCTGTCTAACAGCAATTAATCATCAAGGACTCTTTCTACTTGGCTCAAGAGAGAAAGACACTGCTCTCTTGACTGACATAGGGAAGTCTGAAAGAGCTTGTCTCACATTACCATACTGACCTGTAAATAAGTCAACCTGAGATTTTGGGGTCAATTTTTGGGCATAAATTTTTCGACTTATAGATGAATATATATGGTAACTCCTGAAACAAAAGTGGTTCCTCCACCCCATTTTTTTATTTAAGGGATTTGCAGGTCCATTGCTGTTTGTCAGAATCATCAAGGCAATAGTATTTCTATGTATTATTGTGAAAGTTGATAGGAAGACAACCATCTAATTTGAAATGTGGTATTGGAGAAGAGTTTTAAGGATATACTGGACTGCTGAAAAGAGAAATGAGCAAAACCAAAGATGACTAAACTGAATCTGTCATACTTTGGACATATCATGAGATGACATGACTTACAGGAAAAGAGGACAATAAAGTGGAAGGCAGTATTAAAAGAATGGGGCCATGCTGCAGGTAGTTTGACTTAATCAAGGAAGCCAGAGCCCTGAGTTAGTAAGACCTGAGCAGGACAGTAGATGCCTGGGGATCTTGGAGATATTCATAGGGTTGCCATAAGTCAGTGTGATAGCAAATAACAACAACATCAAGCATATTTATTAGTATAAATGAATCTGTCTCTTCTCTCTCTTTCCTTCCTTAGAGAAGAACATAGACTTGTCTGTCAAGGCACATTCTTACACAGATAATTTACCCTGGGTTTGAAGTGTAAAGAATTTCTATTTCTTACACAATACATAGTAATCTGTTGATGAATTCTATATAGCTTAAACAGGCATCCATGGAGAAAACCACACATTTTCACAGAGATCTCTATACTTTTCCTATATACATCAAAATAGATGCATCTGTTATGCCTTTCTATGATAGATGTTTGTCTAATATCTTAACCATCACCAGCATTATCCACTAATGTACTTATCTTAGGATCAGAATAGTAGGCAGCTTTTAGAAAACAGCTGTAGATGCACTTCAGTGAAAGCAGTTGCAAACTGCTCCCCTTCTTTTTGCTTTTGGACCTGCCTATATCCTATAGTTACTCCTTCTATTTGTTCATCTCTATCAGGAGTAACTTCACTAGTCTTTTGCTGTCACCCAATGAAATAAGACATCTAATAGTCCATTTCTTCAAGGTACCCCATCATCCGATTGGAAATATTTTCTTTGCCAGATATTTTGACATGCTACCAATCAGATACGCATCTTAAGTTGGTCATCTGTCACTGTCTGCAAGGCTAAACTCTATTTGGCCAACTTTTTATTCTCTCTCTATTCTTTTCTCTGTTCTTTCTTTCAGCTAGACTGTTCTGGGACCAATTCACACTACATAATTATAGCATTATTATAATGATGGCATTTTAACTGCCAAGATTTCACCCTATAGAGTTTAATTTGTAATATCCTTCAACTAGCTGTTGAAGGATGGTATACAATACATTAGTATATACATTATATATATAGTTGTAATTTATGCTCCTTAGTTAGAACAGCAGAAACAACCTGAGAGTAACCATATGCTACTTTTCTCATCAAGTATAGACATAACCAACAAAACAAAGTAAGTCAAGAAAGTAAAAGTATTTGGTAAAATGGGTCAGACAAACATTGTTTAAGCTGCCTAGAATACTATGTATATGTGTTTAGCTGCTTTAGTTGATGGAAACTTGATTTAAAGTTTATGTATAATCATTTAAATTCTTTATTGATAAACATTACTTTATGCTGTATACTTTTCCTTCCCTGGCTTTGTTTTGTTGGTTCTAACAACTGGGGTCATTTGTTACATTTGTCATTCTTGAGTGTTTCTTTTGTGTAATATTGAATATTGAAGACATGCCAGAAAAAAAAGTGTAAATGTTATGTTTATGTATGTGGATGGGTGTATGTGAATTCAGGATAACAGTGTATATTTCATTCCTTGGACACAAGGAGATGGGAATCTGAAATACAAACTGTCACTGCAGAAGAAGAAAAGTATTTGCAAAATAAATTAATTACATTATTTTAAAACAAGCACTAGCTATCTGGTTCATAAAACCTTTCCAGTAAACTGTTATCTCTTGGAGCTGATCAGGCTGTCCAGTCCTGATGTTCACTGGTACGGTTCTATTGATTTCTAGCATTAACATAAGTATGATCCTTGGTTCTCAAAAGCCCTTGAATATGTAGCATGAACATAGTAGCTCTTAAATAATGTTAATAACACTTAGCACTTACATATTACTTTTCATTAATTACACAAAAAAATCAATGTTACTGACTTCTAGCTTGGTAAATATATGTATATTACTTTTTCTGTAAATTGTGAATCATCTTTCCAATCTCTGCTTACTGGAGATAAAAATTCAGGGCTGGATGAAAAGAATGTAAGGGAAGACCGATTGTTAGAAACAGGTGTATGGTGTTGCTTTTTTGTTGTAATTTATGTTGGTATGTTAAAATAAAATAATTTGCAAACCAGAAGAAACAAAGAGATTAGGAAGTAACTGTCTTGTTAATATGGTTAAGTTATTTTTGGGTGGGGTAAGGGGCAATGTAGATGGTGTTAAATGTTTGTATTTGCCTGTGCAGTGTCATGGTTTAAATTTTATGTTTTGTGTGTTTTTAATGTATGAGAGAATAAAAAATTCAGGGCTGGAATTTATTAAGGCAGTTACGAATGCAATCCCTAAAGTCCCCCTATCCTCACTTACTGGGCAGCAGCTGTTCCAACTGATGTGGGATCTGTTTCACTGTTAATGAGGAAGCAACTGACTGGTGATCCAACCCAGCTCTTGGAGGAGTGACCAATGTGAGGATACATTTTGAGAGAGATCCTAATTCTGGCTATTGCAATGGAGCTCGCTCACTGGAGGTGTGGAAATACCAGCCAGCTGCTTTTCAATCAACAGGGATATACGCCCCCATCAGTCACAGTGGCTGCTGCCTGTTAAGAGAATTGGTTGAGTTGGATTGGGAGATATTACTGAGCTACATAACTAATGGGGTTATGTAGCTAAGTAGGAGATCTAGAATTCTGACTGAAATTATATATAAAGCTTTATCTATAATTTATATTATATATAAATCTCCCAGAACCTTTAGAGTGCAGACAGTAACCTATCTCAGTAAAAGAGCTGAACAAATGCAAGGTTCGTCCTGTTGCGAGAAGATGACAAGATCAGGAAAGTAAAGCTTGTATTTTATCTCTTAGGGCAGGGTGGGAGATCCATTGGTCTGGAGATCAGTTTTCTCCCTGACCCAACTATGGGCTGCTCACCTGTGGTGCACCACAAAATTCAGGTATGTGTACATTCAGAAGTGAAAAAACCACATTTCTTGTTTCCTTAAATCATGGCACCTTTTTGATAGAAAAGTTACTTTGGACCAAGAGAGGTTACTTCGTTAAATATAAATTGTTAAAGTATTCCAGCCCATGTTTTAAAAACACCACTAAAATTTTGCAGGTTGGCATCAAAATCATCAACAGGGAACCTCTGGAAGACACAAAAGTTGGAGAAGACAGGTTTTAGGGGAACAGGGGAGAGGGGTGGATACTACTCTGAGAAACAACCTGACAGCAATTCCTGAACCCTTGCTATCCATTGTTCTTCCTTTGAGAGGCACAGATTTTCCACCAAAGAACAATTGGAAAGGGGTAAAAATTATTCTTACAGAAATGTTTCAATCAATATTTTGGAAATATAGTCTATGGCTCCTGGGCTGACTTTCTCTGCAAGAGTATCTCCTTAGGTAAAGTGATCTTATATAAAACAAATGCTTAGGCATTGGGCATGCAGCAGAAGGTTCCTGAGAAAACCTTGGTGAGTGCTGCATCTTCTGCATTACATGGAGTGAAACAAAAGCTGAAGAAAGCAACAATCTAGCTTTCTGTATGCAGTATGAGTTGTATGTTCTGTGGGAAACAGCACAGGAGTTTAATGGAGGTGTCCTGCACTAGGCCTGTGTTGCTGCCAGGAATATGGAAAGCTCAATAACTTCAGCAGAATTTTCAAAAGCAAAAGAAAGCCCACTAGAGACACTTTCAGAATTGTTCAGGAAAAAAAGACACTGCAGACAATAGTGACAACATCATTGCTCTCTTTCTCTGCTCACAAGAAAAGGCAGATGGGAGTAAGAAGCATGATGCAAACTACAGTCTATTCAACAATTCTGGAGGGCTGAAGAGCCAATTGTTTCCAGCAAGTTAGTAAGAAAACATGTCAAAAATGCCGCTAAGTGAATTAGTTCCCAATATGCCCATGAAAAATGTGGGAGACATGTATTAACTAAGCACAACACATTCATAGAAAAATGCAATATTATCAATAATTAATCTAAAAAGTGAGATGCAGCAACAGTTGTGACTGTGGTAAGAGACATATTAAATCCCTGTTGGAGGACATTGGAGGATAGCACATGACTGAAATTGGAAGTATAATCCAGTGTCATCCTGAACGCAATCATGCATATTCACGTTATTGTGCGAAAGGTTTACCACACGCGATCGCTGGCAGTCTGAATGCACTCCGAACGCAATCACATGTCAATCTACAGTTAAATAAATTCGGTGAACTAGCGAAGGCACAAACCCTATTCCTAGGCAACTTCACATTCAGTGTGCTGTTGTTTCGTGTGATGTGCATGTCTCCTTTGATCCTGGCCCTCCCCCCCATCTGGAAGGGAAGATTCCCAAGAAGCCACGCTGCAATTCCACTTCAATTTTGCTTCCGCTTGTCCTTGAACATTGCTGAGGGGGGGGGGGGGGTGCTGCCTGCTAATTAAGAGGCATGACTGGGAGCTATTGGATAACTATTATATCCACGTTTTAATGTGGAAAGAGTGAATATATGCCCATTTTAACGTGAATAGAGCATGTTTTTTCAACAATTCTTCCCGTCTCCCCTCCAACTTCTTTTGTAAATAGTGGGGTTCCTTGGTTCCTCTCTCTCACTCGCCTAAATATGCTATGCTCCAGTCATCTGGAGTCTCACTGAGCATGCGCAAGGGTGCCAATTCGCAATTAAGAACCCAACGATGTGATGGCTTACTTTGCACAGAATCTGGGTCATGTTCGGGAGGCCATTACAGCGAATTTAAGGTGTGATAATAATCACATAATTGCGTGAATTTTCGAACTGACCTCGCTATCTTAATTTGTTTTTTTTTATTTATATACCGCTATTCCAAAGATCATAGCGGTGAACAGCAAGTAAGCTAATTAGCAAGTAAGCTAATTTGCCCCCAACAGTCTGGGTACTCATTTTAGCGACCTCGGAAGGATGCAAGCCTGAGTCGAGCTTGGGCCCTTTGCTGGTCTTGAACTCGCAACCTTGTGGTTTCGAGTAAATGGCTGCAGTACAGGCATTTAACCACTGCGCCATCAGGGCTCCTTTTCTCTTTCGAAATTGAGAGCCTCCCGTCCTGTGTGATAAACTCCATTGCTATACAAGCCAAGATACAGTATCAGAATTCTGAAGCTCTACTTAAGGAAATAAACAGTACTTTTCACACTGCAGAAATAATCCAGGTTGATGCCACTTTAACTTCCCTGACTTAATGCTATAGAATTCTGGCAACTGTAGTTTGTGAGACATTTAGTCTTCTCTTTCAGAGAGCTCTGGTGCCACAACAAACTACAAATCCTAGAATTCTATAGCATTGAGCCATGGAAGTTAAAGTAATGTCAACCTGGATTGTTTCTGCAGTGGAGATGCAGCCCATGGAGATAATTTTAAAATCATATTGTTTTGAGGGGACAGTGAGGTACACCTCGATGCAGATCTTACAGAAAGCTAGTATGCTTTTCACAAAGAAAACTGTTTATTTCTACCATTTAAAAACTATGAAACAGTAGTATCATAGCACCAGTAGAAACTAGGAATTCATGGATAAATACCACACTACCTATAAAACAAACAATCAAGGAAAATTCACATTAACCCATTAAATCAAGCATTGCAGATATTCTAATACAGTGCGCCCTTTGCTTACGCAGGGGATCCGTTCCACCCCCCCTGCGTAAGTTGAAAAACACGTATGCTTGAGTCCCATTCACTTGACTCATGCATGTGGCGGTGTGGCAGTGTGGCAGTGGCGCACGTGCCCCATAGGTGCACAGCCAATTCAAGTGAATGGGACGTGCCACCCCTTTCACACCATGCGGCTCTCTGGCAGGTTTGAGCATATGCTCAAACCCGTGTATAGTGCACCCACATATGACGCTGGTGTACTGTACCACATACAAGACTTTTAAAAGCTAGAATCTTTGTAGTCTCTGAAGAATGGATTTTGACATCAGTGGTTGGATGAAGGTTCCAATATGCTTATAGCCTTTGTAACACTTTTGGTCAATTCAGATAGCTTTGTATATCACTGGGATTCAATCAAGCTCTAAAGGTGTTTCCGAGATTATCCTACACACCAGAAGGTTTCTTGGAGTGAAAGTAACAGCAGATGATATTTTCACAGTAGACAAGAAATGTGTTCATAGGGAAATTGAGCAGGACCTTAACAAGAAATTAAAGGTTTTTCTACAGCAATTCAGAGGTTTTTTTATTTTAAAAAACCAATTAAATTGAACACAGAAAACACGTGACTGAAACAGGAAAAGGTAAAATGTAAGGGGCATGTATTAACAACAGAAGCAGTGAAAGTATACACCAGAAAGACTGAAGCAATCCAACAGGTGTCAGCTCCAATTAGATATAAAAGGGATGCAAACCTGCAATGGAATCATTAATTTCTGCTCAAGTTCTCTCCTCATTTGTCCGTAGCTTGTCTATAGACAGATGGTTTGTCCATAGCTGCAATTTACTAGAGTGGATGTTGAATGGAATGTAACATATCATAAATCTTTCCAATTTGGGAAAAGAAATTATTACCAATGCACCAGTCTTGCAATACCATTTGCCAAGAAAAAAACAAACAGGTCAAAGTGATGCATCTGAAAAATATCCTGTGCATAATCCTTTTATAATGGGGGTGACAAGGCCAGTATATGGGTTGCATATGGGCCACAAACCCTTTTTATAGTCCCCAGTACCCCAAATGTAAAAATACATTTTCAGACAAAAACACGCTCTCAAGCAGCTCACCCGCATCACCTGGAGTAGTATGTCCTCTTTGAACATCCCTACCTCCCAATCCCATCCACAGAAACATAAATTTTGAACCCAAAATATCCCTGGGGGAAAAAACATTCAGAAGTGAAAACTGGAAATAGACCTCCAGTTGCTTCCACGCCTGAAAATTAGGAGCTGCAGCCTGCTGCAGAGATGTAGGGGCCAAAAACTGGTTCCTGCCAAAGTTGCCTATTTATGTTTTATAGAATCACAAAATTTCTTATGCAGGGAGTGTGCTTTCAGAGATTCAAGGGTGTTATGCATAGATAAAGAGCTAGCAGTACTTTTTTTTGGTCTTTTGTAGAGTGATTCCATTAATATACCTACAGTCAGGCAGTGGGTATACTATCCAACCACAAACCACTCGAGGCAATAACAACAACTTCTCTTCTGAGTGCTCCAAAGAGATTACAGTGTAGGCTAATGCGTCTATAGTGGGTATGCTGTAGAGATTAACCACCACTCTGATCAATTACTAGTGTTATCAGATACTCTTAGTAGAATGTATACACCTAACAGCCACAAATCTGGAGAAGGGAACTCAGACAGTGAATCCATCAATGAGGTTCATTACCTCCCAATCTAATCCCCATGAGATTAAGGAGACCACTGAACAAGGTATCCATCTTTAGGCAGTTATAGAATAAGTTCTGAGAAGATGGCCTGAAGACAAGAGTCTTGTGCCATCCAGATGACAAGTTTTAATCAAATATGAGCTCATTGTGCAGTACTGAGCTGATTTGTGAAATCATAGAACAACCTTTCCACTGTCTTTAATCAACAAAATGCATGCATCACAGATGGGCACTAACAGTATTAGGAGGACTAGAAAGTGGGTTCATTGACCAGTAATGAACCTACAACTTTACTCTGACAGAAGATGGAGAAAATCAACAAAAGACAGTCTACTTTCAAGAAGAATGACTATTTGCTTATAGGTGATTATTACTCCAGGCTAATAACCTCTCAAACAGTAGGAATGAAAAAGTCACTTATAAACCGAAGGCTCATTTTGCAAGATAAAGCATCCCCAACACAATATATTATCAGACAATGGACACTAGTGGATAGGAAGACTCTTCCTCTTGTCATCACACAATACATTAAAGTTTGCGGTAATTGTTGTTAGTGGCTTTAAGCCTTGCCATTATCCTGCATTGCAAACCTACAAGCTGTTTCAGAGCCAGGAAGGGTCTGACATTAGGAGATGGCTACTTAGTAATTAGTCAAGTAAGGTAATTGGGAGATCTTTATACTAGCAGGCCACAGTGCTACACATGAGGGGGTCTGTCAACATTTAGAGAAATGTACATCACAAGATACATCAGGGTATTTAGTATTTTATTGCTATGGTTGATAACTCTTGAAATGCTTGCATGTATTTATTTCTTTTATATCCCATCTTTCTTCCAACATAGGATCCGAGGCAGCATACTGTAGAAGATTGGAGAAGGAGGTTCGGGTTGAGTGGGTGAGAGAGGAGGTAGACAGGAGGAAGGACCCAGAAGATGAGGGGCAGGCAGAAGAAGGGAGAGGAGGAAGACAGGCACAGGTAGAAGCACAAGCGGGCGACACGACCACACCCACGAAGGAGAAGGAGGATCCAGGAGGCGATATAAGGAATGAGGGTGAGGTGTTGAGGAGGAGACTATGTGGAAGAAGGGAGCATGGCAAGGTGGTAGGGAGAGCAAAAGAGCAGGTAACCAGGACTCCTCTCCGGTCGGGCTGTCCAATTAGCCTCCAGGCTTCTTATGGGTGTCTGTGAGTAGGGCTCCACCAAGCAGTACACCTAGTGTACCGTTGCTGGGAAGGGGTCCTTGGTGGCAAGCCCTGCAACCCTGGGTTTGGACGGATAGCCATCCCAACCTCAAAGGGACCTGGTGGGACATGAATGGAGAGTGTTGGGAGCATGGTCCGCATCCGGCAGAAAGAGAGAAAGCAGAGTTAGAGTATGCTGAGAAAGCTTTCAAATAGGATAGGATCGAGAGAAGGGGAAGGGCTAGGCCAAGGAACCCAGCAGTGATATACCCTGAAGAATGAGAACTGAGTGGCCCAATGATGCAATTCGGGCCCAGTCATGGTTCTGTACCGTTTTGCTTGGTGGAGTGAGATTACTATCTCATTAAAGTTTTGTTAATTTTTTGCTACATCAATGCTGGGCTCACGTCATGGAAACTCAGGGAAGTCTCCCTATCCCCAGGCCACAGGCTCTGCCCACATGTACATTTTAAAAGCACAATACAGTTTAAAAACTGTTAATATAAAAGTAAAAAAAACACCCCAATTTTTTATATTTAAAAAAAACCACAGAATTAAAAACAGCTTTAAAAAACGTTTAAAAATAATAAAATAAAACATTACATTCCCCCATTAAAACATTTAACTGCTGCATACACTAAAACCTAAAACCATTCTTAAATGAAAAGGTCTTTACTAGCTAGTGGAAAGACAGGAGGGACAGGCCAACCAGACTTCCTGGGAAAGAGAGACTTCCATAACTTGGGAGAAGTCATTGAGAAGGATTTTTCTCATGTCCTCACCAGATGTGCCTAGGATGGTGGTGGGACCAAGAGAGAACCTTCCCCTGCAGATCTTAGAGTATGGGCAGGCTTATATAGAAGATACAGCACATGAGGGAAAACAGACTCAGACTGAATCCAGAGAAAGCGGAAGTACTCGTGATAGGTTCCCCTGGCCCAGGGATGGCAGTGATTCCACCTGTTCTAAACGGGATCACGCTTCCCGTGAAGGACTCAGTACGCAGTCTGGGGGTGCTCCTTGATTCGTCGCTCCATCTTACATCTCAGGTGGATGCGACGGTCAGGAGCACCTGTTATCAGCTTAGGCTGATACGCCAGCTGCGTCCCTACCTGGGCCAGGGGGACCTTGAAACGGTAGTACACGCTCTGGTAACCTCTCGTTTGGATTTCTGCAATGCGCTCTACATGGGGCAACCCTCGTACCATACCCGGAAGCTGCAATTGATGCAGAATATGGCGGCAAGACTGGTCACTAATACACCTAGGACCAGTCACATAACACCGGTCCTTAAAGACCTTCACTGGCTGCCTATTCGCTTCCGGGCGCAATACAAGGTGTTGGTTATTACCTATAAAGCCCTAAATGACTTGGGCCCAGGGTACTTGGAGGACCGCCTCTCTCCGTACAATCCGCCCCGCACACTCAGATCAACCGGGAAGCAACTATTAAGCGTTCCGGAGGTCAGATTAGTTACTACCACCAGGAGGGCCTTCTCTACCTCGGCCCCCAACCTCTGGAACTTGCTTCCTGACGAGCTCCGCTCGGCCACCTCACTGAACCAATTTAAGAAGGGGTTAAAAACACACCTTTTCGAGCAGGCATACCCCTGACTCCTGACTCCTGATGTGCTCTCCCCCTCGTCAGCATTGTTGAGCTGGCATGAGATGTGGTTTTATTGCTGTAATTTGTGTTTATGATGTTTTGTATTTTGATGGTTTTTTATATTGTATATGTATATGTTGTTAACCGCTTTGATTTATAGAAAAGCGGTATATAAATAAATTATTATTATTATTATTATTATTATTATTATTATTATTATTATTATTGTGGCTTAAGCCACCACCTAGAGAGAGTCTTGTATCTATACCATAATGTAGCACACGTCTTAGAATGTGATGAAACCTCCCCCCTCTTTTCCAATTTTTTTTATTAAACTGTTTTTACTAAGAAGCTGACACCCATGTCTAACCAAGCATTCACAGATCATCTGCTGTTGCTGAGAAGGTAGGGGTGCAGTGGAACATGGAAATCAATTTTAGGCTGCATCAATAGCGGTATACTGTCTAGATCAAGGGAAGTAATAGTGCCACTGAATTCTGCTTTAGTTCTGTCTCCAGTTCTGGACACCACAATTCAAAAAGGGCATTGAGAAACTGGAGTTTGTCCAAAGGAGGGTGACTAAAATGGTGAAGGGTCTGGAAACCATGTCCTATGAAGAATGACTTCGGGAGCTAGGTGTTTTTAGCCTGGAGAAGAGAAGGTTAATGATAGTCCTGTTTAAATATTTGAAGGGATGTCATATTGAGGAGGGAACAAGGTTGTTTTCAGCTGCTCCAGAGAACAGGACATGGAACAATGGATGCAAGCTACAGGAAAAGAGATTCCACTTCAACATTAGGAGGAACTTCCTGACAGTAAGGGCTGTCCGACAGTGGAACAAACTCCCTCAGAGTGTAGTGGAGTCTCCTTCCTTAGAGGTCTTTAAACAGAGGCTGGATGATGGCTGTCTGTTGGGTATGATTTGATGGGGTTGGACTAGATGGCCCTTGGGGTCTCTTCCAACTCTATGATTCTATGATCATTCCTCCCAGCCTAGAGTCACACAATACTGTATATACTTATACCCCACTCACTCCCATGCCAGCATTTTCTGAAGATGACAGCGATAGATGCTGGCGAAATGTCAGGAACAAACTCTTCCAGAATGTGGCCACATAGCAGGGACGTAGCCAGGGGGGGGGGTTCTTGGGGTCCTGGACCCCCTTCCTTAGAAAAATGATGGTGCGTGCTGCTGCACCGCCACGCCCAAGCCCCATTATAATGGTGGCACTTAGTCTGCCCCCCCTTCCTAAAACCTGGCTACGTCCCTGTACATAGCCCCAACACCCCACAAAAATATGATGCTGGCCATGAAAGCCTCGTCTTCACATTGTAAATGCCATGCTTCTTAGTCCTGCTCCAAAGGGGGGGGGCTGTAGGACAGAAGAAGGGGGGCTGGGGATGTGTCCTGGGAAAGGAGGACGTGTCCTCCCTCCACCCATGAACCTGCTGGTCCTCTCCTCCTCCTCCATGCCTCGCCCTGGCAAGCAAGGAGGAAGGGAAGAGATCCCCCAAAGCCCTCCTGCGCCTGCAGCCAGAGAGTGGCGCTGCGCCTCCTCCTGTCCGGCTTGGCTTTGCAGAGGGAGCCGGCTGCAGATCACCTGCAGTAGCGGGGGAGCCGAGGAGGAAGGGCTCCTCCTCCTCCTCTTCCTCCTCTGTTCATCGCAGCTCCCCCCCCCCATCCCCAATGCTCTTGCAGGAACTGGGCTGAGGTGCCCTTTTGGTGCAGAGAAGGAGCGACCCGGCTCTGGGAGGCTCCCCCTTCCCTTCCCTCAGAAGAGCCAGCTGGGGGAGCATCCCTGGCAGGAGCAGCCTCCTCCTCCTCCTCCTCTCCACCTGCCTGCCAGCCGGACTCCCTCCCCAAGGCAGCCCAGGAGGAGCAGCAGCAGCAGCAGCAGAAGCAGCGGAGGAGGAGGCAAGCGGAGGGCCAGGAGCCATGGCCGAGATGGGCGACGGCGAGGACGAGATACAGTTCCTCAGGACTGTAAGCCCCTCTCGCCTCTCGGGGGGGGGGGGGGGGGGGGGGGGGGGGGGGGGGGGGGGGGCAGACACGTCCTCCTTTTCCCTAGGACACGTCCTCCATTTCAGCCCTCTTCTGCCCAGGAAAGAGTCCCAAATGCCCTCCTGTGGAGCAGGGCTCAGAAGCATGGCATTTGCATTTCCAAGAGTGTTTCCAGCTTTTCTAGATTGTCGTGTCCTACATTTTTTCTTGAATGTCCTACATTTATGGGAAAGGGGGGCTTGTGAGGAGGACATCTGGTCACCCTGCCCAGGGCCACCAGACACATCCTGCATTTGCACCTTTTTGTCTGGAGCAGGGCTCAGAAGCATGACATTTCTCTTTTCCAGGAGTGTTTTCCCAGGACATGTCCTCCATTTCAGCCCTCTTCTGCCCAAGAGGGATTCCCAAATCCTCTCCATTTGAAGCAGGACTCAAAAGCACGACATTTACGTTTCCAGCAGCAGTATTTTCAGCTTCTCTAGGGTGTCGTGTCCTACATTTTCCTCGAATGTCCTACATTTATGAGAGGGGGGGTTGTCGTCCCTTGCGATGATGACACCTGCACAGGGTGACCAGACTCGTCCTCCATTTCTCTCCAGGAGGGATCCCTCCAATGCCCCTCCATTTGGAGCAGGGCTAAGAAGCATGGCATTTCCCATTCCTCATTTGGCAATGTCCAGTATTTTCCCCTACATCTTGCCTTGTCCTCCTCGGCGGCGAGGACATCTGGTCATCCTGCACAGAGTGACCAGACGTGTCCTCCTTTTCCAGGACCTGACCAAATAAACAGCTCAGAAAATGTAAATGCCATGCTTCTGGAGTGATGCTCAAAATGGAGCACGCTTTGGGGATCCCTCCTGGACCGATGAAAATAGAAATGGAGGACGTGTCCTGAGAAAGGAGGACCAGGTGCCCTAAGCCCAAAGGAGAACAAGGCTGTGTGTAAAATGGAGGACCTTCCAGGAAAAAAATGGAGGATATTAGAAAATAATAATAATAATAATAATAATAATAATAATAATAATCTCACAGCCCTCCTAGAAAATGTAAATGTCCTGCTTCTGGAGTGATGCTCAAAATTTGAGAATCCCTCCTGGACAGAAGAAAGTGGGAATGGAGGACGTCTCCAGGGAAAAGAGGACGTGTCTGGTCACGTTGCCTCAGGGAGGACCAGACGTCCTCTAACCTCAAGGCACAGTAAAATGGAGGACCTTCCAGAATGGAGGATGTTAGGAAAAGAAAAAGCTCACAACACTCCCTAGAAAATGGAAATGTCATGCTTCTGGAGTGATGCTCAAAATGGAGGACATTTTGGGAAGTCCTCCTGGAGAGAAGGAAGTGGAAAGGCAGGAGGTGTTTGGGAATGGAGGACGTGCCTGGTCGCCTTGGTCCGGGAGGAAGCCACCGACAGACGCGGTGTGTTTGTGAGACAAGGAGCTCTGCGTGACAGGAATCCCGAAGAAGGAGGAGGGAGAGGGGGCTTTAGCGAGGAGTTTGCCTCGTCTGGAGACCCCACTCCCCCCTTGGCTTTTAGGGGGCTCAGGAGGGGAAGGGAGGGAGGTTTGGGGGATGAGCAGGAGGGGGAGACATGAGGCTTTTCTGTGGGAGTCTGGAATGGAAAGAGGGGAGCCTCTGCGAAACCCACAGAAGGGCCACCCGGTGCCCTAAAAGCTGAGGGAAAGGCGGGAAGGCGCCCATCACCTCAGGCTGGCCATGAGGGACAGTGGCTGGGCTAGCAAGGCAATGCCCCCAAGGAGAACAAGGCACTGCCAAATAACAACAACAACAACAATTTATTTTGCAGTGCCTTGTTCTGCTTTGGGTACCCTGCCTCGAGTCTTCAGGACAGGCTGGAAAGAATTATTATTACTATTATTGCTGTTATTATTGTTCTATAGTATTGTTATATTTCCTTCCAGCCTCTCCTCAAGGCTGGAGGCAGGGGACCCAAAGGAGAACAAGGCACTGCAAAATAAATTGTGATTATTATTACATTTCTTTCCTGCCTATCCTCAAGGCTCCCGGCAGGGTACCCAACATGTTAAAAATACAAAACACAATGACAGAAAGAAAGAAAGAAAGAAAGAAAGAACACAAAACTACCAGTTAAAATGCAACACAACCACGAACATGCACTCATGCAATACGTTCTTGAAACTGTGCCCATAAAATATCATGGTTTGAAACCAACAACAGTGGAGGACAGTGGTCTCATGAAAGCCAAACAAACACCCCCCTAGAGATGTGCATACCAGGCTTCTTCCTCTTGTTCAAAATGGAGGACCTTTTGGCATTCCTCCTGGATGGAAGGTGGAAATGGAGGACCTGGTCTAGGGAAAAGAGGACATGCCTGGTCACTCCAAAGGGCATCAGGATGGTTTCCTCCAGCGTGCCTCTTGTGCAGTGAAGCTAGAATGGGTCGATGCCTCTTTCCCTCTTCTCCTTCCCTTCTCTTTATTGGTGTCATGAATCATGCCCCAGTTTATTGCTAGTAGGTGACCAGGGACAGGTTAGTTCATGTTATTTGGACTCCGAGTCATTGGCAGCCCCCCTTCCCTCCAACGGTCCCTCTCGCCTTCAGACCAGCCTCTGTGTACTGCAGATATTTCACCAAGCAGCATTGCTCAGCCAAAAGGCTGCAAGAGTGGCTGCATCCGCACTGCAGAAATAATCCAGTATGACACCGCTTTAAGTGCCATGGCTCAAGGCTATGGAATTCTGGGAATGGTCATTTGTGCCGCAACAAATGACCATTCTCAGAATTCCATAGCCTTGAGCCATGGCACTTAAAGTGGGGTCAAACTGGGTTATTTCTACAGTGCGGATGCAGAAAGTACATTTTCTCTTCTGGCAAAAACACTTAAGCTTTTTTCTCTCTGAACCAGTCTTACCATGCAATCATACACATTTCTGTTCAGAAGCAATTCCTATTGAGTTCACTGAGACTTCATTGTGTTCAGGATTGCAGCCACAGTGAGATGCTGAGGAGAAACAATCCCTCTTCCTAAAATGAAGACATTTTCAACTGCTGCACCATTGCTTTCCTAAGTCCTGTGTTAGGACTGGAGCTACTGGCCATTCTGGAGCATGGGTCCTAATATCTCTTAATATCTGGAAGGTCATTCATGGCTCTTATATATCTGTTCTTATTAAGCTGTCCTAAATTGTGTTTAAAATAAAGAATGGGCACAGCCCTAATAGAGTTTTACAAATGTGTTTGGTTGTATGTTTTGGGTTATGGGTTCAATTCCATGCTAGATGTTTACAGGTTTTGGGAACTGTGTAATATTACGCTTGGATTATTATTATTATTATTATTATTATTATTATTATTATTATTATTATGTAATGGGATCTGTAGTGAAAACAGTGGGTTGCAGGAAGTGCTTGTGAAAGTGATCGAAAAAAGGAACAACACTCAGTTCTAGTGCTTTTATGCTGGTTTTGTTCTATCTCAGGATTTTGAAGTTGCCAGAGAGGCTGCTTTGGATCATTTTCTAGTCCTGTTGTTTTCTCCATATGGTGCTTGTGTGTGTGTGCCTTCAGGTTGCCTGTCGATTTATGGCGACCTCATGCTTACCTGCTCCATAAATGCTTGTTGATGCTTCAGAAATATAACCTATTGATTAGGATACAGCTCTTATGCAATTTTGAAAGAACAATGATAAAACTAGAAACTTTTCCTGTCTTAAATAGGCTTGCTTTCGAAATACTTGCTTAGACTCCAGTAATCTTAAAGCTACCAAAAGATTTACATAGGCGAGGTTTTCTTCTTACCGCCTGTTCCAGTTGCCCCAACTATTCGGGAAGGCTTATGCAATTACAGGCTTACTGCAGGTTAAACATAAGTGAAATCATGAGGTGATGTTATCTGAATACTTGATAGGAAAAAGTGGTAACATGCATGCTAATGTCTCTGGACATATAAAGTAATGTTTGAGCTACGGCACTCAACAGCAAAAGCGCATTACGTAAAGCCACTCTTCTGGTTATGTATTTGGGGCTGGAAGTAAAGATCTGGAAATCCCAGCTGGGGATTATCTTTTTAAAACCATCAGAATGTCTCATTGGTAACATTAGCGACCTTGAATGGGGCAAATTATAAAAATGGGAAGATTTTCATGTAGGATTCTGTCAGAGCTGGGTGAAAAGCGAGCCCCAAAAAGCAAGGAGGCCCCCTCCTGATTATTACTTTCTTTCCTTCCTTTAATCTTGCCAGCCATTTGTGTGTCGCATGCATTTTTCTGACTGTATCACAACAGTAAGGTATCTTGTGTCCCATTGCTGTGTAGAATTTTTTAAAAATGGCACGTACTGTGAGCACTGCAATGGCATAAGCATATTTGTTTATGATGTAGGTGCTGTTGTATAATAGTATTTTTTTTTTAAAAACCCAGGTACCATCTACAGTACTTCAGATGTACTTTTTGTAACCTTCAGAGTAGTTACAGTGGATGATTCTGGTTTTAAATCCAACCTCACAAAGGGATTTATGTTGTGTCTTTAGATAGTTCACCATCTTTATTTTGTTTTACTTTTTTCTTGCTCTTTTACCATCCTAGGTAGCAGTGATGATGCAGAATGTGAAACTACACAGTTTATTATATTGTTGCTAATAAATATTCTCACTGTGGTTTGATGTGATCTGTAAGAAGACATAATGGCTACTGTCTAAGAATTAGCCAGAAACACCCCCTTTCCTTAGTGTTCATAGTGTGCCATATGCACACTGACTAAGGGACAAGCAAGCGATTAATTTAAATGGAATATCTTTACCTAGCTTTTTGTTCTTCTCTTAAGCATTTTAACCTAAAGAGAACTGAGAGCAAAATGAAGGTTTTTAGCTTAGTTTTTGTATGATATTAGGCCATTTGTGAGACCTGGCTCAGAAGTGCTAATTTAACAGTAGAGACATAATGGAATTGTTATTATATTTTAATAATTGTTTCTCTTTCCTAATTCCATGAACAAACAGCAACACCCCCCTTCCTTCAGCACCACAATTCACATGACTTGATATACCTTTTCCATTGCAGTGTAAGAAGTGAAAGCATATGAAATGAACTGTACTAAATGCATTTTATATTGTCTACTCAGAATATACCTTACAGAATACCCAAATGTTTTGAATGTACTTAGTAAGAGATAAAAACTGCTCAATCTTCTTTATGTCATCATTTGTGTCACCATGGATAGAACTTTGCTTTCACCAGAACTCTTGAATTTTTAATTCTGCTTACCCACCACCTCCTGTTTTGTTTTTATGTTACTTCTATCCTCTTCAGTTTTGTAAATAGCTAAGAATCACTTAGATACGTTGTTAATTTTACATTGCCATGGTTGCATCA
Source organism: Sceloporus undulatus (assembly GCF_019175285.1). Classification (NCBI taxonomy): domain Eukaryota; kingdom Metazoa; phylum Chordata; class Lepidosauria; order Squamata; family Phrynosomatidae; genus Sceloporus; species Sceloporus undulatus. Next base: position 67,370,094 of record NC_056522.1, on the reverse strand, counting down.
CTGATTTAATTTTTGATTTTGTTTGGTAATTGCTTAAATTTTTAGTGTCTAAAATTTATTTATCTTTTTTTTTTTTTTGAAGAAAAGCCTTGTTCAGTAGATATAAAAAGATTAGACATTGGCTGTATGTAGCCATGATATTAAGCCACATCTCAGTGCTATGACCTAATGAGGTAATCATCATATTAGTGATGTGGATTTTCCATGATAGTAATAATAACAGCAATGTACTGTGGGTTTTCCAGGCATCATCATCATCATCATCATCATCATCATCATCATCATCATCATCATCGTCGCATATATCACTTTTTCTCCTACCCTGAGAAGTTAAAATTAAAATGGATACAGATAAAATTTCATAGAGCCTGGGAGCATTCACTGAGAAAACTTTTCCCATGATACCACCAGACATGTCCATGAGGGTGTTAGAACAGAGAGAAGGACTTCCCTAAAGATCTCATGAGCAGGCTCATATGTGAAAATATGAAGATATAGCTGTGTTAGATTCTCAGTGAATCTCAAAGGTGCTACAAGATCTCTCCACATGTGAGAATATGGTCCTTCAGATAATTTGAAATCAAGCCCCATAGGGCTTCCTGAATCGTAAGCATTTTGAATAGTGACCAGAAACGGACTAGTACTCAGTAGAGCTGTTGTAAAAGGGGAGTTGTATGCTCCCTATAACTAGCTCCAGTCAGTAATCTGGCTTTGTGGCATCCACAGATTTGTTTTTATATACTGTGTTTCCCTGAAAATAAGACACCATCTTATATTTAATTTTTCTCAAGAAGACACACTATGCCTTATTTTCAGGGGATATCTTATTTTTATTAAGTATGGTACAACAATCTATATTTATTCAAATATAGTTAAGTCTTCTTCTGGAACATTGTCATAACTCTCCAAACCCGGAATTCCATCTTGAATTTCTTGCGACTCAATTTCGTTTAGAACCATTTGCCCCTATCTTTGCATTTCATTCCAGTTATGTGAAAGTTGAATCAAATTATTTGACTTTTAATCAAGTTTAAATATCTGAATATAATCCAAAGGTCTGAGTTACGTCCATCAATGAATTGATTTTAAAGTAGGTTCAAAAAGAAGATGCTTCTTGTTTTTGTCCCTTGGTATACACTATTCAACATGCCCTATTTAGCCAGTAGAACAGGATAATAAATATGCATGTCAGTACCTCAGAGATGGGGATGGCCTTATTCAGTCAGTTTTAAAATGGCAGTTTATGGGTTTGTGTAAAAGACCCAAGTTTCAAAAAACACCTTTATAGTTGCATTTATCCTTAGAATTAGCAGAGGCTCAAAAGTTTTGCTGAGAAGTGGATACTTTTATTCAGTAAACTTATATATTTGGTGTAATATACCTGTTGTCAAAATGGCAAAGACATGTGTCCCCAAATAGCTGAAATGGGTAGAAACTGGAGGTAGTGTGGTTAAGAAAGATATTGTGTGTGTATGTGTGTATAATAATAATAATAATAATAATAAAATTTTATTATTTATATATCACTTTTCCGCAGATCAAAGTGGTGTACAAACAATTAAAAAACCATAAAAAGTACTCAAGTAAAATTTAGTGGAGCATGTGCTGCTTAGACTTTAGTTGGTCATCTAATTGCATCACACACCATCTCTCAGCATGTTTAACAACATCTTTGTAGGTAATTGTCTCAATAGTTCTATGTGAGCCTGTTTGAGCGCTAAGATCTTCAGGAAAGGGTCTTCTCTTTGTCCCACTAACTTCTTGGGGTCGTTTAGTCAGAACAAGGGAAAGGGCCTTCTTGGTGGCTGCTCCTGGACTTTGGAACTCCCTCCCTTATGGAGGCTAGGAGAGTTCTCTTTTTATTCTTCCAATGGCAAGAATTGGGCTTTTAGAAATTGACTGTGTTGGGATTTTAATGGCATGCTGTGCTCCTTGGTTGATTTGTAAAATTTCTCTTTTAATAAATTTTAAATGGTTTTAATTCTATCAATGGTTTAATTGTTTAAAAAAATAACATATTTATATCTAACATACCTATGCTTTTAATCTGTACTGGTTTTAACAATTTGTAGTCAGAAATGATTTGAAGATACACAACACCACCACCAAGAAAACCATCTTGAGTTCCATGATTGGAAAAAAGGTGTGATATTTAAATAGTGATTTACCTGTTTTGTGGGTAATTATCACTGTGTTGCAGATTTTCCCTAGTGAGTTATGACTAGGGTGGTACTGGACTTTGGAGTTAAGGTTTATTTTTTTCATACTGGTATGGGGGTAAGCGGAAGAGGCCTTTAAACAAATCACCAACACTATAGAGGAGGAAGGGGAGTTCCAGTTTACAGGCCTCATTTGGCCTACTGTGTATTAGGATTTGGCTATTTGGGGGCACACTATTCCTTATGGAAGACGATTCCCCACTATTTCAATTCAGACATAATGGTAGATATCACATTTGAGCCATGCATTCTTCCTAAGTGTAGAATATTATTAAATGTTGTCCCGCTTAGGTTATTTTGATTTAAATTGTTTTTATGTCATGAGCTCATGAGATTTTCCCTTTGCTTTTAGTTTCTATCTATCTTCGATTATAAGAAAACTTTCTTAATTTGAAGCAAATGGGGTTCACTTACACTTTGGCAGATGTAGAATGGCCTTTCCTATTTGACAAACCACTTGTTCATGTTACATCTTTAGTTCATGGGCCAGGTGAAGACGGAATTTCAACTGGCAGTCATTCCAGCCTAGTTGGAAGATAATTTGGATCCAGTGGGGTGCTGTCTGCCGTAGGAGCATCTTGAGTGTTTAAGGAAGTAGGTAGAGTGTTAGCTATCAGTCAACAGTACCCTGATCTTGCGACAAAGTTGATCGTTTTGAGCCAAAGAAACTTATAGACAAGTTCAGATGATGATGATGATGATGATGATGATGAATGTCAGAACTAACAGCATTTCTGTGTGACAGACTCATAGTACTAAAATATGAACTGGACTTGTCCCTGAAATCCAGTTGTTGTTTTTTTAAAAACAAACAAACAAATTCTGTCTTTGAAAGAGTTGCCTTAAATGTCCAATGTATTTTGCCGAGAAATTGAGAAATACCAAAAAATATTTAAGCCAGCCTCAGATTGTGCAATCCTGTGGTAGTCTTGTATATGATGTCACTGTGTTTTGTGGCTTGGTAAATCTTTAGTGAATAAATAAATTGTACTCACTCCTTTTTCATACCCAGCGCTAGGCATATTGCATGATATGATGATATTATCACAGTTGGAGCTATGGCTGATGACCAGATGGTAGCCCTGAATCAGTGTGTCTGTACTTCTAGTTCCAAGGCAGGATAAGCTGCAAAGCCACTGTATTCCACAGAAGTAGTGCTATTCCCACTTATATTTCTGATAATGCTTATGTCATGGATACATACAGTTTAGACTTATGGATAAAGAGAGGAAGGATATTTCAGGTGAAAGAGAACTCTTGGCTTCCCTGAATGGCATTAGGTCCGTCTTACCTCCCCAACATGCAAGAGAAGATAAAGATAATTGATTTTACAACCAGAGGTATTCAGGAGTAGGGAGCTGAGCAGCTTCCAGAGAGGGAATTGAAACTGAACAGTCAGTGGCCTTGCATGATACAGTATGCTTTCACCAGGTCTCTTAACAACTTACAAATGTGCATATAAGTGAAAATCTGGTCTTTCAGATATATTTCCAGAAAGAAAATGAGAGGAGGGGGGAATTTGTTTTACTTAGTTTCTTGCCATCATCTGTTATATGACAGTTAAAGCACATTGTGCTGGGAGGAAACAATTTTAATGGTTTATAATAACTATTTATTTGAGGTATTTATTCTCCACATGTTAGTGAAAAAGTGGAGCTAACAAAGTAAGCAGTAGGATAACCTATGCCTTCAGGCTTACATTGTAAATTTAAGACATGACATAGAAGAAGGAATAGGAGTCTGTCGAGATGTGACAGTTGAAAGGCCTAAGGCAGCTGATATCAGCAGAGGTCAAGGGATAGCTCTTCTCTTCTTTTCCTCAGCTTACAACCTGCTATACTGGCTTCCAGCAGAATTAGTTATTTTCTGTTGGTTCTGCATCTATTTATTTGAATCTAATAGCAACAGCCATTGCACTGTGCTGCAATACTGGTTGGATAGTATTGAACTGTTCTGTATAACCAAATAATGTGCAGATCTTTTAGTTAAAATTCACAGGTGCTGCAAAGCTTGAAATGTAGGATTTTTTTTTCAAGGAATAAATACATTTTGTTTCACAACACAAGTATAAAATGCCATAGAAATTATATGCAATAAGTTTTTAAAATATAAAGGATTTGATTTTGGCAACTGTGTATGGGTGTGTGAATAAAGCTGCAAGACATTTTTGTGATATTTAAATACAATTCAGCATTATTTTTAACTGAAGAATAAAGGTACTGAGCATTGTGACAATTTAAATGACTGAATATATTTAAACAGAAACCTTTTGTTTATATTTTTCTGTCTAGTTTTGTGCTGCCCTGTAGCACTGAGATTTTTTTCACAACTGGCTGTTTGTTACATATAGGTACTTATGCCTTTTTGTTTTTTAAGTAGTCCATCTACCAATATATATTTTCAGCCAGTGTGTTGAAGTCTGCCAATATGTTTGTCTGGTTTTTGATTTGTGCTGCTACCACCAAAAGAGCCTTGTTTCATTCTAGTGGCTCTTTGGAGAATTGTTGCTTCAGCACTTGGCAGGGTGTACTAATGAAAAGCAAAGGCCTCTGTACTGAGAATGAGTTGGAGCCATGCAGAAATCAAGGCACAATGTTCTTTTCTCTTTTGCTTTATACATCCTTAGCATGTATTTGACCCACATCTGCTTAAACTTCCCTCCTCCTTGACAATTGACTAGAAAAAGTTCAAGATTAGGAAACAGAGAAGAATACCTTGGCCTTTCTAATCAGGATTTATTATACAGAAGCATGATTCTATGATTAACCTATATAAAGACATTTGTAAGCAAACCAAAAGCATATTCATTAACAAGTGGAGAAACAAATTTCAAGACAGAGGTCATACAACAGATTTGTAACAACAAAAGTCAAAGTTCTTGGACTCCTACTTAATTGAGGTTGATTGATCTAAAACATAATCTTATATATATATTTATTCAGAAATAAATCCAGTTCTGTGTTGTTGCTTTTTAGTAACAGATTTTGAAAATTTGTAAATTTGTCAAGCTAGGGAGACAGTTGCTGGGAAGACTGAGGTTTCTCCTACTGTAGTAATTACTATATTTTAATTCTTTCAAAGGGAGGGTTTCAAACTGGGGTTTTCCCCTTTCATTGAAGTCCACTTCAGATGTTACAGTTTGGTTGGAGAGCACTAAAAAAAAAAAGAAAGAAAAAAATGAGTGATCTTTGGTGGGGGAAGCAGTTCCCCATGTGAATTTGACAGTTATAACTACACCCAGCATAGCAATACTTTGGCATAATTTCAACAGCTGCACCCATTAAAGAGTCTACTTGACATAATGACTTTTCATTTGGAAGGATATTCATTTGGTCTATTTTTCTGGAATGGTTAACAAATACATATTTAAAGTCCAATTTTAATGCTGTACACTGATGTGGCTGTTGGTTTTTCTGCTGCAGAATGGGCTTTGTTTCTTGTGTTTTCACATCTTTGCTGTTACATATCTGGTTCCTACCTAGTGTGGATTTTCATTCCTTTTCCATGATTAGGGCAGTTTGTTTTCTTTTTGCTGTAAATAAATTATTTAGTTACGAAAACATATCCATGGGTAGCCATGTGGGCCCTATAACAACAGCATCTTGGCAAAATGCAGGCCTGTGAATAAACATCATCATATTTTCCCCTCCTGTATGATTTTTAGCACTTTTGCCTGAAGAAGCCAGTGGAGCTTCAAGACTTGCAGCATATATTTTGTACATTTTTAGTGGCCCAATAAAAGTAACACAATAAAAGTAATAAAAGTGAATTTTGGATGTCATTGTACTTATTTATTCATGTTTATCCTTCTTTAGTGCCCTGTAAAAGTAACTTTATTTTAGATTCAAAGTGTTGCTATGGATAGAGAGAGTAGCTTCATGATGACCACAAGATCATCAAGTCAGCATTATAAAGTCCATCCTATGAGCAAGGTATTATACCATTGTCATGGTTTAACCAAGCTAGACTTCAAGTCACAGTTAAAGTCAAGTTAGATTTCAAGTCAGCTTGTTGTGTGCGTGCTATACAGTCAGATGTGTAATTTTGATCTTCCTAGGCTGTCCAGTTTCACCGCATTTCATCCACATGATAACTGCAGAGTTTTGTATTGATGGGAACTGGGGAAACTGTTGAGTAAATGTCATCAAATGTGCTGTGATAATGCATCAAATGTGATTTGTTCATATTTATTTTCTATATACAATAGACTTTGCAGAGTGATGATTAAGAATACAAAAGGATTTTTTAAAAAGTTATCTGACCTACATATGATGGATATTTCAACAAAACTGATGGAAAAACAAAAATAATGTGCAAAATACCATTATCACCAGTGTTACAATGAGTGTAGTGCTTATGCAGGAATCTTTAAAGCAGTGGCATACAATACAACAGATTTTCTTCCCTCCTCCTTTTACACTTCGGAGGAAAGAGGAGACCTCTGTTTGTACTTACCAGGCATGGATAACTCTTGCCATTATGGGACAGCAACTTCTATAATCTCTGACCACTGGCTCTGCAGGCTAGGGCTGATGGGAATTGAACTCAAAGGCATCTAGAGGGCCACAGTTGCCCACCCTTGCAGCATACCTATCCCATATATGTAGGCCTCTGTGCTTGGTCAAGGAACAGGAGCTATGAACTGTGTGCCTTCATGTACAGTGGTACGTAGGCTGGGAAACTGCCATGAAAACTATGTTATGGTAAGTGTGGTTCCTCCACATGCAGGACAGGTCTAGATCAAGCCTACACTTTATATTTTATTCATTCATTTTATTTATTAATTCAGTTTATATCTCACCTTCTCAAGAATGGGATTCAAGGTATTCTTTACTATTATTTATATTTTTCTTGGCCATTCCACAGAAACCTCAACATTATGAAAAGGTTTGTGGCACTAGAAAGGATGATACATTTATTAGAGCACAAACCTTCATGAATTAGAAGACACTTCATCAGATTTATCATTTGGGAGGAATACTTGTATATGATTATGAATGGGTAAAAAAAAAATTAAGACCATGAATTAGAACAAAATGCAAAAAAAAGAAAAAAGTCTGACAATTTGAACTGGCAAATCACAATAGGCTTTTTGGTTGTGAAGTTTGGGATTGTGCTTCAGAGAAAGAGTAACTAGAACCAACATTTTGAGGCTTTAGGGAGGGCAGCAAGACTCCCTAGCAATGTGGCCATTGTTTACTGGTGACAGATTTACCTGCTTTGAAAACATTAGTGATTAAAGAATCTTTGTTGCTAAACCCATAATCCTTTATGGTAATCCAGTTAATGCTGCATGTTAGAATTTGTAAATCTTCAGGATTTGATGGAGTGTGTTTGTGTGTGTGTGTGTGTGTGTGTGTGTGTGTATTTGGTGTAGAGGTATGGCTGTTATTTGTTTGCACGATAAACCTTTTTGTTTATGATTTAGCACAGCCTTTGTTGGTAGTATACCGCAGATATTTTGTTAGATGAGAGATAGAATGACATAATTTATTCATGTTTTTACACTCACCCTCTTTGCTTTCTCTGTCTGAATGAAAAAGGGCATGACACAGAAAAGGTAACTAATGATATAAGCCCAGCCTGTTTCTGTGAATAGATTAAAAATGTTTACGCGGCAGTATACATCTTTTTTGAAAGCAGGTTTTTGAGTGCATTTTCACACCACCAACACAACCTAACAGTTTATCTCTGAACAAGCATTGCCTGCTTTTGAGAATGTCTATATCCAGAAACCAGACCTTCCTATTTAATGGCATTTCTTGTAGGAACAAGAAGATGACATCTTGGAGAGGCAGATAAAATTAATGGAAAACCATAATATGGAAGTCCACATAATGGAGGATACCTTTTATTTGTATATAATTTGTGGTCTCCGTATAAACACTCAAATCTACTTTATGTAGATTCTTATTTTTTTTCAGACATTGTATTTGTTAGTCTGTATAGTACAGTGTTTACAATAGCAGTGTTCACAACAGTAAGTTAGACTCAAAACATTCTAAACATTCAATGCGTTTAAGTGAACAGTTGTATCATATATCCTCTAAAATTGGAATTTGAATGTTTTAGATCCCACTGACATTATTGTTTCTGCAGATCAGTACACACCTTGACTTGTTCTGAATAACAAATTTTAGCAAGCCTACAGCTTGGGACATTAGTGAAAATTGTCTGATTTGTTTCCTTGTGTGTTAATGAGCTCAACATTTGTATTAATGTTTAGTTGCTGTCTGATATCAAGCTCATCCCCATTAGGGTGACTCTATGGCAACCCTATTGTGAAGTTTTCTGGGACTCAGAGTGTGACTTGCCCAAGGTCACCCAGTGGTTTTCCATGGCTGAATGGGGAATCAAACCCTAATCTGCCTAATTCTACTCTAGTGCTCAAACCACTATACTACACCAGCTCTTTGTATTAATATTAGTTTGTTCTCATATTTTCCATCCTATCTTGATTTTACTGGCTCTTAACTCTTGTCATAATGACTCATGAACCAGGACTTGACCTACATCATTAGCTTCTTATTCCTCTTCCACCATTTCATGAACAGGCAAACTGATTAACCAGTTAGGCCTTGTTAAATGTTACACTTGTTTCCCCAATAGATTCAGTTCTTATTCTGCTAAAAAAAACCTAACATTGTTAGCAGTTATTAGCTTACAAATTAACGTTAGTGTAATTAATTAGCATAAATGATTTTTCAAACTCCGAGTAAGCCTATTGCTGTCCAACACAGATGAAGTACTACCTGGGGGAGGGGGGGAATTACAGGGTGTAAATTTAGAAAATAAACAAAGCAAAACCAGGAACCAGAAAAAAACCATACTAAGTTTATACTAAATTTATACTATGCATTTAGAAAGAAACACACAAACAAAAATACCCAGAAGCCAGAAATTTATTACAGTGTAATACATCTAAGTATAACTATACAGAGTTTCTGTCCATGGTGCTGCAATGCTCTGTAGAAAAGTCACTGGTGATTTCTGATCTCAATTCTGAATTATTTTCATGTCTTTCATAACCCATATTTACATTCAAATATAGAAAATGTGATCACCATGGTACTGTAAATCTTTATGGCCCGTACAGTTAGCCCTCCATATACACTGATTATTTATCAATGAATTCAACCACCTATGGCTTCAAAATATTAATACATATACAGTCAGCCCTCCGTTTTCATGGGAGATCCATTCCTGACCTCCCTGCAAAAATGGAGACTTGCAAATCTTCAAGCCTCATAAACTTGAATGGGGCGTATGCCTGCGCATACCCTCAAGTGTGTGTGGGGTGTGCACCATGAGGGTGTGCTCCATTGAAAATAATGGAGGTCACCCCCCGGGAATATTCAGGACCACGGACTATAAGTCCATGAGAAAGGAGGGGCAAATTCCAAAAACTGAGTCTTAATTTTGCTATTTTATATAAGGTCTGCCATTTCACAATACCATTGTATTTAATGGGTCTTGAGCAGTCACAGATTTTGATATCCACAGGGGATCCTGGAACCAAACCCCAGTAAATACCAAATGACCACTGTAATGCAACTTTTTCCAAGAAGAGATTACAAGGCAAACTCTTTAAAAATTCATATGTATGGTTTAGGAAGTTATATGTATGAGCAATATTCAAGCATATAAGTTTTATTTTGCTCTGGACTATTAAGTTGCTGTTTTAAGTTTTAAGTTTTAATCAGTAGTAATATGGTTCTATTTTTAAATGAGCGTGTTGCAAAAAAGTGCCAGTTTTCCTTTTACTGCTACTTTATCAATATAGTTGTTGTGGACAGGGAGATGAAATCAAACTTGAGATCTAAAACTTCTGATCTCCAATCTAACATAAAACAGTTTGCCTTGGATTATGGAAGGAAATTCACAGAAGGAAAGCATCCTGTCCTCCCTTTCACCTTCACTCCAAAGCCTCACTGGAGAATTTGAATGACCTTTTAAACAGCACAGGATGGGATGCAAAACTAAGGTCCAAAACACACTGGAGAAATAATCCAGTTTGAGATGATTTCTGCAGTGTGTTTTGGACTTTAGTTGTACATCTGAACTACCATCTGTAAGACTGGTCTGTTATACACATATTGGAGTCTTTAAGTTTGAGCTGAGTGTAACTAGGAGGCATTTTTGTTGTTTTAATAAAGGTGCAGTCCATTTTAATCATTATTGTTGATGAGTTCCTTGACAGTCAGTTAGAAGGGAAGCTTCCCTTTGCATTAAAAGGACTGGAAGTAAATGACTAGGCAGTACAATAAAACAATGATAATGTAATGATGTCATATTTCCCTTACAAGTTTCCTGGAGAACAAAACACTTCCTTTTTTTATGATCTTGGATGTACATAGTTCACCCATCCATATTTTCCTTATTCTGGGAGCCCCCTGAAATGTCATATGCTATACATTCCAGATAATAATAATAATAATAATAATAATAATAATAATAATAATAATAATAAT